>NC_092520.1:65455000-65755000 GCF_037038585.1 Patagioenas fasciata | reverse complement strand
TGAAAAGGTATTATTTCTATTGTTAGGTTACTGGTTCTTTTTCTTAAATGAATTTTGTCTGTTTTCTACTTTCCCCAAATATTTCTGCTGTGATGTTCTTTAAACAGGTTTACCCTGTCTCATTCCTTTTTCTTTTCTCTTTGCACCAGAAGAGAAGACTGCATAATTTGAAGCTTGTAGCTGGGATACAGTTTTCAAATAATTTCTTTTAAAATGGAAGTTTCTTAATTTAAAAACAAAATAATGCAACATTGTCAGCAAAAATCCAAAGTGTTGTCCATCTGTATAATTTTTTTTGATTGGACAGAATAGGAATTGAATGTAATGAAAGGTAGCAGGGAAGGAAAGGGAGAGGGGTTGGCTTCTTAAATATTGACACCCCGGCACTGTAATTTTTATCTTCTATTCTCACTTTAGACGACATAAGACATTTTTTTAAAATTATGTGCACAGTAACCCATGTCTATTTTTATCGGATTTTAATTTTAATTTTATATTCACCAGTTCTGTGCAGGAATTACTATATTAGAGTACTAAGTGTTCTGTGGCATGTACCTTTGGAGAGGGAAGAAAAAAAAATTGTCATAGTGAAGTTTTCAACGGACTTTTTCAGATTCAAGTGGCTGTGCTAACATCAGAAAAGCATAAAGTTCAGGAACACCTGCGAACTTCTTCAGAGCAACATCAGCGTACGTTGAGTGCTTACCAGCAAAAAATTGCAACATTGCAAGAAGAGTGCAGAGCAGCCCAGGTACTCTAGTGGAAGAAGTACTGTCAAAGACTTTAGAAGGGCGATTTAGAGTGCTTTCTGCCTGCTTCTCTACAAAATATTTTGCAGATCTTTCAGTCTTGTCTTTTTATCTGTCAAGAAGTGAGAATTATCCCAGTGCTTAATGTATTTGAGTGGTGGTATAGAGGACAAGTCAGACTTGTCCTGATTGTTGTCTGTCACTTGTGGTGGAAGATTTGGACTGCACTCTTATATTTCCAGTAGGGGAAACCTGTGGTGGTAGTGAGAAGTCAGAATTTGTTTAAGATGATCAGCAAGTGTAGGACCGATGGGGGTGGAAAGAGAAGCCTTTAAAGAAAAGGTGGGAAGAACGAACAGAAAAGTAGTATAATTTGCTCCATAGAAAAACCATTAACACAGATACTGCTTAAAAAACTGGAGAAAAAATATTTGCAAGCACCTTTTAATTTGCTGCTATATGAGCAGCTTCTTAATTGGCAGCTGAGCTACATGTGACACTGACACTATTGCTGAGGTTTTTATTCTTTCTGAGCTTTTTGTCCATGTAATACTGTGTTAGATGTTCCTTGAATATAGTGTTTACAGTGGAGACTGACAGCTTCAGAATATAGTAAGACTACTATGTTCAAGCTATCTTTATGGGGGTTACTCTACCGCTCTGTTGCCCCTTTTGTATGATAGGTATGCATCACGCAGATAAAGTAACAGTTGAATGCAGCCTCTCAGAAACCTTCTGCAATTTAAAAAGGTGAACTGAAATGGACAAACTTTGTGGTTGCTGCTGCAGGCAGCTCACCTGAGTCATACTGGTAGATATGGATCATGGTTTTACAAATACGTTCTTTGTATCTGGGGACTTATGGTACTTATCCATGACAGCTTACTCCTTGCTGTTATGAAACCAGTCTGAGTGTAGATCTTCTATGATGGCATGGCTTGAAGCTGTTGGAGGATTAGCCTTCCTCTTTAGGTGCCCTACGTCTGAAAAATATATATTATTACAAGGCTGTTAACAAAGAAAAATTCTGTCCAAAGGAAAGGTGGGCACTAAAGCAGATAGTAAGTTAGAAAGCAAAAGTCATGTTGACATTTAAGGTCATGTACCTGAGAATTTAGGAATATTCTAACTTGCATAGTTTGACTGGAAGAAAAGAGAAGGATTAGTTTAAAGAAATGCCTACAAATCTTACAGACTTCAGAAAAGCTGGAGCTGAATCTGGAGTAGTGGTTAGTTGAGGTCAGCACTGTGGAATTTCAGTCACCAGTTGAGCTGAAGAGAAGTTTTCCAAAATCCTCTTGGAGATGGGAGCATCTTAGTTATCTCCAGGATGACTAATGAATCTGTGAGCTTCTTCTAAGATCCAAGAAGGAAAATCTTCATCTGTGTTTTCTTAGAAAAATATACAACATGAGTACTTGGATCATGGGAATAATTCTTGCCGTATAGTGTACTGTCAAGGATGAAACTATGTTATGAGGTGATTTTCTGTATGTTCACAGACACTCATGTGTCGGCTGAATTTAGAAGATAAAATAGACCAAACGCCCTTACAATCAGCTAGAATATTATATCTTGTGCTGTGTAATACCATTACAAGACTGATATAAGTCCTCAAAATTATGAATAACTTTTAGGCATATTAGACTTTTCACACCTGGGTGGTATAAAATAAAAAATAATTATCCTTTTTTGTTGTTTTTCCTTCACCTTTGTCTTCATTTAAAGCTGTTTGAGTGAACCCCTTGCATGTGAATCTGTCGAATGCAATTTTTGAATTTGCAAGTATTTGTTCAGTTCTTTAGTAGGGGTATGTTGAAAATCAATGTCTCTTTTTAAAGTTTCACATTTTATGATATTCAGTTAAAGTCTAGAGAAACATGGTCTGTTATGATTGTCACAACTTTAATTATCCACTTAAAAGAAGAAAATACAACAAGTGGTTCTTAATTTTTTTTATGTAAGATGCATTTCATTTTAGATAAATGAGTAATAGTCAATAGCATAACTTATTAAGGCTTTGTTTTCTGTGTGATAGGCTGAACAAGCCTCTGTTACATCTGAATTCGAGAGCTACAAAGTTCGTGTTCATAACGTTCTGAAACAGCAAAAGAATAAATCTGCTTCTCAGACAGAATCTGAGGGAGCCAAACAAGAAAGGTAAAACTAAAATCTTTATATGCATACAGAAAAATACTGATCCTCAAGTTGTTGTGCTTGCCTTCGCTAGTTTCTGACCAGCAAGTAAGTTCCACTATCTAACTATTTGCTTGAACAAGGACAAAATCAGAAGGGATACAGTTTGCTTCCCCAGTCACTTTGGGTTAAAAAAAACCCAAAACCAACAAAAAAAACCCTCTTCATTTCTATAAACTCTGTCTGATCTGTGATCTAACTGTGGTAATGCAAATGTGAACAGAAGAAAGATCAGAAGTTTTTACCATGATCTGGTACTGCATTCCCTTCTAGTTCCTTGATTTGTCTTTTTTAACATTTATTTTTGTGTAGATTACCTGTTGTTACGGTCAGAGGGAGAAGTAAGGTGTTAGAAAGATTCTCATGAGCAAAAATTAGTCAGCATCCTCTGTGTAGACCTGACATATAATTTTTTTTCTGCCAAAAAGTATTGCATCAACATGCCATTTCCAACTAAGAAGAGAAGACCAGATTGGTAGTGTTCAGCTGAGCTCACTTTGAACTTTTTCAAGAAGGCATGCTTTAGTGTAGTTAAAGCTCTGTCTGCCACTTCAGGCATCAGTTCCAGCAGATTTAGGAAATACTTATCAGTTTTTATGTGAGGAAAGACTAGGGGGAAAAAAAGGCTGCACTGCCGAATGTTCACTGAAAATCATTTTAGTATAGTCATAAGCTAGGTAAATTCAGATTCACTTCAGAAAATGTCTCAACCCACTGCGAAAGTAGATAATTTTTTCCAAGTTATTTTTATAAATTATTGATAGCTGTTCTTGGTGACAGACTGGGTGTTTATGTCAAAAGTAATTTCTGACACAGGTCATAAAACAGTACATGCAGTTGTTGCTGAAAATCCACCAGAGGGAGATCTGTGCTTTTTGTTAGAGGACTTGGATTTTATGGTCAGCTTGGTTTGTTTTTTTTTTTTTTTTTTTAAACACATCTACCTCTTCTTTTCTTTGAAGCAAGCAAACTGCAAGAGTTGCCTTTTTTGGTCTCTCTTTTTTGCAGATTTTTAATAAGTTCTGGTATTGTTAGGTTTTTGTGAAAGAGGGTCATCTTGGAAACAGAGTGGAAAAGCAGATGACAGATACTTTTCAAGTGAATGATAAGGGTTAATGAGCTACATAGTTTGTAAGATAATGGAAATGTCTGCATATATAAATACAGAAAGCATAAAAGAAGAATGTGTGTGACTTAAGAATTTTTCCTTGTGGTGTATATGATTTTGATTTACTTCTGTCCAACAGTTTTATCTGTTTTTATGGATTTTGATGTTACTTTCTAGTCCTTTGCTGTACTCAGTCTCATTGAACTGAAGTGCATTTCCTAAATAAATAAAAGAAGTCCACCACTTTTAAGAATAATTTTTTTCTCCCATCTGCATCCCACATATTATTGTCCCTCTGTCTTGTTCCTGCAAACCAGCTTGAAGTAGAAGGCAGTAACAATCACACTACCCATCCCAACAGTTATGTTCCCAGCAGTTCAGTTGGGATGTGCTAAACCTTTGTGTGCGTATATTGAAACACACTCAGAACTTTCCTAACTGTTTCTGCTGCAGTCACATTATTTTGATCATGGTGCTATATTGATTTTAATTAATAAATAAGAAATGTGGATCAGCTATTCAAAATGTGGATATAATATAGGCTCTGAAATAATATAGTTATTTTTAAATGTATCTTCTTTATTTATTCTTGTCCTCTTGCAGAGAACAGTTGGAAATGGTAATAGATCAACTGAAAGTTAAGCTGCAAGATGCTCAGCATAATTCACAGATGAATGCATCTGAACTCCAGGCATTGCAGTCTGAACACGACACCCTGCTGGAAAGACACAATAAGATGCTGCAAGAGACTGTTGCAAAAGAGGCAGAACTCCGTGAAAAGTACGGTTTGCTGATGAACAGACACAGATATTTTATTCTGTGTGAACTTCAAGGGCTGGGCATATAGTGGCCTCTAACTGTACTTCCCAAAGAAAGTGCATAACTGTCAAGAAAGTTTTCGAAAGGAATTTTCAAAATAATTGATGGCTGTTTTTCATCAGCCTTCAGAAGTTTCAGTGATGAAAATGAAGTGATAGCTGATAAGTGAATTTGAGATTTCTGCAAGCTTTCTACCTGTTAATTATCAGACATAAAAATTAAGATTTTTTAAGCACATTGACTGGTTTTAAGTCCAATACTGAGCATTACATTTGTGTTGGACTGCTCAGCTAAATTTTATAGATGTTTCCTATTAAAAAAATAAGGTAGTTAAATGCAGAGCACACAATTTCACTGAAAAGATGTCCAGTCCTGCTTTGACCAAATGCCTTTCTTACCCAAAGTACTGTTTTTTTAAGTTTGTTCCTCTCACAGTCCTAATCTGCTGTTTCTTTCACAGTAAAAGGAATTTGCTTAGCCCGTATCACTTCTTGAAAAATCACACATGTACCTAACACTTGAGCTCTTCAAAAAGGGTCTTTCATTGTCTTTTCTTATTTAGAGTACAAAGTTCACGTAAGATATTCATGAGAAATTACAGCTCAGTTTTAGGAACTGTTGACTTCTTGTTTCCATCTTTGTACTGTTTTGTCTGTTCCTGATAGACACATGATGATTCATTGTAATTAACTAAATTATGTCCTTCTGCATTTTTCTGGGAGCAACCCATATCACAGTAGGTTCCCTTTGTACCCAGAGAGACAAGCTCTTTGCTACTCTGGCTATATTTAAATTTGTACGCTTATAAGGGCAAGTCCTATGCTTAGTCTTTCCATACATGCACTTGTTTAATTGCTTGTGACAATTTTATCTTGCTTCTGGAGAACCTCCAAACCAAGTACAATTGCTGTGTTACTGGCACTTTTCTTGCTAACAGCTATACTCTTCTGTACTGTATTGTACTGAAAGTTGAAGCTTAAAAAAATTAAACTTAGCTTCTTAGGAACTTATGTTTTTGGAAGTCCTGCATAAGTGTTTGGTAAATAAATGTTAAAGGAAGGGGATTATAAGGTAAGTGACATGCACTGTATGACACTGTAAACAATGATGTTGTGAGTTTAGAATTTAGGAATGTTTAGACCACAGTGTCTGTCATACTTTTTTTCCCAAAGATGTCTGAATTTTGTGTTCTGAAAAAGAAATGAATAAGGCAGTGCATTCATATGATAGATAATAAGTGTAACTTTCTCAGTCTTAGATTATCCCTGTAAAAAGAGGAATTTAAATGGAAAAAGGTTGTGCAGTCTTTGTCAGATAATTCCACTCATGAAAACTGAAAACTACTGTAAACTGTAAAAATTTTGAAATGTAAAAATGTCAGTGTTTTGCTGTTCATTTCTTATGTTTTGTGTGTACACTGTTTTCAGGCTCTGCACAATACAATCTGAGAACATGGTCATGAAGACAGAGCATGCCCAGTCTTTGAGTCAGCTGACAGCCCAGAACGAAGCTCTCCGGAACAATTTCAGAGATCAAGTCAGGAACCTGCAGGAAGAGCACAGGAAGACAGTAGAGACGCTTCAGCAGCAACTGTCCAGAGTAGAGACTCAGCTCTTCCAACTCAAGAGTGAACCAAGCACTAGAGGTAATTTTCAGTCATCACACCAAGTTTTTTTGGATTTAGATACAAATTTGTGTACCTGAGTCTGAATCTTAAATGTGCTTATTGTGTATGGTTCTGTAATACATCAGAAACCTTTTCTGGAGAACCTGCAGCATGCCATATCATTCCACTGATACAAAGTAGGGAACGTGTCTTTGTTATAACTGTCACTTCAGAATCTTAAGGTCCTTGAACATGTCCAGAGGAGAGCAGCAAAGCTGGTGAAAGGGTTGGAAGGCCTGTCCTGGAGAGGGAGGTGCTGAGCTCTTCTCCCTCATATCCAGTAACAGAACATGTCAGAATGGTTCAAAGCTGTATCAGGGGAGGTATAGGAAGCATTTCTTTACCTAGAGTGTGGTCAAACACTGGAACAGGCTTCCTGGAGAGGTGGTTGATGCCCCAAGCCTGTCAGTGTTTAAGAGGCACTTGGACAGTGCCCTTAATAATATGCTTTAACTTTTTGGTCAGTCCTGAAGTGGTCAGGCAGTTGGACTAAGTGATTGTTCTAGGTCGCGTTCAACGGGAACTGTTCTGTTCTGTTCTAGAATCTGCATCAGTGTTATTTCTTCTACACTACCTGCATTGTCATACAGGTGAAGGGAGATTACTTTGTAAATATTGGGTGCTCTTCCTATCAATTTCTCTCAGATTTTGGAGCATACTGGACCTCTGCCTCCAGTATGAGTGGTAAAGCTAAAGAAAAGTGCATTGTTAAAACAACTTTCAATGTTTGTCATTGATACACTTACTATTTGACTCCTAATTTAGGATTTTACTGTGTTCAAGCTCGAGTGCTGTTTTTATATCTGTAAAGTTACTAATTAGGATGTAGTTGGACATTTGCCAAGAAGCAGTAACAGTTTAAGAAGTTACTCTTTCCGTATGTTACTGAAGCAACAGGATAGTATACACGGTATTAAAACAGAATAATTTACACCTCCTACAGGACTGGTTGAAAGAAAAATTAATTCTGTTTTGCATTAAAAACATTTGGCACTCTTGTCATAATTTGTCATACAACATAGATGTGTTGTAACACATCTTCAGGGAGTGGTGCATGAAGATTTCATAGTCACTGAAATAGAAATTGCCAATAAAGTTTGGATTTAGAAACAGGCTTTGATTGGAATGGTCTTTTAGCAGTGAAAGGCTATATTTTCTATTATAAATGTTATGTGTGTATCTGACCTTCCGCTCTCTTTTCTTCACCTTTCTTCCCCTTGCTTTTTGAAGACTTATTTTATGTACTGCCCTCCAATTTGAGACTGTCACACCTGTGAAATAGCCCCACCAGTTGCATTCTGATGGCAAACATGAGCAAGTATTTTTCAGGTCCAGCTGTTTCAAATCCAACAATGAAGAACTTGAGAGAACGGCGAAACACTGATCTTCCTGTTCTCGATGTGCACACTGTAGCTAGGGAAGAGGGAGAAGGTATGGAAACAACAGATACAGAGTCTGTCTCTTCATCCAGCACCTACATACCATCCTTGGAACAACTTCTGAACTCCCCGGAAGCAAAACTTGGTAGGTAGAATATGTGGCTTTTTGGAGCACTTGCATATGTAAGTTGCAGAAGTTTCTGCCTCAAAATACCTCAGGGTGTTGTTTTTTCATGCTTTTAGGTGCAAGACACAGGTCTACTTAAGTGCCACTGAGCATGCACTCTCCTGAATTTCTGTAGGAGTCCTTGAGTAAGGCCTAACAGTAAAACTTTGCTACAGGTTTAGTGATTTAAATATTTCATATTTGTGACTTTCCAAAGGGAAAAGACTGGATGAGCAAGTCAGTGAATAGTTACAGAGCTTTTGCATTCTGGACTAGTCTCTGCTAGAGACAATTAAGTGTTGGTTTAACTCTCAATGAAAGGATAAAATGTCCATCTTAATGTGACTTATTAGAACAGACACTTATTCATAGGTATTTTTCCCAGGAAAATGAAAGCCCATATGAAGAACAGTGTTCTAAGATTCATCCCTCCCCCCCCCGCCCCCCCCCCCAAAAAAAAAAAAACCAAAAAAAAAAAAAAAACAAAACAGAAAAACATATGTTTTCTTTCCAATTAATTGCAGAACCAACTCAGTGGCAAACAGAACTCACCAAGGATGAACTGATTCAGAAACTAAACACAACAGCAAAGAGCACTGATCACTTGAACGAATTACTTCGTGAATCAGAAGCAACCAATGCAATCCTAATGGAACAAATTAAGGTTAGTAGACATGTAGGAAATGTGGGGACAGCTATAATTTCTGTGGTGTGATTCCTAGGCCAAATGTTTAACATCAAATAAGTTTCAGAAAATCCTAGTATATAAAAATTTGGTAATGCAAAACTTAATTTCAGAAGGGCTTTTATACCACATGGCTAATTAGCACTTCCAGAGTTGACTTCAGGTTTTTAGTTTGGAAGTTTAATGTGCTTTTACTGTTTTCACTTGGATAAAGGCAGTAAATCCTGAGGGAAGCATTGTGTGATTTCACTTCCTGTAACCTATTTAACTGTTTTAAATTAAAAGAAGATACATGTTTAGAGGTACACATGCTACTAGAGTTTGGTGTGATTTGATTATACCTTCCTGAGTTTTCTGAAAACACTTTGGAAGTTAACATATTCTCTAAATATGCTAAGCTTTCTTTTATAAAATGTTTCTTAATGAAATGATGATATTGTTGAAACTTTGATCCACGTTGCTTATTTAACTGTTCAACTCTTTATCAATGAAACTGAAAAGTTAGCACTGTATGTCACGGTAAGTACTCCACAGATTTTATCAAAAAAATATGGTTTTGATCAATTAAAAGTTCTTTCTGGACTATATTATCGTGTGTTCAAGTATCACAGGATTTTTGTCCAGAATATGTTGCTGTGCACACATTATTCCTTTTGAAGCAAGCTGCATAATTAGCTTTTTAGCTTTTCAGAAGACCTTTGTTCAATTTCTCATTATATGAAGCAAACAATATTTCATAATTTTCCCTCATCTGCAGCTTCTTAAGAATGAAATAAGAAGATTGGAAAGAAATCAAGAGAGAGAAAAGTCTGTGGCTAACCTAGAATACTTGAAGAATGTTCTATTGCAGTTCATATTTCTAAAATCGGGAAGTGAGAAAGAAAGGCTGCTTCCAGTAATAGACACCATGTTGCAGCTCAGCCCCGAAGAGAAGGGGAAGCTGGTTGCAATTGCCCAAGGTAGGTGGTAGTCAAAACATTGTTGCAAAAAAAGGAAAAGTGTAAGTACAGACAACTGAAGTTCTTTCTTTTTAGACCTTTGATGAAAAACAAAGCTTAGCAGTGTAATGGCAGTGAGCTAGCAATAAAAACATTTTACTCTGTTGGGAAGTTACTATTCAGTTTTCAGAAAACAGAACAAATACCCAAACATATAAATAAAATTAAGGTAAAATATAACTTCTTCTGAAACTTACATATTTTAGGAAGAGGATAGTATGTTGTAAAAATATAATGTCCCCACGTTTTGAGTAGAATTAAAGATTTCTGTTGAAGTGACCTTAAAATAGAAGTTAAAATAAATTAATTATTTTTTTGGCAGGTGTTCTAAAAAGATAATGAAAGTGGTCCTCTCCAGGCAATACTGCAGATCTAATATTAGTTTCAATATATTACTTCAAAAATCTCTTTAACAAAATATGCTTTTCACTTAATAAATAAAGGGACTAGGGGAGGAAAGAAAGAGTTAAGCCTTTGCAAGTAATTAACCCAAGAGCTGACAGTACAATAATGTTCTGTCTCCGCTTCAAATACCCTGAGCATTTGTCCCCTTAAAAACACTTTTTAAGGTATTGTTTGTCACTCCTCAATAACAAGGTGTAGCTTTTTCTACTTCATTAGCAACTGACCTATTCTTTATTTTAAGATAATATAAAGAGTAAGTACCATGTGTATATATGAAGCACTTAAAACTTGTGAACAAAATCATGTGAATAAGGTGAGTGGCAAAGTACTACGTTCTGTGGTAGGCTTTGCATTTGGAAAGATAAGAAGTAACTTAAGTCCACAGTATTTCAGTGTTCTTCTGGCACTGTAATGAACACTGACTGTTGTTTGTTTAGGTTTTTTTTTTCTGGAGAAAGATGATTAATGGCTTCTTTAACATATCCTTAAGTACCCAAAGTAAAGTAGACTTGGTGATAAAATCCATGAACACATCTATGGCACGCTGAGAGCAAGTATTGAATATTATCTTTACAACAAGTTTGAGTATTTGAAAAAAAGAACAGAAGCGGCAGTGGGGGAGAAACAAGGTCATTTAACCAAATGATGCAATGTCTAATATAATAAAGTTAGTTTACAGTATGTCTTTCTTCCTCCTTCAGGTGAGGAAGAGAGTACTTCACGGCCCTCTGGGTGGGCTTCATACCTCCACAGCTGGTCCGGACTTCGATGAGACAGTGGAGACACTGAATCTTTAAACACATTCCACAGTTGCAAAAAGATAAATCTCAGTGTAGAAGAACAAGCTCTTGGTGTTGTGGCATTGAACTACACATTTTCATCTGTGTGTTATTTTCAGCTTTTTAGATTCTTCTAAGATAGCTCTGAAAAATTGTCCGATATGATGCTGACAGCAGTGAACTATTCCTCTTGTAAATGAGAAAGCTGATCATGAGAAGTGACAAATTAATTGCAAATTGCTTGGAAACAGAATTTGACAAATCTGTGACAAATCTTTTGATATTGATTTAGAAACTTGGTCTAACATAATAACTGGAATAACTAGACTTAAGGCATTATGAAATGTTTACAGTTTCTTTCACATATTTTTGTCAGCTCACCAATATGGTTAGTGTTGTTTTCTACACACTGAAGAAATCAAAATCCTCTCTGGTGATGCTTACAAAGTGTAAGCTCATTAAGAAACAGATATGGCATTTCCTGCTTTGAATTGACTATAATTTTTGTCTTGGTTGTTTTGTTTTCTTCAAAAGCTGGATTGAAAATATGAAGGTAACGGTCCAAAAAATATAGAGGGTACCTAAAACTATATGAAATATCATGGTAAACACATCTGAAGCATGGTACTGTAGGAGAGATTAATGGCATCTTTAGAAGTCTTGGTATAGTACTCCAAGAATCAGAGGTTGTGAGCTGAAGATTGGGGAGAAAGGGCTTAAGCTGTGGTTTCTTAACCTGAGCTTGGAAGTTCATGTTCAAGACCAGGAAGAAATGTTTCATTACTGTAGTGATGCCTGTACTGAGGTGAAAAGACTACTTGTACTGATTTAGTCATATTGTAGACACTAAATCTGAGTCTGGAGGTCAGACTCCTAACAATAACTTGTGAGAAAAAGGGACAGAATTTTATCAGTAGATGCATCTTTTAAATGTTCTAATGATTGAAGTAGTTATATACTTCTCTCACTTCTGTGTTCCCATGTGTCATTTGCACAAATGTTATGCACAGATGAGATAATCTCTGCTCCAGGTTATTCAACAGAATGCTTGGGGTTTTTCCGAGAAAAATACATCTCTGCCATAAAATTAACTTTTTCTATTATCAACACACCTCTTTTAGCTTCAGTCTTCTTTTTCCCCATTCTAGTCCATGTTGCCTTTCACCATCTTAATTTATGTGTAAGTTATTAAAATGCATATACATGTTTTCAAACCCTGCTTACCTTCCAAAGAGTCTTTCCATCTTTTACACTCATGTTTTCACGCTTTCTGTGCTGTTTCACAGTGAATTGTTCCCTGGTATACATACCAATGTGAAATAGTATTTCCTATCTAGTTGAGGCCCTGAGGAAATTATGCTAATTTCTTTAATATTACCTTACTTAAGACTGAGATTAATCTGGACATAAGAACAACAGAAAGGCAGCACAGATTGAGAATGAACTATTCGGTAACTGTGCTTTTGGTTTAAATTTTTGCTTCTTGTATATGTTTCAGCACACAATCAACAAAGTCAACAGGCTTTATTTAGATATTTTAATTCCTTTCCATGGTCTTCAGCACCTATTTTTTTTTCCCCTCCAATGTGTGTTCTAACTGGAATCTTTATGGTTTGTGCTACCAATGAAAACATTCTCTGTGGACTTTTAGATCACAGAACTGACAAATGGTAGCATGGGGATGAGTCTTTTAGGCATCTGTAGTTTGGAAATGTGGATAAGCAAACATGCGGCTATGTTTAGGCTTTCTAGCATTTGAATTTGAAATTTTTACCATATCTTCAACACTTATAATTTGCACCTGATCTCAGATGTTGAATTTTAACTCCTTATTCACAGCTGGATTTGGTTAATGTCACTCAAAAGAGCGCCAAAACAGAATGACAGGAGAGATTTGAAATATGCGTAAAAATAAGTGCAAGTCCTTCTCCTGCAGTTGTAACAATGGAAGCACATGAGTGACAGCTTACGACTTTGTCTTCGTTCAAACTCAGTTTGCAGCTGACCTGATTTAGTTTCTTCTGCACAATGTCTGCTCTGCTTTCTCTAAAGAGCTGTTACAAGTTCCTTTTAAAATGCATATATTTCAGAACTATAGATTATTTAACATTGTAAACTGTGAATAAATGTATGCAAGTAACATGTATCACTGGCTGTATTAACTAACAGTTGCTTATTGACTTATTTCAAGTCTGAGTTGTGTGCTCACTGTAGTAAGACTCAAGCATTGTACCTATGAATGTAGTGGACACCTCTTGCATTACTCTATGTATATTTTTTTACAATGGAAGGTTAAGATCTTAGGGTATTTTAATAACTGCTACTAAGCTGTATTCTGTTGCTTAGATTGCCAGAAGTTACCTTTGTGGCAATAAACTGTATGTAAACAAATATATCAAAGTTTAATATGCACTTGTAGTGAATGTCTTAGAAGGATGTGGACTGGAAGCAGGATTATTTTGGATAGAGAACTTTTTACATGTCATATATTTGCATTTGTAATGTACAGCATTGTAGCTGTGACTTGCTTTCAAAAAGCAATTTAAAACTGTAACTAGTACTGCTGCTTCTTTAGATACTGTGGTACTCTTTTTGGAAGAGCACTGTTCTGACTTTGCTTTCTGGTTCCTTCATTTGGTTTTTCTTTACAGTGCCATATTTTGTTAGGATGTTTCCCAGAAAATGTAACCCCAGCCCAGGGAGTTTACAAGCTTAGGCCCAAATTTTACTCTTCTATTAGCTTGCTGTCATGGTAAGCCTAAGGAGGGCATAAAAAACTAACAAACAAACAAACAAACAAACAGAGTATCCATTAATTAAAAACCAAAAAAGGGAGTGGTTTGGAGTTCACAGGCCTGTGTGTGCACTGTAGCTGCGTTTTTAACTACCTGTGCTGGCTTAGAAATGGGTTATGTGCGATCCATCTGCCATTTACCCAGAAGGGCAACCCACCTGTGAAAGCAAAATGTGCTCCAGTTGAAAGATGGAAAGACCAGAGCTTGTCAGGCTGTAGTGCAGATGTGGCCAGTAGGATTTGCGGTTCAGGATGGCCAAAGGGAACCCATGTTAGAAGCGATAACATGGAAAGGTAGAGTTGCTTTTATCTTTTCATTTCCCCAAAGTATAATTCCTTAGTTTGTACTATGGCTTTGAAGGCAGATTACCCACCTAGGTTTCATTTAACTTATGCCTTGGCTTCACTCAGTGCACCAATACTTCCTCAGCTACCTGATAGTTCCATTGGTACTGTGAAAATATCTCCCTCAAATAGCAGTAACCACCCACAGGCTGAGAAACCAAATGTATGAAGAAGTAAAAGTATATTTGTTGCAGTAATTTCAGAATTGCTAGTCTGAATAGATAAGTGTTTTGGTTGGAAATATGTCTTTGGCCTTTTTGAATGGCCGTCACTTCAATAAAGTTCACCTTTACCCAGCGGAGTGCCTTTCTTTTACCCTGAATGCTTGTTCTTACCTGAGAAAATGCTACTCAGGTGCAAGATAAAAAACAAGGGGATGTTTACTGTGGTACTGAAGAGAAGATTATATGGATCTGGTATAGTAGCTGCAGTCTTTGCTTTGGAACACAATAACAGTGGTGGATACTTCTGGATGAATGAAAGAGGAAAAGAAATCGGTTGCTTATGCTTGTTTGGAGGAAAAAAATCAAGCTTTCACAAAAAAAGGCTAATTTAAATTACTTCAAATGTGTTATTGGATTGTCACCAACAATCTGACAATATCTGACATGAAGGAGAGGAGGGATGCAGAAGGTATTAATATGCTGATTGGAAGGATTGCACTTGGTATTTTTAAGTACTAGCCACCTTATAAATCAGCACTTGGCTTTGAAATGGATGTAACTACCTCTCCCCTAATTTCCTCTGCTAATTTTTCTGTATCTGTACAGTTGTAGTGAAAAAAGTTAGATGCTCTGTGGATGAAGAGGGGGTTGGTTGCTCTGTTTGTTTAAGTGAGAGCTTGGTGTGTTGCTCTTCTTGCCATCTGTTTTTTGTTAGGCTATATATATTACACAAACGTGGTCAGAGGGGACATCAAAATAGGTTGACATAAATGGATATAAAACAGTCAAAAAAGAAAGTCAACTTCTAACAGATGTATATATGCTTAGGGGAATAATCTGACTACTTTTCAAACTGAATTTGATCTAAAATTGATCATATAGTCTTGTAAGGATGAGAAGGTACATCTTAGGTTCAAAGGCCTCCCTCCCGTCCTGTGTTCCTCAGCCTCATCCTGAGGATCAAGGCTGGACTGAATAATGAAGACCAAGAATATAGTAGAAATGAAGTAGAAAAATGTACATCGACTACTGCTCCAACAAGTAAATCCACTTTGGTATTAGCGAATCATTTATTCTCTTTGTGGTCAGTTGAATGCCTGCAGGCTTCTTAAGAATCCAAGGTAAAGGCAATTGGTATAAAAACCAATGTGCTGTTTTGGGCATGGGCACAATCCCAGTCATCTTATAATGGCCTTTGAAAGTGTTTTAAATTGACAGGCATTGGATAGCAGCTGTATATGAGTATAAGATTTAAGGTGTTGTGTTTTTTTTTTTTTTTTTTTTATTGTTCCATCTGGAAGTTTAATTGCTTGAAAAATCAAAGCTTATTCCAAAAACACTCAGACCATTTCTAGAGTGGAAGTATATATTGGTTCTTGGATCTCTTGCCCTTTGAAGCATGCCAAACTTCTCAAAAATAAAAACCATGGAAACCATTGCAGAACCCCAGAAAAAATGTTTTTACCTAAGTGCTGTTTTCCTGTCATTATTCCCCTTTGCAGAGTTAAGTTGCTGATGCTCAACATTACTTTTGCCAAGGGAGAAGACCAATTGTATCATTTTGGCTTTTTAGCATCCAAATATTTATACAGACAAGTTAATGTTCCTCTCACAAGCAGGCACACCATGTACTTCAAGCTGCAGCAATTTAGATGCAGCTGCCACCCTTTGCAGGGGGATATGGTGGGTGGTCACAGTGCTCCACGGGCAGAGGGCCACAGCCTCTGGAAGATAGAGAAGCTGCTGGAAGCAATAAAACCTTAAAGCAGCTCCTGTTGTTAGTATGGTGCCTCTCTGTCCCTGCTCCAACTGGCCTTTCTCTTGGAAACTGGTTAAAGCAGTAGTTTGCAGAGTGGTGAGGGGTAGCGGATAGATGATGCTTTTCTTGCAGGAGGAGGATTTTCAAAAAATGCAGAAAAGCTGCTGATGAGTTTTGCAACATTCTGTGGAGGATGGAAATTGCAGTGACAAAAAGCTTAAAACAGAAAAATGACAGACTTGAATTACTTCAAGTTGGAACTTGTCTCTTTGCACTCTGATCTCTCTGGTGATCTACGACAAGACCGGAGGGAATGTCAGGAAGATGTGCCAGGGGAGGTTCAGGTTGGACATTAGGAAAAGGTTGTTCCCCCAGAGGGTGGTGGAGCACTGGAACAGGCTCCCCAGGGAGGTGTCACGGCCCCAAGCCTGACGGTGTTCAAGAGACTGGACAACACCCTCAGACACATGGTGTGAACTGTGGGGTTGTCCTGTGCAGGGACAGGAGTTGGACTCGATGATCCTTGTGGGTCCCTTCCAACTCAGGACATTCTATGATTCTAGCTATCCCCAGGTACTTGACTGACTTTGTTGCTGTCTGATTCCTGAGCTACATTTCCTCTCCTCAGAGGACCTCTGATTACCGGCATTCGCAAAAACATCCAAATAACCACACAAAATAAACAGGTAATTCTAACTGTTTGTATGAAGTTGTTGTCATCGCGCAATGACTTTTTTTTAAGCAATATTGATACCGCTGATCTTGTAGTAGCTAGAGGTGCTCGTGCTAAAATACGGTCCACATGTGGTAGAGAAGGATGGGTTTGTCAGCAGGATTTGCCATCAGATTTGTTCCCTACCTTCTGCAGTTGAACAGTGATCACTTCGAACAAATATTTCTGATGGGTGGGTTAGGAATTTGGGGCAGCTCAGGGAGTGGTTTATTTTTTATGATAGGTGGAGCATAATGAGAATAGTCTGTTAAACAGAAAGGATGACTGTGTGCTAAATTAACCCTTTTATAGCTTTATCTAGTTACCCAGACTAAGCTTTTAGTTTTGAACTTCTTTTAAAGCATCACAACAATTAACATTGTGGTGGACAAATTTCCCTATTCTGTTAAATGCAAGTGGCGTACGAGCTTAAATAAAAATGTGAGAATAATACCATGATTGCTGATAGTCATTAAGTTACTTTCTTAAGTACCTGTTTTGTGGTGCTGCCATAAGCAGTTTCTTTAGCCGTTACTGTGTTCATCCAATTACTGACCTTATCATGAAGCAGAAATTTATGCTGCTAAATATGGAATTTTAATGATCACTTTTGCAGGGTTTTGACATCGGTCTATGAAAGTCACACCCGTTCTCACATAATCTTCTTCCATCTTCCAAGAAAAGGTGAAGCCAAATTACTAGGTATGTCTACAATGCATGAAGCAGAAATTCAATTTTGCTTTTATAAGGATGTCAGAATTATTACTAAAATAAGCCTATTAGTATTCTGAGTAAAATATATACCATTTTTAAAAATAGCAAAGTTTTTTATGAAGATCAAATAGTGGTCAAAACTTATTTCTACAACTAAGTCGTTAAGTTATTAATGCTGAACAAGAATATGAAACCTAAATAATTTCTTATTTGTGGATCCATTAACAGCTTTGCTAGGAATATTTAGCTGGACACCATGTATTCAAAAATTATTCATACTTCTAATGGCCAAAGTTTGCTGTTGCTTTAACTTCATAGCTTTGAAGGTATGACATGAAGAACACTGACACAGTTTACAGTTGAAATCCCTTGGTTATATTGAGGTAAACAACCACAGGGCTGCTGTGTTACCAGGCACTTGGAGTCAATAACAACATGAGGAAGAATGCAGCGTCTGCAGTTGCATGAAGTTCTGAGAGAACGCAAAAGCTAGAACAAATACTACTGGTGGAAATTACATATTCAAGTCTCTTCATATCACTGTGGCAAAACTGTAGCACACTTTGTGGCTAAGAAAGAAGAACTTGCTGTGAAGATGCTGACATTTGTGATCACAGAGAAACACAGTCAAATTCTTTCACCAATCAGCCTTTTTCTTGTCGCTTCCCCCAATAACCATTCCTTCCTCTCTTCTTCCACAGGCCTATAACAATGGTCTTTTTTTGTGTCAGCAAAGCTGATAATGTGTGTGGCTCTGAGTAGGTAAAGGTTCTTTGCTGTCACATCTGCCACTGCCAGCTGCAGTCCTATATGTTGGCATTTCAGTAGTGATGGAAGACTTCAAGTGCTCTGGAAAGAGAACATAAAAACCGTGTGTCTACTTAAAACTGCTTTTTATTCTAGTCTAGCACAGAGAGATAGGATGGAAAAAAAAAAAAAAACAAAACAAAACATTAATTTTGTGATTAATATGCTGGTCTGGAGAGATGGAGTCCGAAATCCTTGCTTTGCCGCAAGCTTCCTTTGTGAATTTAATTTCCATTTCTCTGTCTCTGTTTCCTCACTCGTCTGCTGGGGATAATGGCACTTCTCCTCCTGATGCCAAGTACATTAGCAGTAGAATGTTTAACTCCGCGATGGGTTTGTAAACAGAAATAAGTAGGCAGATTACCACATTTTTAAAAAACTGCAGAGGAAGAAAATGCTCATAGGCTTTCATTTTACTGGACTGGAAGGAAAGACCTTTATTTTCTTTGGAGTTTGCAGTGTGTGTTTGTGAATCCTATTAAATTAGTTGCCTAAGTGTTCTGGACTGAATTTTACAAGTTAATTAGAATGCCAGCACACTCAAATACTATGTAATGGAGAATTAATAACAATGAAGAATTGTTATTTCTGTTGTACAGCAAGACACAACAAAAATTTAAATCAGACCCCAAAGCCAAGGCACAAACTTGCTGCAAAGCGCACAGAGCCTGGGGAGGCACTCTGAGAAACTGAATTCCTGGCTTTTCTTGGTACGGCGTTTCCGAAAGCTGCTTGTACTTAACGTTTGGCAGACGTGCATGTTTGGTGGAGGCTCTCCCGCTCTCTGTGAATGCCTTTGCTACTTGGTGATTATATTGCTAGCTGATGAGGCTCTAGGGATGTCATCTTTAAAAGCATTGGAAAACTGCGCGTGGTGCAATTCACTTGCCATTAAATCTATTAATGTGCTTTCTAAGGGAAGGACCGTAACGGCTGTGCTCGTTGGCAGGCCCTGATGGTTAATTATTTCCAGAGTTTACTGTTTCGGAGTTTGCTGCGCTGGCAGTCACACGTCTGCCCAGCCACCTCCTCCCATTCCAGGCAGTGCTGGTCAGAGGTGCTGCTCTTCGGCCGGGCTCAGCAGCCAGGGGCAGCTGCCTCGTACAGCTTCCCAGGAGGACGGGCAATGGGAGACACCCCAAAAATCCTTGCAGACAAACTGAGGTAATTAAAGACATTCACGAAGCTGCCCTCAAGTAATAGCAGACTGCCCAAAGTTGGTTAGAAAGAAACCCAAAAGGGTACCATGACCTTCAACTGGCACAGAATGAGTGCTTACTCAGATGAAGTAAGGAAGCTCTGCTGGCAGACTCATTAAAATTAGTGTGTGGTGGGTTTTTTTGGGGGGTCGGTGTGTCTGTTTCATCTTTTAACAGACACGCAGACTGTTTGATGTTGGCATGTAGCTCTGGAGGTCATCTTGTCCAGCCTCCCTGCTCAAGCAGGGCCACCTTCAGCCAGTTGTCCAGGACTATGTCCAGGCAGCTTTTGAATATCTCAAAGGATGGAGTCTCCACAACCTCCTTGTGGAACCTGTTCCAGTGCTTGGTCACCCCCACAGTGAAAAAGTGTTTCCTGATGTTCAGAGGGAACCTTCTGTGTTTCAGTTTGTGCTCTTTTCCTAGAGAATGCTGAGAAGAGCCTGGCTTCCTCCTCTTTGTACCCTCCCTTTTCAGGTATTTAGATCCCCCTAAGCCTTTTCTCCTCCAGGCTGAGCAGTCCCAGCTCTCTCAGCCTGTCCTCATAGCAGAGATGCTCCAGTCCCTTAGTCCTCTTAGTGGCCACTCATTGGACTCTTTCCAGTTTGGCCACAAGTCCTGTACTGGAGAGCCCAGAACTGGACCCAGCCCTCAAGGTGTGACCTCACCAGTGCTGAGTAGAGGGAGAAGGATCATCTGCCCCTCTTCTGACATATCATCCTTTCCCTTTTCCAGCCATATATTTTATTTCCCTCTTTGTACAGAAATGTATTCCCTGTGACATTTTGCTATGTTTGGATTCCTAAACTTGGCAAGCAAAACCAAACTGTGCCAAGGAGCAAACAAACTAACCAAAAGCCAATGGTCTGATGTCTCTGTGTTTTTAGTTGTAGTTCTGTCCAGAACCATACTTGCGGCATATCTGTCAAATATGTTTTGTGAATTATATTCCTGAGAGTTTACATTCTTTTCCTAGTCCTGATGCATACTGAAGTAGATGCACTCTATGACCATGTAGTTTGAATTACTCTCTGATGTGTATTCACTTGTACCTGCCTATGCTGGTTTTCACTGTCTTAACGTATTCCCTGAATGTATTATCTTCTTGGAGCCATACAGAGACCTCCTTAATCCTGAAAGTCAAATATTTGCATTTTTCATTTCACCATGGCACTTCCTTCTTCTGATATTAAGAATGGCCATGGGTGGTGATACAGATTTCTTAATGCTCCTTCCATTCATTCATAAGTCTCTAAAACTTGTGTGGTTTGGAATGAGATTGCTTCTCTCCAAGTAAAGCAGGGCCTCTGCCTTCAGGTTTGGCAGCTCTGGTGTTCAAAGTTACTTTTTTGTATTTACTTTCTGAAAAAGGTTGCTGAACCTGCGTGAGGTGCCGGCCTTTACCCGCAATTCCTTATTAATACCATTACATTTCTAAATACGTTGATTAAAATTTGAATCCTACTCCAGCAAATGCTCACCTGGACATGTTTGGCACCTCAGGGTGAGGCGATGGCTCTCTTGCTAGAAACAATACCATATTACGCAACCACATGTGAGGAATAGTAAAAATGCTTGCAATTGTTTTGACAGCAATTTTCTGTTCTGGAAAGACAAAAAAAAAAAACCAAAAAAAAGAAAACCCAGCAAAAGACGCCCTCCAGAATCTATTTGTGACTCTGCAGGGCTCGCTGACCGTCACAGCTCCCCCAGCCATGCGCGTTTCCTGGCAAACGGTGCAAATACCCTGATTCCATGGACTTGTCGCTGGTTTAACATCCCCCGGCCCGTTGCGGGGTCACTGGGATGGGCGGTGGGACCCGGCCCACCAACACCTGCCGGGGACTCTCCTTCTTTTACGGGTGATGATGAGGAGGAGGCCGAGCGGCGCCCCTACGCAGACGGCACAGCTGGTCGAGCGCTGCCGGCGGGTCGGGGGTGGCGCTGCCCGGGGCGGGGCCTGCGGCGGGCGGTGGCGCGGGCGGAGCGTGCCCCCTGGCGGCGGCGGCGGGCAGGTGCGGCCGCCCCAGCGCCATTACCGCCGCCCGGCGTGGCTCCTCCCGGCGGCGGGAGCGGCGGGCGCTCGGCGGGAGCGGCTCGGCGAGAGCGGCGCGGCGGTGCAGCACGGCCGCCGGCGGGATGCTGGGGGTGGCGGGGATGACCTGCAACAGGTAGGAAGAGGCGCGGGGGCTGCCCGCTCCGTCCCGCCTCCCGCGGCGGACGACTGCTGAGGGCGGCGCTTTGTCTCGGCGCGGCCGGGACGCTGTCACCGTTTGCTTCCCGTTTGCTTGAACCCCCCCTCCCGGTGCCACGGGAAGGGCGCTTCCCCCTGCTCCGCCCGACGCCGGTTGGGAGGCGGGCGGCGACGGGACCGCGCCGTGCGGAGCGGAGGGCGGCGGGACGGCGTTCCCGAGCACCGGCGGGGGCGAGAGGGTCTGAGTTGGTTTCTCGGGTGGATACTGGCATAGGGGACGGGGTCCCGCCGAAGGGCTGGGGGTTGCAGTCGTGCACGTGTGCCGCCTCCTCGCCCCGTGAAGTTTCCGCGTCACGGGGGAACTTTCCCCGTCCCTCCGGCAGCACCGGGCACGGGAGGGATCCCTTCTCCCTTGTGCCCTCACTTAGTGGGGTGGTCTGTGCGTCCTGGCTGCAGCAAACTGGAAATAATACACAAAACTCAAGTATAACACATGTTGAATGGAGAGTGTGCACGGTTTAATGCTCTGTGCGTTGAAACACATCCTTTCCTGAGGGAGGTTATTGTTTTAAAAGTGTGGCGCTAAATAACCTCGGGTCTTTACGTGATGAGGTTTGTGTAGTTTTATGCATATCCCACAATTACTGAGTAGTTGTATGGTAGGGAGAGGTTAATGGGGATGGGTTACAGAAAGCAAAGGCTGTTCTGCTTATGGCCTGGTGTTTCAAAGCCTCATCCATTGTAGCTGTTTCTTGGGAAGAAACATCCCGAATTAAAGCACTTGGCAAGTGTTGCTCTAATGCGTTGAAACCTGAGGTTCAGGGAAGGGGAAAGAGTGATTGTGTAGCTGCAGGTTCAGGATGGCTGCTGGCGCACAGACTTTAGCCTGGCTAAAGACCGCCTTATCTTTCCCTGCCCAATTTCTACCGTGAATTCCTCCAGCTCTGCACCACACCTTTGGAGAAAAGCTGTGGCAGCAGCAAAGTCAAGCCCGGTTGGAGCTACCAGTGGCACCCTGTGCTGGTGTGCGGCAAGGTGGGCTGCTGGGCCAGCTCTGCTCCTGGGGTCAATGCCCACGGACGAGGGAGGGGACACGGCAGGATCTGGCCAGCCTTGACCAGCTTTAGCTCTAGCTGCTGAGAAAAAGAAAGGTAACATGATTCAGATGTTCATGTGTGTTAAAGTAACTGTTTTATTGTAGTTGTCCCAAAAGCCGCTTGCTTTCTTGGTGGGTGATGGGTGCTTCCAGGCCAGGCTCCCTTCCTGCATTCCCGAAAGTGGCTGAGTTTGCAGTATTTGTGCTGTGAGTGTCAGTCTCTTGTGACTGTGAGGATCTGCGTGTTGTTCAGCCCTGCACAGGTGCTTCGGCTCCAGTGTGGAGTCTGCCTCTCTGGGTAAATACAGCAATTGCATATTTGGCATCTGTTCTGCTGAAGTCGTCAGGGAGCGGGCCAGCTGCCCTGCTGGTACATGCTTCCCAGGCTACACCCCTGGCAGGGCGAGAAATTTTGGGACAAAGTCAGGCTAGAGCTGACGCTTGCACAAACTTGCTGAGACGAAGTAGCAGAGCACTCTGGTGGGAGCCCACCTCTCTCAAAGCTGTCTGGGGGGAGCTTCTTCAGTGCAAAACACAGGCGGTGCGTCCCACAGCAGGCAAGGGGGTGGCCGGCATCCAGGGAAGCGGCAGCGGCAGAGCGCCCATCCCCGGATACGGGCAGCAGCTCCAGCATCCTTCCTGGGCAGCGGGGACAAGCTGGGCTGCCTCCTGGCCAAGCAAATCCTCCCACAGCTGAGAGAGTCAACGTGGCCTCCCATCACTGCTGACGGGCTTTGAATATGAGCTGCTCACCCAGCAAGGGCTGGACGTGGGACCCTTTGCCTAAACTGGCCGGTTCCCCCTGTAGCTCTCCTCTCCCCATTCTTTGGGTGAATTGGCGTATCGAGGACAAGGCGCCGCGGTTAAGGAGGTGAAGGTGAGGTGCTGATTTTTGCACAAGAGTGGCTGTGGGGAGCGGAGGGAGATGCCAGCTGGTGCAGGGAGCACTGGTCACCTGGCAGGGTGGCACGATGTGGAGGGGCTGTGGGGTCAGTGCCTTTGGGGTAGCTGGTGGCAGGTCTTCTGGGCAAGGGGATTTTCTTTAGGTGATTCCAGCCCATTAAGGACAAAATAAAACAAAAGGTCAAGGTTTGTGTAGAATACATTTCCATTTGGTAAAACACAAGGGTAGGAGATTAAAAACTGATGCATTTTTTCTTGTTTTGACTCTTCAGAGACAAAAATACTAAAAATGCAAATATTTAATTCAAAACCACTTTTCAACAAAAATAAGGTCATCTCAAAAGCTTTCCCAGGCTGAAACTCTGAAGGGATTTTGGATCTTGAGTTTTTGCTGTGATTTAGAGAGTTAAAGTAATCTGAGTTTGGGAGAAGAAAAGAGAAAAAGGAAAGAATGACTTGAGGTCTCTCTCCAGATTTAGTACAAGAAAGAGGAGCAGACATCTGGTCAGCAGGTACACACAAAGGGCTCATTATTGTCCTTTGAAAAACTCTTCTTTTTACCTTTTTTTTTTTTTACCTCTTCACTTTATGAAGTATTTTTGAACTCCATTTGCTGCCACAGCTTTTGTTTTGCACTGAAAGGAACCGGCAGGCTGGCACAGTAACCTGAATGCCTGTTAGTCAGAGCATGGCCATCGCACTTGGCATCAGGCTAGGAAATCAGATTCTGTCCTGGAGAAGAAGGTTTTGGGCAGGGAGAGTTGTGTCGTTCTCCCTGTAGCTGGGGTGATGCTGGGTAGCAGTTTGGGTTTCAACATTTAAGAGTTGGGGTTTTTTTAGGGGGTGCAGAGGGGATTGCAGGCTGGGTTTTGTGGGTGGCTTTTCCAGCTGCTTGTGCTGAGCTCATCTTGATGTGTTATAGTTCAAATAACTCTTTTTATGCAGTTCAGAGAAAAACATGAGCTTGCAGTTCAGAACCAGTAGTATCTTGAGCTTTTGTAGTTTCCTAGCTCAAACTAAGGTTTTCTTTGTAGCAATAAATACAGGCCAGCATGCAGTAAAATACCAAACAAAACAAACTGGTTTTTATTCAAAGCATTTGAAAAACTAGCATAGACTCACAGTATTTACAACTCTTGGTCCACTGTAGACGGTGAAGCTCAAAACTGGGCACTTGGTGTTACTGGCTTTGATAGGGAACTCCATAAATAAGAAGGTAAACATGATGCTACAGTTAAATCTCAGTTGTAACTCACAGGTCGTTTTCTTAGAACTGACTCCATGCAATTGCTGCAGGGGAACCATCAATAGCCTGAAATATACAGGGGATGTTTTGTATAGTTAACAAATTCTTTTTCAAGTTGCAATAAAATATTTATTATTGAAGCACTTAAGGCAGCCTTTTCAGCTTCTGCAATTGTGGCTTTGTACTAAGTGTGTTAGGTTAGACATCCTGATTCATCTGTGTTTTGTTCTCCTCCAAAGTCTGATGTAAAGGTTTTCACGCCATAGCATAATGCAATCTCTTATTACTTTTCAATACAGGGAGGCTTTAACTCTTAGCTGTGCTAAAAGCAGCTTGATAGCTGGCAGGGAAATTACTTGCGTCAGGTCTTTCCATGATGGCAAGTGAAAAATCAAATCGACAGTCAAATTCTGATGGCTAAAGCCTTCCCTTGTATGAGCTACCCATAGCATGAATCTAGCAGCCGTGTGTGTGGTCTCCTGTCCTTGTCGTTTTAGGGATGTGTCGCAGTGCATGTCACCCTGGCAGCTTGTGCAGGAATGCTGGTGTTGGGACAGAAAGGGCAAAGGGATGGGGGAAGGTCCTGATTCAATCTGACAATTAGAGAAAACACAGCAGAGGACTGTGCCCTGGGGTTAATACTTTTCTTCAAATTAGGACACTCCTTTGCAATTACTTCAGTATTTCCCTTCCTGCAGTGTCTAAGTCTTCATGAAAGTGCTTACTTATGTTTTTCAAGCAGATAGAAGGGGAAAAAAAAGTGCTCAAGGTACTGTAATTTCCTTGGCTGGATTTGTGTACCCTAACAACCTTTTATGCAAAACAGTTTGAATTTATCTCGGTGCCTGGAGATTGTCAGTGAGGTCCAAGAGGCAGAAGCTGATGGTTTGCCCAGTGACAAACTATTCACAGGCCAAGTGGACCTCTTGTCTGCAGTCTGAAACCACATTACTGCGCAAAAATGACGTAGTTTGGAGTATCCTTGGATGCATGAAAAATAGCGTAACAAGAAGGCCAGCACCCAGGATGAGGTTTTGTGCTCTGTTTTTCATACGAATTGCTTTTCCTTATATTTTAAATAAGAAGTCCTTGAATTCCAGCTCTGATCATGCTTTTTTCCCTATCACTTTTTAACTAATTAAAAAAAACCACCAGCGACTTCTACAGAATTTGATAAGAAGGCGAGTCCTAAGTCAATGCATTTAGGGTTGTTTCATTCACTGCTTGCATTAAATAGTTTGAAGAACTCGGAACACACTAGTGGATGGGCTTTTAATTGAGTAAAACCTAAACTGGTGGGAACAGTAGAGTTAAAACCTGTCGAGGGTTAAGATTGCGGGGTGACAATCAAACCCTGGCAGATGTATTGTTAACCTCCTCTCCCCCCCCCACTTCCCCCTTTTTGCCCCTCCCTCTCCCCCCTTCCCACTCAGGACAGGCGATCGGGAGGGAAAGAAGGACAGAGAGAGAAGAGTTGGAAAAGTTAAAGATGTTTTACTAATGCTACTAATAAGAATAGAGAAAATAATACAAAATATACAAAACCAATCTTGTAAGTCTCAGCAACTGCAGAGCCAGCACCCAAAGTCCTGGATTAGACTCTGTAGCCAACCGGAGCTGGATTCAGTCTCTCACTAGGCCTCAGTTCGCAGGGACGACCAGCAAGGTCCTCTCCTAATGTCAGCCATGAGGAGAAAAGGGAAAAAAAAGGCAAAAGGGACGAGATCCTCGTGATCTCCCACTTTTATATGAAGTATTCACGTGAATGGCATGTTATACACCGTTGGTCAGTCTCTCGATCACCAGTTTCTCGTTGCCCCTCTCGCGAGATGTCCATCCGTGCTTATCAATAAGTTTGCATTCCATTGCTAGGTTTAACCAAAACATGTGTCTGGTTCTCCAGGAAAATGCAGCTAATATGAAGGCTTTAGCTGACAGGCAAAAATTCACTAAAAGAGAAACTTGTTTTTTAACAAAACCAGGACATTCCACCCCTTATAATATGACATTCACTGAATACTTAAACCTTATCAATACAATCTATCAATACAATCTAATTAATCATTACTAATATATATATATATATATATGTACATATATACACAGGAGTAATTAATCAGTGGACCATCCTTTGAAAAGTTCATTAAGTTCTTTTTGTCACAACAGTCTCCCAGGGCAGGAAAAATCGTACAAGTGCATCTCATGACCACTGTTTGTGGGTTAAGGACACCAACTTTGAAGAAGGTGTCAGGTGCCACTCGAAGAAGCTAGCTCTAGTTTCATCACCATTGTCTTGATCTGAAAGACACTTATTAAACATTGTTAGTGCGACAATTCACATCATACAGTTCAGCATTGCATATTTTCACCTAAAATCAAATCCCCTTGAGGTACACACCGAACTTCTCCATCCTTAAGCATCACCCACCAGGTGCTGCCAGGTCCCTGGGCAAAAACAATCCCACGAATAGGTTTGCCTTTGCCTGAGGCAGGAGCAACACAGACTGCCTTTCCTAAGATATTTTTCATGTGTACTACAGGGACTTTATCTCCTTCTACAGTCCGTAGAATTTCTGATTGGGCAGGCCCGGCTCGATTGGTTGATCCCCTAGTGTTGACCAACCAAGTGGCTTTTGCTAAATGTGAATCCCAGTTTTTAAAGGTTCCACCACCAAGTGCCTTTAGTGTAGTTTTTAACAAACCATTGTACCTTTCAATTTTCCCAGAGGCTGGTGCATGATATGGAATATGATATACCCACTCAATACCATGTTCTTTGGCCCAATTGTCTATAATACTGTTTTTGAAATGAGTACCATTGTCTGATTCAATTCTTTCTGGCGTACCGTGCCGCCAGAGGACTTGCTTCTCAAGGCCCAAGATAGTATTTCGGGCTGTAGCATGAGGTACGGCATATGTTTCCAACCATCCAGTGGTTGCTTCCACCATTGTAAGTACATAGCGCTTACCTTGACGTGTTTGTGGAAGTGTAATATAATCAATCTGCCAAGCTTCTCCATACTTATACTTTAACCATCGCCCCCCATACCATACAGGTTTTAACCGTTTTGCTTGTTTGATTTCGGCGCAAGTTTCACATTCATGAATAACCTGTGAAATAGTGTCCATAGTTAAATCCACCCCTCGATCACGAGCCCATTTGTATGTTGCATCTCTACCTTGATGCCCTGAAGCATCATGGGCCCACCGAGCTAGGAAAAGTTCACCTTTATGTTGCCAGTCCAAGTCCACCTCAGCTACTTTAATCTTAGCAGCTTGATCTGCTTGTTGGTTGTTTAGATGTTCCTCGGTGGCTCGACTTTTAGGCACATGAGCATCTACATGACGAACTTTCACAGGCAGGCTCTCTAGCCGAGCAGCAATGTCTTGCCACAGTGTGGCAGCCCAAATGGGTTTACCTCTGCGTTGCCAGTTGCTTTTCTTCCATTGCTGTAGCCACCCCCACAAGGCATTTGCTACCATCCATGAGTCAGTATAGAGATAAAGTATTGGCCACTTCTCTCGTTCAGCAATGTCCAAAGCCAGCTGGATGGCTTTCACTTCTGCAAACTGACTGGATTCACCTTGTCCTTCAGTGGCTTCTGTAACTTGTCGTGTGGGACTCCACACAGCAGCTTTCCACCTTCGATGTTTTCCTACAAGACGACAGGATCCATCTGTGAACAGTGCATACTGCTTATCAGTCTCTGAAAGCGTATTATATGGTGGTGCTTCTTCAGCACGTTTTACTTCCTCCTCATCTGGAGACATCCCAAAGTCTTTGCTTTCTGGCCAGTCTGTAATCACTTCTAATATCCCTGGACGGTTGGGACTTCCAATTCGAGCTCGTTGCGTGATCAGTGCAATCCATTTACTCCATGTAACTTCGGTTGCATGATGTGGAGAGGGAACCGTCCCTTTGAACATCCAGCTCAGCACCGGCAGTCGAGGTGCCAGGAGGAGCTGTGCTTCAGTGCCGATCACTTCTGAAGCAGCTCGAACTCCTTCATATGCTGCTAGTATCTCCTTTTCAGTTGGAGTATAGTTGGCCTCAGATCCTTTGTATCCTCGACTCCAAAAACCTAAGGGTCGACCTCGGGTTTCTCCTGGTGCTTTCTGCCAGAGGCTCCAGGTAAGTCCATTATCTCCGGCTGCGGTGTAGAGCACATTTTTAACATCTAGTCCAGTTCGGACTGGTCCAAGGGCCACCGCATGAGTTATCTCACGCTTAATTTGTTCAAAGGCTTGTCGTTGTTCAGGGCCCCACTCGAATTGGTTCTTTTTACGAGTCACTCGATAGAGAGGGCTCACAATGTGGCTGTAGTCAGGAATATGCATTCTCCAAAAACCTACAACGCCTAAGAAAGTCTGTGCCTCCTTTTTATTAGCAGGTGGAGACATTGCTGCAATTTTGTTGATCACATCCATTGGGATCTGACGACGACCATCTTGCCATTTTATTCCTAAAAACTGGATCTCTCGTGCAGGTCCCTTGACCTTGCTCCGTTTTATGGCAAAACCAGCATCCAAAAGAATATGAATTATTCTCTCACCTTTCTCGAAGACTTCTTTCGCTGTGTCGCCCCATACGATGATGTCATCAATATATTGCAAGTGTTCTGGAGCTTCACCTTGCTCCAGCGTGGTCTGGATCAGTCCATGGCAGATGGTAGGACTGTGTTTCCACCCCTGGGGCAAGCGATTCCATGTGTACTGGATGCCCCTCCAGGTGAAAGCAAACTGCGGCCTGCACTCTGCTGCTACAGGAATAGAGAAAAATGCATTAGCAATGTCAATTGTAGCATACCACTTGGCTGCCTTTGACTCCAGTTCAAATTGCAGTTCTAGCATGTCAGGCACAGCAGCACTCAGTGGTGGTGTAACTTCATTCAGGCCACGATAGTCTACAGTTAGTCTCCACTCATCACTAGACTTACGCACTGGCCAGATTGGGCTGTAAAAACGTGAGCGAGTCTTACTGATCACACCCTGGCTTTCCAATTGACGGATCAGCTTCTGGATAGGAATCAAAGAGTCTCGATTGGTGCGATATTGCCGGCGATGCACCGTCATGGTAGCAACTGGCACCTGCTGATCGTCAACCCTCAGCAGTCCTACAACAGAAGGGTCATCTGAAAGACCAGGCAAATCAGACAGCTGTTCAATTTTCTCAGTGTCCACAGCTGCTATACCAAATGCCCACCTATACCCTTTTGGGTCCTTAAAATACCCTCTCCTGAGGTAGTCTATACCAAGGATGCACGGAGCATCTGGACCAGTCACAATGGGATGCTTTTGCCAGTTTTTTCCAGTTAGGCTCATTTCAGCCTCTACAACAGTCAGCTCCTGGGATCCCCCAGTCACTCCAACAATATTGGTGGATTGCGTTCCTTTATAGTTAGAAGGAATTATTGTGCACTGAGCACCAGTGTCCACTAAAGCTTTGTACTCCTGGGGTTGTGTTGTACCAGGCCATAATATTTGTACAGTCCAATAAACTCTGTTATCCCTTTCCTCCACCTGGTTGGAGGCAGGGCACCTCTAATTCCTGTTTTGCACAGTCTCTGGGTGTGAATTAGAGGTTCCTTCAAGAGCATCAGAATCTCTTCTGCTCCTTTTGTAAACTGGAGCAGCCACCTTCCTAGGAGTTTTTCCTTTTATCTCACGTACTCATTCTTGAAGTTCTGAGGTAGGCCTTCCATGCCACTTATTCATGTTTTCTCCCTGCTCATGTAGGAAGAACCACAGTGAACCTCTTTTTGTGGGCTGTCTCTGCCCTCTCTCTCGAGATTGGAAACGCCTTCTCCTAACAGCTGAAACATAGGTTTGTGCAGGTCGTGAACGGTACGAGTCTTCTCTGAGCTCTTTGATTTCTTGCAACAGCTTTTCAAACCAGTCATCAGATTTTTCACACAGTTTCTCCACAGCGGATACACAAGCCCGTAGAGAACCAGCAAGGCTGTCCTCAAAGTACCGGAGCTGCTCAATCACTTCATTAATTTCTTGTACACCTCTAGCTGACCAGACCATTCCTGCCAATGACTTAGCATATGCAGGTGGTGCACTTTGTACAAATCTGCGCCACATAGATTTTGTACAATTGATTCTATCTGGGTCTGTCCCCTCTTGGCTGTTTGGTCCTAGATAGATGATCTCTCGCACCGCTAATTCTCTCAGGAACTGGATACCTCTCTCCATAGTATTCCATTTCCCTAACTTGGATATACAATCTTCCTTGTAGGGAAATCTGACTTTCATAGCTGCCAGGAGTCGGGTCCAGAGAGTAGCGGCATTAGACTCTCTTGAAATTGCCCTATCAATGGTGGAATCTTTTGACAGAGATCCCAGCTGCCTGGCTTCACCACCTTCTAATTCAGTTGTTTCTGCCCCATTGTCCCAGCATCGCAGCAGCCAGGTTAAAATATTCTCGCCTTCACGACGACTAAAGTCTTTTCGCAGATCTCTCAGCTCACCTGGAGAAAAGGACCGAGTGGTGGTCACTTCATCTCCACCCTGTCCTGATGATGATGCCTCTTGGGTTGATGTTGGCCCTGTGCCATCACCTGCTGCACGGGTAGTCTTTCTAGTGACTTTCTTACAACCAGCAACTGATGCTGATATGGGTTCACCATCATTTGATTCATTTTCAGAGTCTGAATGACTGTCACAGTGATTGCTGTGGTTACAGCAGCAACAGTGCCCAGTGTGTGAAGACGGGGGGGCTGCCTTGTTAGCCTTTGAGGCTGGAGAAGTAACGTTATCTGCAGCGACCTTGGCAGAGGAGCTCTGCGTAGGAGCTGTAGCTTCAGCCTGTGAAGCCGCGGTTTGGGGGGCAGTGGCTGCAGCAGCAGCTTTGGCTGTTTTGCCTTTTCTCGAGCGGCTCGGAGTGCTTTTTGCTAAAGCTTCCGAAGGCGCACCGCAAATCTCAGGACTAAAAAGAGACGTAAACCTCCTATTGAACCTCATTTCTCTTAGCAGTAACACAAACTGACACACATTCAGCAAACCAAATAACACCATCACAGTTCTATCAAAGCTCCAAGGATATTCAAAGTTCTCTAACACATTTGCAAACTGTCCCAGCGAAATCACAAAAGTATTGTTAGTCAGCCTTTCTAAAGATTCGCTTGACCAATTAGCAAATATAGAGCCATTCTGCTCTTTAATCTCTCCTGGAGGTTTTTCAAGGTAAAGCAGAAGCGAGTAGAAATTCATTAGCGGCTGCAGTATAATGAAATAAACCAGTGCCATACCACACAAAATCATCATGACCGCTGTCCAGTTTCTTGTTGTTATATAATGAATACTTCGATTCAGAAAGAAACACCAACACAGATATGGGATCAGCGAGCACAATGTAGAAAATAACTGATACAACTTTTGCCATAACATCTTTAAATCAATGTAATTCACTTTGCCTTAATACCACTAAATAATATCCCAAGCAAACAGACGCGCGAGTATCACAACTCTATGAGTTGGCACCGTGCCAAGAAAATTGAACGGTACGTCAGAGCAGTAGAAAAGCCAAAAATCTCCAAATTTACCCCTTTCTCTCGCCCCACGTTGGGCGCCAATTATCTGTCGAGGGTTAAGATTGCGGGGTGACAATCAAACCCTGGCAGATGTATTGTTAACCTCCTCTCCCCCCCCCACTTCCCCCTTTTTGCCCCTCCCTCTCCCCCCTTCCCACTCAGGACAGGCGATCGGGAGGGAAAGAAGGACAGAGAGAGAAGAGTTGGAAAAGTTAAAGATGTTTTACTAATGCTACTAATAAGAATAGAGAAAATAATACAAAATATACAAAACCAATCTTGTAAGTCTCAGCAACTGCAGAGCCAGCACCCAAAGTCCTGGATTAGACTCTGCAGCCAACCGGAGCTGGATTCAGTCTCTCACTAGGCCTCAGTTCGCAGGGACGACCAGCAAGGTCCTCTCCTAATGTCAGCCATGAGGAGAAAAGGGAAAAAAAAGGCAAAAGGGACGAGATCCTCGTGATCTCCCACTTTTATATGAAGTATTCACGTGAATGGCATGTTATACACCGTTGGTCAGTCTCTCGATCACCAGTTTCTCGTTGCCCCTCTCGCGAGATGTCCATCCGTGCTTATCAATAAGTTTGCATTCCATCGCTAGGTTTAACCAAAACATGTGTTGGGTTCTCCAGGAAAATGCAGCTAATATGAAGGCTTTAGCTGACAGGCAAAAATTCACTAAAAGAGAAACTTGTTTTTTAACAAAACCAGGACAAAACCATGGGATTTTTTGCTTACATGTGATGGGGAGTTGGTGTGGATAATCTGGGAAACCAGGACAATGTAATGATTTTATGTATGTTTCCTGAGTGGCCTGAGCAGCCTGGGGAAGCTGCCGTGCTCAAAATTATAAGGGTTTTCTGTATTAATATATTGTTTTAGTGTAGTTGGGGGCACTGGGAAAGACCACAGCAAAGCATTGCAGTAACACCAGCAAATATTTGGGAGGCAACAACATGGCAGAGTGGCTCCTGTCCAGACCCCGCGCTGATGTGCAACAGCTGTGGGATTGATGTGGGGAGAGGAAAACAACACAGAGGAATAGTTTCGAATCTGCCCTGGAAGGGGGAAAGGACCCCTTGATGCTTTGTAAGGACTCTGTGGGGTGGCTGGGCCATCCCTGCTGACTCTGGGTGCTGCCTGAGAGGGGCAAGGGACTGGCTGTCAGCCCTTCGCCTTCTGGAGCCGCAGCATCTCCACCTCTGATTTGGGAATGAAAAATACAGCTTGGCAGGCAGGACGGCACAGGCTGCCAGCTGGTGCTGCTAGGGGAAGGCAGCGCCTGCAGATTCAGGGCTGAATCAGCACAGCAGCCTCCGCTCGCAAAACCCTTTGGTTTTGGTAAATTCTCTGTCGTGAGGAAACGTTTACAAGTCGGCACATATTTTGGTCTGTAGCTTTGCAGATAAACACCTTGCGCTTCTGAACTGCACTGGTAGCAGGCCAGACTTGCATTTTGTGGCAGAGAGGCCAACATTTGTTTCGGTTTAAGTCATTTATTTTTTGCCAGGGTCTGCTGGTCAGTGGACTGAGATTCACTTGGCAGTGATCATCTCCCAGATCCAGCTCTGGCCAGTCTCATGAAGTGGGGCAGACCATTCCTGGGCCATGCCAGGGCAGCTGCTCTTCCTCTTGGTGGTGATTACAGAGACATTTTAATGAAGCATGCAGTCGTGCTGCAGCTGACCATGGTGACTCGCAAGCTCCTGTCCTCCAGCATCTATTGTGCTGGCACCAGGGAACTGACCCAGCTGAAAACCCATGGCAAAAGATATTGGTAGATATATAGATTTAAAGCCGAGTTAGTCTCAATCTGGATCAATTCCTTGATCTTGTGAGTGGTGGTGATATCAGGGGAGGGGAAGGGACATGGGAAAGGTGGAAATACCCTTTTCAGCAGAAGCATGGAGTTGTGCCTGGGTTCCTAGCTGTGGCCTCAGAGAACAGTGTTAAAGGCGGTGTCCCATGAGGAGGTGCTGGAGATCTAAAGGAGTGAGCAGTGTTTGATGGTCTGGATTGGGGCTGGCGCTTGCTGTGGTGTCAGGAAGGGGCACATCTGTGCTGTGTTGCACTGAAAGAGGCATTGCCTGTCTGCAGGTTGTGCATGGAAGAGGAATTTCAAAGCACACTTGCGTGCGTTCTTTATCCTGCTTGTCATCTGCTCCTGCAGCCTTGCCTGAATGGAAACCTCCGCGGCAGTGGTTTTTTCATGGCTGTCGCAGAACCAGTTTGCAGAAATTCACCTCAGAGCATTTGGAGGAAGGAGACCCCATGTCCCATCCCTGTGACACATAGGTTAGTTAGAAAGGGCATGGAGAGCAGCAACACATCGATGCTTGTTTTAATCATTGACACGACAGGACTCCATGATGTGAAGGTGCCCAGGGGCTTTCTTCACCCACTGCTTTCAGGTCCCAGAGGAATTGGACGCCCACTTGTACTGTTGAGGGGAAAAAAATGGAACAAGAGTTGTGCCCGTGAGGTCTTACGAGCTGAATCCCACCATATAGAGACACAACTGTGGGACAGCCATGGCACAGGTGCCTGCTGGTGTGTTTATCTCAAGCGCTGTGCTGGGGGATGAGGTTCCGTCATTTTGTACTGGAGGACAGGGTTTCCTTCCAGCTGCTGTGGGAAAGGGGGCTTGATGGGAGCTGTCAGTGAGCTTCACCGGGACTGAAAGAAGGTCAGGAACGTCTCAAGTGCAACATTTCGGTAGTACTTTTAAATATCCTGGAAAACAAAAACTTTTTTTTCATCTCGTAAATATATGAAGTTGTAAGAGAGAGGCAATCTTCTGATAATATGAGAAAGGAATGGAAGTAGATCATTTTAAAGCTGCTGAGAAAAAGCTGACTTCGGAAATCTTTGTTCCTTCATTCACATTTTTTTCTTTTTGTTAGCCAGCCTCAGGAAATGAGAACATTCTTTTGGCTTTCTGTGCCTGAGTCACATCTTTTATATATATCTCTGTCTATATATAAAAATTATGTTAAAACATCTGGAGATGTTTGTTTCAGAGAGGTACTTGTTTTGTATTAGGGTTTCTGAGCTTTAAGTGTTTGTACACAGTTGGATGTTTCCAGAGTTTCCCATACTTCTCCGGTTACAAGAATATGTGTATTGCTGACAGAAAGGCCTAGGGAAATATGCTGATAACCTAAAGAATATACAAACAAGTAAAAGTAAGACCTTTAAAGAAAGTAAGAATTTGCTTTTTCTTTCAAAAATTAAACTATCAAAGCGGTTGTTTAATGTGAGTTACATCCAAATATGTAGCTGTTTAATGTTTGACAAGTATATTTTAAAAAAAAAAAAGGTGTGAGGAGGAAAATCAGAAAGTCCCAGTAGATCTTTTCTTGTTCTTTAAAAAAAAAAAAAAAAAAAAAAAAAAAGGAAAAGGAAGTAATTAAAAGCTCGTTAAGCTCGTTACACCCATTTCAGGCAGCTGACACTCTCTGGGCTCTGGCAGTGCTCGGAGTGCACCTCAGGGTCTCGTTGCCTCCCTCTGTCCTCCCACCGGGGTCACACGGGGATCGTGAGACTTCATTTTAAAAGGGGAAAAAAAACCCCCTCTATTTAGTTTAACCGAAGGCCAAATATGTAAATTTGGTGGGGAGGTGGTGGGATTTAGGAGCACAAATTGAATTTCTACTCTTGGTTATTTAATGTAGCTACACCAAAAATAATGGGAGACCAGGGACGGCGAGTGCTGGCAGTGTCCCACTGGGACATGAGGGGAATGTCCCCACAAGGGGATCCATCCGCTGTGGCCATGCAGCCTCCAGGTGTTCGTGGCAGCTTCTCCTGCAGCTCCCACTGAAATGCCCTGGAGTCTATGGCTCGGATAAGAAACCTCTCACTGATCAAATATTTTGATTGCACCCTGGCCTTCCTGTTAGTTTCTTTGATCTCTCTCATCAGTGGATTACAGTGGACTTGAAAAAGTCAAGCTTGTTGAAATAGTTGTATAAATATGGTCCTCAGGGTAGGTGTTGTTTAGAAAGGTACTTATCTCCCGGAAAAAAATCTACCTCTTTTTGGCCCTTCAACATGCTCGTTTGCCATCATGCGTCAAAGAAGTGTGACTTCTATAATTACATCAAAGAATAGCAGCTTATTGTTAATTGTTTGAAATAATCTAAAGACCGTTGGGCTTATTCTTTTGGCTGATTTCCTGCTCATTCGAACACTGAAGAATGTTTCAGGTTCACATTTTAAAGTGTATGAAAGAAACCCATACAGCCAAGAAAGTCTCTTGGGGAAACTGATGGGCTCATAGCCCTGGGATGAATCCCACTCTGTTGAAATCTCCAGCAGTTACAATTTCTCTCTTTTTTTTCAAAGTGAAAAGGCTCTCCTTCTCCCCATGTCTCCTGTGAAATGGCATTGCTCAGCCCCGCTGGATGCCATGCTGGGAGCTGGGTGTCTTCAAGTGGTGGCACAAAGCCGCTGGTCACCAGGCTGGATTTAGCTTTGGAGCATGGCCTGGGTGGCAAGGGAATGAGTTGTACCACAGCTTTGCACTCAAATGAAGCAACGGAAGAGGGATAAAACATTGCTGGTGCCTATGTACAAGTGTAAGCCCAGAGGTCAGAATATCCAATCTTTGTTGCAGACTTGAAGCTGCATTTTCTTTTTCACAGAATCACAGAATGGTTGAGGTTGGAAGGGACCTCTGGAGATCATCTAGTCCAACCCACCTGCTAAAGCAGGTTCACCTAGAGCAGGTTGCACAGGAATGTGTCCAGGTGGGTTTTGAATGTCTCCAGAGAAGGAGACTCCACAACCCCCCTGAGCAGCCTGTTCCAGTGCTCTGGCACCCTCCGAGTAAAAAAGTTTCTCTTCATATTCAGATGGAACATGTCTGTGCTCATTGCCCCTCTTCCTATCGTTGCCACCACTGAAAAGAGTTTGGTCCCATCCTCTTGACACCCATCCTTGAGATATTTGTAAGCATTGACAAGGTCCTCTCTCAGCCTTCTCTTCTCCAGGCTGAACAGACCCAGCTCTCTCAACCTTTCTCCATAAGAAAGATGCTCTTGGCCCCTAATCATCTTTGTAGCTCTCTGCTGGAATACATTTCATTGCATGCAGGATGGTAACAATGGCTCTGGCTTCTTCAGGACCCTGTGGAGAGGGTCTGCGGGTTTTCAGTGGTGGGGGGTGTTTAAAGTGCCCAGGTCAGTTCAGATCCCAGCACTGTTCTCAAGGATGCTCCTTGGTGTAGGCTTACATCTGAGGTAAACCCCACCCAGCAGACGCTACTCTTTGGACCCATCCATTCCCCCATGTGCATTACATCTCCTGCTGGACCAGGGCTTTGTTTTGAAAATTACAGAGAAAATTAAGTGCTATTTTAAGTGTCATGTATTAGAGATGCTGCTTCATTTTGACGCAAGTGAAGCTCTTTGTGCTTGTGATTGCTTAGCGAGAAATAATTTGGATTTCTTGTGTCGAGTTCCATCTGAGTCACAAAAGTGAAAATCAATATTTTTATCATTAGCATGCAGAGATTGGCAACCAGTACAGTTAAGAGGATCATTGACATCAACCTTGGGAAAATTACTAGAACATGATGAAATGGCAGAGGATCTAGGAGCAGTAATATTGTGTTATTGCTCATGTTTCATGAGAAAGCTTTCTGCTCACCTTGTGCTGTTTATTCATTTGTGAACCTGTATTTAAGGGAAACATTAAAGGATTTTAATGCTGTTGCATGATATTGATATCTTTTCAGAGCAGTTTCAGCATGGACAGATTCCCAAGGCAGGCAGAATTACAAAATGAGCATTTTGTGTCATTTGAGGTAAAATTGGTTCAGTCATTTTTACCTGATGGATTTTGATAACGTGTGGCTGAGTAGCTGTGTAGTGGTTCGACTGACATATTGTTTTTTCTTTTAAGTGCAAAAAGGCACAGTTTAAAATGTGCAGTGGTGTTACTTCCATGCATGTATCAAAGTAAGCACTGGAGTCTGCAGAGGGAAGTGCTGGGGAAGATGCCGGGTTGCGAGTCACTGTGTGCACAGCAGAGCCAACACAGCCATTGCAGCGATCACTTGCATGAGTTGTGTGGTGGCAACGTGGCGCTGAGGTCTTCTGGTGGGAAAAGGGCTGCACCCTGCCAGAGGAGGAACCATGCCACTGAAAGCTGTCTCCAGGTATCCCACTCATGTAGGCATGAAGGCCATTGATGGTACTAATGTTAAGCAGAGGATTTTTCTTTGCCTTGTTGAGTAATGCTCCTTGTTTGGTTTGCATTACAGGTATTTACCAGCTCTCCCTGCTACAGTGAGGGGAGACTATAATGAAAAACTGCTGAGTCCAGATTTTCCAACACATCATGAATCCCTTTTCATGAAATTATGTGAAGAATGAGCAGGGCCTTAGTTCCAGATCAAAAGTTTTTTCATCCACCTTAGAAAAACTAAGTTATCCACTGTGTGTTCATGGCTTAAATAATACTATCTTGTAGCTGGTCTTGGGGATGCAAGAGAGAGGCAGGGTCTACCTGAAATAGTTAGAAGAAAGATCTTAGTTCATCACAATAAAAATATATTGTTCTGCATTCTATGGAAATATCTGAAGTTCATTTAAAGTTAGTGTTGATCTGAAGTTCAATAAGCCAAAAAAAAGAAAGTGTGCCATCAATTACTAATATTTCGTATTGTAGTACTCAATGTTTTGTTAATGCTTGAGTGGAAATGTTGCAAGGATGTTAGCAGAATTGCATTTACTGAAAACTTTGTTTCACTTGCTTTTTTCCTTATGATATTAGTAGAAGTCAGGAAAGACAAGCAGCTCATATTTGTCTCAAATATTCTTTTCTTAAAGTGAACGTTAAAAATGTACAGAAGGGACATACTTGTTCTTTGGAAATTCATAAACAGCAAAATGTATCTGAGTAAAAATAATTGGATAAGTTTATTTAGTCCGAAGACAATATAGTCCAAATCACACAGAGCACTTGAGTTAAATTCCTGAGTTCACTCAGGTCAAGTTACGAGTTTAAATTTTTCTTGGAGCCAAGAGCTTAAGTGCATGGAGCTGGCACCCACATGTCCCCAGTAACAGCGCCTGGGTTCACCCTCCTTGTCTGTGGCTCACGCAAGGCTTAAACTGCATCTATGCTGCTGTATTCTCTTTATAGGCTTTCTTAAGTGATAAAATCATAGAATCATTTAAGTTGGGAAAGACCTTTAAGATGACTGAGTCCAATCGTACTAGTACTGCCAAATCCCATTAAACCATGTCCTTAAGAACCTCGTCTACATGTCTTTTAAACACCTCCAGGGATTGTGACTCAACCACTTCCCTGGGCAGCCTGTTCCAGTGCTTGAAATACCTATGTTACAGCACATGAAGCATTTAAAGCAACTAAGCAGGTGAAAGAGTGGCAAGAGAAAATGTAGATTTTTTTTTTTTTTTTTCTATAGTGATTCTGCCATAAATCATTCCTTAACTTTGTTCATTGTGTACAAGCAGGTGTTGCAATAGGATGTTGTCTCCAAAATATTAGTAGCAATTGCCTGGTGAGGTATATAAACAAACGCAGGATGCTTCTACTGAAGTCTTTGCTCTGAAGCAAGAAATGCAGCAACAAGAATTGCTGGCATTTTAAAACCTCAGTAGATGATGGTACGGGGTCAAAAGCAATTTGGCAAGGAGTGCTTCGGTTCTGTCTGTTGCCTTCACAAAATGTCATTGCTGGCATTTGTCTCCTTGGATGCTGGGAAGCTGCAGCTGCCCCTTGGCAGGATGATGCTGCCAGTACCAGAGGAGAGGCCGATGGGGTGGCAGGGCACAGCTGGGGGAGGTGTGTGAAAGGGCTGCTTGGTGAGCAACAGAAGTGACAGCTGTGGTCTCCAGACCTTCCCTCCAGGCTTATCCTAATGGGCTTCATGCAATGAAATGCTAAGTTTGCTCCATGTAAGGAAGGAAGGAGTTGAGAGAAGCAGTGGCAGTCTCTGGGGACATCCAAACATAAGGCAGTGGTCAGCAGCCAGTGCGGTGACATGGGTGTGGGTACCCTCCTGGCAACCTCGCCAGGTGGGGATGTTACCTCTCTTTTATTCTCTCAACACCAGAATTCTCTTTCTCATGTACCTTATCATCTTTTATTACCATATTGTGGCATGCTAGGATATTTATTTTTCTAATAGCTCAGGCGTATCCTGTTGCTTTGCTTCTGTAAATATGCATTTTCTGTGCTAACAAACCTGTGGTTTTACAGAGGACATCTTCAATGCTTCATCAGCCCAAGCTGCAGCAGTGTCTCTCTCTTCCTCTTCAGCATGCAGGCATGAAGCCAGGTTGTGTAGATATAGATGTGACACTTCGGGACATGGCCTAGTGGTGGACTTGGCAGTGTTAGGTCAATGGTTGAACTTGATCCTGAAGGTCTTTTCCAACCTACGTGATTCTATGATTATGTGAACCGATTGCCCTAATCCCTTATATACAGGGATGGGAAGAGAGGAAACTGCAGCTGAACTCAGGACCTACTTGCTTATTCATTAGTTCTGAAGAGCCAAACTGAGGTCATTTCTGGCTGCCTGGCCAATGTGCTACTGCTTGCTGCTCTTGAGCTCTCTCTGCAAAGTCACTGCCTGCATCACCCTTCTGGCTGTATCTTTTGGGAAGGTGAGCCCAGCAGCCCAGGAAGGATGGAGATTAAATCGCCCCACATTCTTTTCAGGGAATACAGAAATGACTTCTACAGGGGAAGAATTGTGTGTACTTCTCAGAATTGGAGAAGTGTGATTCAGAGTTTTCCTGCATTTCCATGTCAAGAAGGAAAGATGGACCACCAGCTGTGTTTAGCATTTTTTTGAATAGAGCAGCTTTTAAATTTTCAAATGGGGAGGTTACTGCCTTTTTTGCTGCTTGATAATGATATGAAAATACCTGAGGAACAGGTTTTAAGAACATTTCCCTCATCACCTTTTTTATTTCTTTTTTATTTTTAACTCTAAAAAATGTCAGTTTTGTCTTCCCTGACTCCTACATCTGGAAGTTTTGAGCCATGCTTGTTGCTAACAGATATCAATTTGTCCTGGTACAAAACCATCTGTGAACAAGCCCTAAGGTTCTACTGTGACATCGCACTTGCTGTTGCTGTTGTCGTGCTAATAGCTTTTCAGTCAGATGTTAGTTTTGTAGCTTAGACAGGAACTGATTTTTTAATGGAGATAATAAACTCCCCAAAAAGAAAAACAAACGTTGTTTTGATTTAAAAAATGGTTGTCCTGATCTATCTTTTTGCCAGCTTCTACAATAAAGGTTGAAAAGATTACCTGTCAGAAACGAAGATGATTTTCACTTACTTGGAATCAAATTTCTTTGAAATCTGCAGGGATTGTATCATTAACTTCAATAAAAATAGATTAGTAGAGCTTTGTGATAATTCCTCAAGACCGCATCCATATAAACAGAGAATTCTACACCAGTTTAAAGTAATATTCTGCATGTCTTTAGGAACACAGAAATACCTCAAGCCGTGTTTGATCACTCATTGTTTAACATTTCTGATAATGTGCGAATGCTAGAGGTTAGCATGATTAGTGTGATTAACTGATATGGTGCTCATGGATTACAGCAAATCTTTCCCAATTCCCCTCAAAGCCAATTGAAATTCTGTTGTTCTGTTTAATGGGGTTTGGTTTAGACTCAAGGGTCTGTAAGTGGAACATCGATGGCCAAACAGGACAAAATACCTGCTAATATTTGGGAAATAATTCTGTCATTTTTGAAAGCTTGCTTCTACATCTCAAGTATCGAGATGAAGCTATTGATTTGTTGAGTTAATTTTGTCCAGATGGTACAGTTAAGCTTGGGAAGTTATTTTCCTAATCTATCATTTCTCATATTTAAAGAAGAGCAGCTGCTTGTTAGATAAATATGTATGGTATACCTGCTTAGTGTCACATCCCTGTGCCAACAGATAAATGCTTTCAACTGAAGATGGCATAGGTTGGATTTTACACCTGGTAAAGTATATTTTGTAAAATGTATGTCTTGCTTATAACCAGTAACTAAGGTTGTTTCAGCTTTTTTTTTTTTTTGTACAAAAGGTCTGAATTTAAGTAAAAAGTGATTGTCATGCTATATGACTCTATGGTTTTATTTACAGCATTTTTCAACAGATCTTGGCAACGCCCTTTCACTGCTGTAGCTGAGTTTGCATAGTTTGGCAAACCGTCATGCAAATGTAAATGTGAGAAAGAAAATGAAAGTCCAGACCCGCAGGCTACGAAAAGCGAGTCAGCGCCTGTCTGCTTGCTCTGAAGGTCGGCACCCAAATGACAGTTCAGGTTCAGTCTTACGCAGCAGAGTATTAAAAGTTGTGTATTAACCCAGTATCATGCTACCTGATTTAACTTTAACTACATTTTAGCCCAGTAGCCACTTGGCTGATGACCTACATGACATTCTTTTGGCTTTGATGCAAAAGAAATGGTTATGAATGGGTAAACGAGTAGAAGGTGCCTGTTCGTGGGAGCCTTCATGGATCCTGACCAGAAGAAAGACATTGAGGTGCTGGAATGAGTTCAGAGAAGGGCAAAGAAGTTGGTGAGGCGTCTGGAGCACAAGTTTGATGAGGAGCAGCTGAGGGAACTGGGGCTGTTCAGCCTGGAGAAAAGGAGGCTGAGGGGAGACCTTATTGCTCTCTGCAACCACCTGAAAGGAGGTTGTAGCATGGAGGGGGTTGGTCTCTTCTCCCAAGAAACAAGTGACAGGATGAGAGGAAATGGCCTCAAGTTTTGCCAGGGAGGTTTAGATTGGATATTTGTAAAAATTTCTTTACTGAAAGGGTTGTCAGGCACTGGAACAGGCTGCCCAGGGAAGTGGTTGAGTCACCATCCCTGAAGGTGCTTAAAAGATGCATAGATGAGGTTCTTACGGGCATGGTTTAGTGGCAGTGTTAGATTGATGGTTGGACTCAATGATCTTGAGGGTCTTTTCCAACCAGAATGATTCTGTAATCTTCAAATGAGCTCCAGGGAGTGAATTTTACAGCAATTGTGTTGCGTTCCTGAAGGGGAGACAAGGTTTGGGTTGGCAGTGGGGTTACTGCTGCAGATGTGTGGGAGTGGGTTGGGATTGAAGCCCATGGGACCGCAGGCTGCGGGGCTCCTGGTGACCTGTGGGCCAGACTCTGCCTCCAGCAGAGGTGAGGTCCCGGTGACCACAGGCACTGATGAGTCTGGTCTGGAGAGTGGTTGCTTGCACCATAGACTGATAGTGTCAATGTTTTTGCAGAAGTTAAATTTTGGCAAAAAGCCAGAACTCCCCTTCAAGAAAGGGAGAGCAGTGTTGTGCCTTGTAGCAGTTGTTGGTGAATGATGTGTGTGAAAACAGCAGCAGAGAAGATGAGATTTATACATCACCTTGGTCAAAGGGATTTTAATCACAGTGCATCCCACAAGCAGCAGGGCTCTGGAACCCCTGTGGTGGGGCACTTTGGTACTGAAAAGGTCAAATAAAGAAGGAAGGAAGGAGGCAAAAATGACACTTAGGATGTCTAAGTTGCTGTGGTTTCTAAGGTGCCTGGGTTATTTGTACTGCTTGCTTAATGTTTCTTGTCTTACTTGGCATTATACCAGTACTTTTCAATGACATTAGGAGCAGCACATTGGGATTTAATGGCAAAAACAGGATTTCTGTTCGTTTAGTATCATCCCCCACTCCCTTGTGAACCAGATTTGATTCTGGATGACTGTAATTATTTATCTATGAAGTTGCTGAAACCATAATCTGTGTGCATGTTGCGTTGTGTTTGTGTTTCTAATTAATTTATGCTGGTAATTTCTGCTGAATGTTGAGCACGGGTTTGGGCTGCTCAGAGCTACCTGTTATTATCTCCTTTATAAATATATATGGAAAAGTCAACTTCTGAAGGGAGTAGTTGCAAGGCAATATTGGAACAGAAGATTTGCCACTCTGGCAGCAACAGTGGCAACCAAATGTGGTATTACACAGGTGCTTGTCCTACTTTTGCTTCCTCTCTGCAATATTCCCTTTGTAGCATCCCCAAAGGCAAGGGCATGGGAGAGGGAGTGCTTTGATTATAAGGATTGCTAAAAGCTCATAAAATGAGGAGGATGTCTCTACTGCAAGGGGATTTTTAGAAAAGTTTCCTTCTCCCAGGCTTGTTTTGTGGCTGTGCAGTCTTCAGCAGCAGCAGGGTGGTGAAGTGCCTTGGTCCAACCTGGTCTCTGCTCTCAGCTCAGTCCTGCTGCCTCTGAAGGGGCAGTGGTGGGTCCAGCACGGAGCTGCTTTTGTGGTCCGGCCTCGCAGGTGTGATGAGGGACAAGGTTTAGCTGTGGGAGCACAGAAGGAAAGGATCTTCTGAGAAGTGACTTGACCATCTTCAAGTCCATGTGCTGGTCATTGTTTCACCTGCATTGCTGGTCATAGGGTTGGGTGTAAATCCAGGAGTTCCTCAATGCTCTTCTAGAGGGATGCCACATCTTACTTGGTCTTTCCCTGAGCATGCCCAAAGAGTGGAAAACAACTAACCAGAAAAAAGTGGTGTCTGCTTGAGAGATTTTCCTGATAACTGGAAAAAAATTCCCATAAAACACCTAACTTCATGCATATTACAAGTTAGCTGTCTTCTAAATCTTTTTTCTGAGGGAAGCTTATAACAGTGATGCTTTCCAACGGGTCATCCAGGTGGGAATCCAGACTTTTAAATTGCTAGAGCGTGTTGTGCATGGTCTTGACATCTGAAAAGTTACCACAGGAGTACAGGGTAGCATTTTTAGATATGCTTTATTTCAGTTAAAAGTATTGGCAGATTTTAATTTCTGCAATAAGCAACTCTGATTCCTATCTCAGTTTCCAAAATAAAAAAATTGCTGGTGATGTGCAGGGGCACACATGGTGTGTAATTTAAGTGTAGCTTAGGGCTGGGCTTAATTCTGTGTACGATGCTGCTCAATGGGACAAATGTGGGCAGGCACAGGTGCTTATGGTATTTCTGTTGAATTGAGTAGAGCACACAGCAGAGAGTTTATGCCAGCTGTGGGAACACTGGTGATAACTTTATGTTAGTAGCTTTTGTATTAGGACAGGTCACCTGCCAATGTTTAAAAAAATATATCTGATCTGGATAGGAGAGTTAATAGTGACTTGGTACAGAGCATCGTGCTGCTGCAGCATGTTTGGGCCAGCCTGAGAAGCTGTGTGTAAACTGTGTCTCTGAACTGTGGTTTCAAGGAGATTGCAGCTTGTGGAAAGCCAGAGAGCAAGGCCAGGAATGGTGTACAAGTTGGTTTTTTTTGTTGTTGTTTGGGAAAAAAAGAACTTAAAAGCAAACAAACACAAGCAGCAAAGAAAGGAAGCCTTTACTTTGCCAAATGTCTTGCTTCTCAAAACATCAGCAATGAGATGCTCTTGACCTGGTATCTACCTTCTGCCTTAGAGGGAAAAACAGTCTCTGTTGTTGCTTAGGGGTGTCTGTTTTACAACCCCTTTGTTTTTATACCCTCAGTTATAGGTTCATTGGACCAATTATTCTCTTTGGGAAGGTGCCTTTGAGCAATCTAAGCATACATTAATGTTGGCCTGAGGAATATTGTGTTCTCGAATATTGTGTCCAGTTCTGGGCTCCTCAGTTCCAGAAGGACAGGGAACTGCTGGAGAGAGTCCAGCACAGAGATACAAAGATGATTAAGGGAGTGGAGCATCTCCCTTAGGAGGAAAGACTGAGGGAGCTGGGTCTCTTTAGTTTGGAGGAGACCTTATTAATGTTTACAAATATACAAAGGGTGAGTGTCATGAGGATGGAGCCAGGCTCTTCTCGGTGACAAACAAGGGTAGGACAACGGGTAATGGGTTTAAGCTGGAACATAAGAGGTTCCACTTAAACTTGGGAAGAAACTTCTCAGTGAGGGTGCCAGAGCACTGGAACAGGCTGCCCAGGGAGGTTGTGGAATCTCCTTCTCTGGAGACATTTAAAACCTGCCCGGACACATTCCTGTGTAACCTCATCTAGGTGTTCCTGCTCTGGCAGGGGGATTGGACTAGATGATCTTTCAAGGTCCCTTCCAATCCCTGACATTCTGTGATTCTATGATAAAACAACCTCCTGCTCCCCAAGTGGAGGATGTTGCTCTGAACCTACAAAAGCATGGCTCCCCTTTGGGACGGTGACAGTAGTGTAGCATGATCCCACAGTAACATTCACCCCTCCCTTTGGGTAGGTATGTGCTATTTGGCATGGTAGCCTTTATAATTTTTTTTTTTAAGATTTTACTAAAACCATACATTTTTCTTGTATTTTATCTAAGTACAAATAACATATTAATGAAGGTCTCCATAGCTGAAAGGAATTTGGTGTGAAATCCTGTGACCAATCTGACCATAAGGAAAGATTTTTCTTTGTCTTTCTTCCCTTTTGCTTCTTACTTCCAGTATCTAATTGCCATTCCACGGTTACTGGCACTGGTGGTTAAAACTGAGGACTGGTCTATTTTTTTTTTTTTTATATATTTTTTTTAATATCTTGTTGCATCTTTAGGCTGAAAGCCAGGACATGGAGAGAGCAGAATTTAAAGGAACTCTGGGCAACTTTGAGGGTGTATTTCATGGAAATCAGATTTAATTTCAAATTTTAGGTGCAGAATAGTTTAAGACAATTTAAATCTGGATAATTTAAAAGCTGCTTTTCTGTAATGATTCCAGGAAGAGAAGGCGCTGGGTTACTAGTCCCATTTTTGGAACCGCTGAGCATCTGATGCCATTCACATTAATTTCAGCAGAAGTTCAGAAACATTTCGTCAACCGTCTTTTTGAAGGTGCTCCCCTTGGTTTCGCTTCCATTTCACATAATTTATTTTATTTAATACAGATGTATATCATCTATTCTGGCTGCATTACTGTCTTGAATCCATTTCCTGGAATTCTTGTGCTTTATTTTCAAGCGTTTACTGCTAACCACTAATAAATCCAGAACATATTGGGGCTTGGTGGGATGTTGGGCTTTCCAGGATGAAACTTCATTGTTTCCCGTTAGAGGCTGTGGCTGGTAATTACCTTCTCCTCCCTCCAACCCTCAGTCATTTGAAGTCCTCTCATACTGCACCAGCTCTTTCCACCCCAGCTGTCCCTGCTCGTGGCTGCTTTTGTCCCTGCTTCCTGCCGGTGTCTCTTCCCAGGGCGATCCTGCTGGGAAATGTGCCCACAGTTGCTCCTGCACAGGGGGCAGAAGCCTCCTGACACGGGCTCCTGTAAATGCCATCCGAACTGCTTCTTCTGCAATGACTGTGAGAAATTTTAACTAACTTGAAATGGCTCAGAAGAGCAGCCATGGGCCCAGCATGACAGATAAGATTTGAAATAAGTCAAGAGTACGTATCACATCTTTTGCTGAATTCTCCTTTTGACCTGTCTTTGTTTTCATTTTAAGCATGTAGGATGGAAAGTGTCTTTTCACATTTCTGTAAATTCCTGGTATATTTTGAAGCTCTTACATTAACAAAAAGTAGCCAAAAATGCCTATTAAATCCGCAGTTCTCGCAGATGCCAGCATTAAGCAGCAGGTTTCATGGGCTGCAGTCTGGCGGACAGTTTTTATGTTTGCAGTTATATGGGAACGAAAGACGACAGAAAGCCTCCGCTTTTCTCCCAATTGCCTCAGCTCACAGCGATGGAGCGGTACCTGGGGTGAGATGGGGACTGGGGCTCATGGGGGATGCTGTGGGGAGGCAGACTCCCACAGCTGAGCTGAGCTCCCTGCTGCCAAACATGGTTTTGTGTTACATTGCCTTTTTTTGAATAAAAACTTCCTCTGCATTTTTTTTCCCCCTTAAGTTGCAGGAACCCAAATTGTTTTTCCATGTGTGGTTTCGGATGGAAATGCTTTTCTTCCTCTTTTTCTTTCTGTTTAAAGAACTAGTGGAAAATTTTTTTGAGTATTATTCAAAGACCTTTATTTTTTTTCCCCCTGTGCTTACTCTTTACTTTGGACCGATGCCTCGTTTTTCAGTAGCAGAGCAGAGCTACCAGAAAAAGTGTCTGCTAGACAAGCAAAGTAACTTTTAAAAATTTTATTTGGCACTCTTTTTCTACATCAAGATTGATAACTCTATGTTACTGGCATTGCCATGATCTAAAAATGGTAGTAAAGATTCTTGGGTCTGGCACTTTTTTTCATGTCCTGAATGAATTCTGTTATGGGCTGTGTTCAAAATAACTTGGCATCCTTGCCGCTCTGTATTACTTAGAAAGCACAAAAGAAAATTTTGGTAGTAATTTCTTTCTGTTATTGGAATATCTAGTACACAAAATTAGTGTTTACTCTTTTTTAGGCACAACATCTGTGGATTTCAATTTCTTCTACTAAATCTTATGTCTAAATTAGGGTGGTGATGGTTATTCTGAAAGAAATGTATCAGATTTTTTTCGACATGTATGGCAGCAGTATTTTCTAATGGGTTCTTCATAGGTTTTGAGTGTTTATAGAACTTCCAAGTTAAAGCACATTTCCTTCTAGAGCTTAAGTTTTTCTTATCTGTTCCTATCATTATTATAAACGTGTAACTTAGCGTAAGAGAATTAATTAAGGGAAAAAATAAGCATGTAACTCTGAGTTCTTGTACTGTCCTTATTCTTTTATGGTTGCCCTATTTTTCACACAAATAAAATTGGTCTGTACCTTACCTCACACCTGATATTAATATTCATATTTATATTTAATTATATGCTGAATACGTGATGTATTACTGAACTTCATGATTTGCTATTTTTATAGCAGTAAATGAAAGTAGGAATAGGGAATGCCTGTTGTCAGAGGAAGCACAAATGAAGTGCCAAAAAAACACTGCAGCTTAGTACTGACCTCAGTTTTTAACTGCTTGTTAAGGATACATCATGACAGTAATTCTTTATCCGAACATGGTCATTATATGCATAACACACTTCATATGCAACCCATATTTAGATCTCTTCTGGAATCCCTGTGAATGTTCCTTCTTCACATTCTTTCATGAAGGGTGTGTGTCCGGAGGGACTTTAAAAATTACTTTTAAGGGAAAAAAATTCTGAGAAATACCACACCCTCTTACTCCAAAGAAGCCTTGTGCTGTTTTTTCTTTTGTCTATGTTTCTTTTTGTTTTCTTTTTCCTTCCTGAGATGCGTGCTACCTGTAAGTTGCCCAGGAGTATTTGATGGTGGTACTGGCATAAGGGCCTGCATGATGGGCTGGTAGCAGGGGACAGGTGGCAGTAGTGTTTACATATCCCTCTTAAATCAGTGTAGAGTTGTGTATGGGATCATCCTTAAAGTTAAACCTAAAAATTCATCTCTTCTAAATCCAAACAAGGGTGGCTATCCCAGTTTATTGTAGTCAGTTTGGAACAGATCTTAAATCATGGCACTCTTCATGTGTGAAGAGATGCACTTGCTCTCTGTCTCTTTGCATGCCCTTCATTTTTGCCATTAACCTTCCCCCAGCAGACACCACAAGCAGCATTTTTGATTGTGGTGGCTTCCTGAGCAGGTATAGCTGCAGAAGGGTAGAACTTAATGTAATCCTTATTTTAGTCCCTGCCAAGGAGAGCAGGCTGTGGAGGGGCAGTTTGGGGACAGCTTTCCTTGGATGAGCATTTTGGAGAAGATGAGGTGGAAGGAAAAAGGGTACTAGAGGCCATGCCAAGGTGCAACCTCCCGCTACCCCGTTCTATTCTTCATCTGCTATCTGTTCATCATTTGTCTGTAAATCTCTTCAGCTGGTATTGGACTGAGTGCCTGAATTTCAGCAGTTGTCTGCTAGCTGTTGATACTTGTCCAGCTTCTGGTACCAAGCGGCCACTGTCGCCATGTTATCTGGCACAGCAGTTTCCAAAGGGGTGTGCATGCACAGGATGATGCATTGAAATACGGGAAGAAAATATTAGAACTTCAGTAGTACATACACATAATTTAGAAATATACATAAATATATGTGTATTGGGGGTGCACACTCAAAAGGTTTTACTAATAAGGGGTACATGATCAAAATAGTTTGGAGACCACTTCTCTAGCAGATGGAAAAATCTTTTTTCCCCTTATTTGCCCCCTGATATGTCTCTGCTAAATTCAGCCCTGCACAAATACAGCTCCTTCCCAGCTTTTAGGCACTGTGTAATGAAATTAATCCCTCCAGTAACTCAGCTGAATATGACCCCTTCTCCAACAGAAAATATAAACGACTGGGTCTGGCTGAAAGGGAAGCGTGCTTGCTGCCCACCTCACCAATGCAATTAAATGAAATGCATCCATGTGATTTTTTTCCTTTTTATTTGAGTGGGAGCTGTTTGGTTTCCCAGTGCAAGCAAAAGAGCTGTTTTCTTTTCCTAAAGTGAAACGCCTGGTATCTGATGCTTAATCTATTGAGGTCGGTTAAGAGAAAGAAAGGCAAAGGGGCACAGCTGGGCAGCAGGATGACTGATGTGGAGGGGAGTGAGCAGGGTGCCAAAATTTGCAGGGCTGGTGGGGAGCAGCAAAGATGGAGGTAGAGTGACTCAGGTTGGCCCCCGCTGTGTCTCTGGGCCTGGATTCCTCCCATGCCGCTGCTCCTTCTGTCTCCAAAAATGAAAAAGGGGATCCTGCCAAGGCCCTTTGGAGGATGATGGGCATGGCAGTGGGATCCTGCTCCTGGCAGCATCTGGACAAGCTTTGGGTGAACCCAAATTCACCCTATGTGGAATTAGGAAGGTGGGTTCATGCTCATGGCCACAGCATGGGCACCCAGGTGGGTGTCCGGCACAGGGAAAGTGATTTGCTCCCCTTAGCAACTCCTGGTGTAAACACTCAGGCCAAGGAATAGGGAAAAGAAGTGGGAAAGACAGACAAATGGACATGTCTTTTCTAGCTGAGTCCCCAACCAGCGCTTTCAGGGTCTTAAATGCAAGAGCCCCCCAGTCTGACTGGCAGACAGGCTGCAAATCCAGCTAAGGTGGGACTGTGCTGCTAATGAATGCTTTGCTCATGAGCTTGAGGGCCTTTGTAAACAATTGGTTTTCTTTTTTTCCCCTTTTTAACTGAACAGCCTTTCTGCAAGGGCATACATCCAGGCTTCAGGTGCTCTGAGGGGAGGATGCAAGCCTGGAGCATGATTTGGTTCCCTGTTCTGCACCCTCTCTTGTTCCTGGACTGTAAGTGGTTTTGTCTCTGTCTCAGCTCCATGGCTACCACCTTGAGCCCTGCATCACCTCCCAGTCTTACAGGAGTGCTTGAGGGCAAATAGTTTAAGGACCACGAGATGTTCAAACACTGGAGCCATATCTGTACACAGTTGAGGGAAGCAGCCAGTGGTGGACTAATATGTGAAGAGCTTAATCATCTGGGGAATGGGTCTCTGCCTTGACACCCTCTTCTTCCTACCCAAAATAAGCAAAATCAGGTAAAACTGCAAGAGGAATAAAATTCTGGAGTTACAGAGTGTTTAATATTTCATAGGTGGAATTGCAGAAACAAAAACACATTGATGGTAAATTAATTCATTATAATTTATTACTCAGTACTAAGCAGCCAGGCAATTAAACTTGATTTATCATGAACATATTTTTGTGTCCTCTTAATGATTGCTTTTGTTACAGCCAGCAGAATGGAGTAGTACCTTAGGTTATCCTGCAGGTATGCCCTGCTGTGCTGTCAAGTGTGCCCATTTTTTGAGGGGGGGCGGGGAGTCAGATGATGGTGCCAGCTTGGAAAGTTATTGCATAGCTACTGTCACATAAAACAGAATTAATTCCAAGAGCTTTAAAATATGTGCAGTATGTGTACTGACTTTCTACAAACTGGTACTCTCAGTGATTGCCAGTAGCTATTATGTCAAAACTTTATGCTTCTAATGTCAAACACAAGACTTTAATGGTGAATGATTACAGATAAGTTTTTTATCTTCTGAAGGGTATCATTTTGCTTCTTAACAGCTTAAACACACAGCACACACTCCTGCCTCTCTCTTGCTGCATGTGTTGCTGCACCTTCCAGCTCTACTACTGTCAAAGCACTGATACGGACAGTAAGTCCCTGGATGAGCCAGTGGGTGAGAGGTGGAGGGTGCTGAGGAAGGAGGAGAGGGTGGGCAGGTGTCCTGGTTTTGTTAAAAAACAAGTTTCTTTTTTAGTGAATTTTGCCTGTCAGCTAAAGCCTTCATGTTAGCTGCATTTTCCTGGAGAACCAGACACATGTTTTGGTAAACCTAGCAATGGAGTGCAAACTTATTGATAAGTACGAATGGACATCTCGCGAGAGGGGCAACGAGAAACTGATGACCGAGAGACTGACCAACGGTGTATAACATTCCATTCACGTAAATACTTCATATAAAAGTGGGAGAACATGAGGATGTCACTCTCTTTCCCTTTTCCTTTTTCCTCATGGCTGACATTAGGAGAGGACCTTGCTGGTTGTCCCTGCGAACTGAGGCCCAGTGAGAGACTGAATCCAGCTCCGGTTGGCTACAGAGTCTAATCCAGGACTTTGGGTGCTGGCTCTGCAGTTGCTGAGACTTACAAGATTGGTTTTGTATATTTTGTATTATTTTCTCTATTCTTATTAGTAGCATTAGTAAAACATCTTTAATTTTTCCAGCTCTCTTCTCTCTGTCCTTCTTTCCCTCCCGATCGCCTGTCCTGAGTGGGAAGGGGGGAGAGGGAGGGGCAAAAGGGAGAAGTGGGGGGAGAGGAGGTTAACAATACATCTGCCAGGGTTTGATTGTCACCCCGCAATCTAACCCTTGACAGCAGGGAGCAGCGATCCAGCCAGGTGATGTTAGGGGAGCTGGACAAGATGCTGGGATGATTTCTGCAGATGCATGGCCCCAGTACTGTTGACCTGAAGGGGTGGAGGAGTTCTTGAGGATACTGCACTGACATGCAAGGAAGACATGTGGACTAGAAAGGGCTGTCCCATGAATCATAGAATCATTTTGGTTGGAAAAAATGTTTAAGATCATAGGGTCCAACCATTAACCCAACACTGCCAAGTCCACCTCTAAATCATGTCCCTAAGAACCTCATCTACACATACCTCAAGCTGTCATGGCCTTCAGAAAGCAATGTTGCGTGTATTTCCAGTTGGTTTGGAAGACCCTCTGCTTGGAGAAGATGAATTCTTCTATAGGTCTTTGCAGTCTTAGTTTTCTCCATCTCCCAAAACAGGGTGTGAGAAGGGCGGGAGACGAAAGCAGCATGGTGGATCAGGTGGGAGGACGGATGATGAGCGCAGAAGTTGTCAGTGCTTTACATATGTGGTAGTAATTTCTGTTGCTTCTGCAGTATGCAAATATGGCAACCATTATGTAATGAAATACTTCAAGGTAGTTTCATGTTGAAACACAGATTTATTAAAACCGAGGACCCAGCTGATAATGTGAATGAAATCCAATAATCAAAACAGTTACTCGTAGGTGGGATATTTGAATCTGAACGCCCGCAGTCTCCTTCTGAGTCTTTACAGTACTTTGCAGTCTTGTGAGAGATTGTATCAAGAACACTTGAAATTTTAAAGGGTGACTCACTTTATTTTCCCCTCCAAAGAATTAAGCTGTTTCACTGAGCTCATCTTTACTGGTCTGATATGTAATGACTTGTTTTTCCCTCTGCTACTACCTAAATGTATTGTTCTAGTGCTGTTGTTAAATGTGAACCTTTTCATTTATAATTTTTGAATGGTACAGTTGATCAGTAACCCAGAAGTTTGTAGCTGGACGGAGGATTGCCACGGATAAAGTAGTTCCGTGCAGCTTCTCAATCTGGACATCAAGCAAACTGCTCTTGAAATAAATCCAGTCTTTGCAGCAAGTGGGTTTTCCTGAGTTTTCACTCACGTTGGGGCAGGTGTTTATGCCCCAGCTCTCTTCTGCTGCATGGTCTAGCTCTGATCAAGTGTGCAAGTTCAGACCAGGCGTTACCTCAACTGACCCTTCAGACAGAGAACCGTGAGGTGGATGTGAGCTTCATAGACAAAGTGAATGTCCCCTGATGCCGTGAGTGTGCTGGCTTTCATCACAAGCCGAGCTGCTGCCATCGTCTTGCAAAGGCCAGGGAGCAGGGCAAGCCCTTGCAGTGCCCTGGTGAGACACTGGCAAACAATCCAAAGCTATTTGGTGTTGCTGGAAGGAGGTGAGGGAAAGAAATAATTTATATCCCTGACTCCTGACAGGTGAGACAGCAGGGACCAAAAAGGGTCCTATTGGAAGTGGAAGGGTTTCTTGAATTGGCGCTTGCAGCAGGGCTCAGGGAGAGTCCAGAGCTCGGAGGGAGGGAGGGCGGCCACCAGCAGCCAGCTGGCCCCAGGTCTGCAGCAGCGTGCCTGGGAGGGAGATCCCTGATTCACTGCCAGCCAGTCTGGGAGGAAAGCTGCTACCGATGGTGTTAGTCAGACTGTGACTGCAGAGTGCTGTTCAAAGGGCTGGTGTGCTGTAAGAATGACGGGTTGGGCGTTATCTCATTTCCCCTTTCACATAACCCCAGGGATGAGGGAGACTGTTAATGAAACTCTGGTGGTGAATGGAGCCAGAACCAGGCTGCAACGTGTAAATAATTTCTCATGGGAGATTTCTCTTTTGGTCCTTTTGTACCACTCCACAAGCATAGCCTTCCCGTTTGCTTGTTGTTTATTTTCCCCTGGCTGTCACTGTTCCTGTTTAATGCTTAAAGATAATAACATGCAGTAATAATGGTGAAGAAGAATGCTTTTCTTAACATTAATGTCAAACACTGTGATACAATTTCCGTAATATTTTGGCTTAATACTATGCGCACAATGCCAGCAGTAGCACTGAATGGTTCAGAGACTGCTGTAATGCTCATTACGGATGCTTTTTCAGAGCTCATGTAAGAGGCCCCTGAAGACATGCAGAAGAATGAACACAGTATTTGTATTTGAAATGGTGGCAAAAATAGGCTGCTGGAGAATTAAAGCTCAGTCAGCCTAACTTTGATCCCTAGCAAGGCATGAATGCAACTAACGGTCAATAAAGAAGCACTTACTGAGTAGTACAGCATTAAAAATGCTATGTAGATTTTTTAAGAACAGATTGTTTCAAAGCAGCTAGTTTTCCAACTCTGACAGGTGAGCATGCCTTGTAAACAGAAGGGAGGGAATGAATAAGGTGGATCTGCTCATGCTGTCTCACAGAAAATTTCACAAGCAAACAAGAGAGGCTCTAGAACTAGAGCCACTGTGATTAACCTTGTTGGAGCACAAGCCCTGCAGCTTCTCTTTCTCTGTCTATCCACCCCTCCTCTCTTGCCACTGGTTTGTTACTGTCCTGGACTATTCACAGAAGTGCTGCAGCTACCTCCTCCCATTCCTTCATCATCCCCTTGCAAGATGTTTGGACTCAGTGGTAGGTTTCACTGCTGTTTGCCTTGTTTGAGAGAAGCACATAGCAATCTGGAAATAATAGTCTAGGTGAATTTGCCAGAAGGGAGGTGTGCAGCTGCTTGAAAAGAAGCATTTGGTCAGGAATTCGTGTTTTGACACAAAGACACCAACAGAACCTCTGCTACCTGGACCTTCTTGACAGGCCCTTGCAGGAATTCCTTCTTTCCCACTTGCATTCATTAACTCTCTCAGTAACCTGGATGCTAGAGCTTAAGGTTGGCTTATATAGCTTGTGTGTATCCTTAACTTTGAGGAGCCTTGGGGCGCACAGGAGATAAATTCAAAATGATCTTGGCAGGCTGGAGAGAGGGTCCATGATGAAGAAGCTGAAATGTCACAGAGAGAAGTGCTAAGAGTGGTATTCATGACAGAGAATCCAAATGGCTGTGACCTGGGCCATTTGGCAGATGTATTGAAAAGACTTAGCATATCTTATGATGTGCTTGTACAGAAAAACAGATCTTGTTTCGGAAACGTTATATGTAAAATATAAAGGAGGGTCGACCTAGATTTTTTTGAAGAGACTGTATGTTCATTTCTGAAAAAGCCTGAGAGCCGTTGTCCTGCCAGAGGAGGGTAACAGAGAGGCCTTGTTGAAACTAAAGTACTTGAAGAAGATTGGAAAGAATGCAGCAGCCACTGGCTGGTGTGTGCTGCTTTACTGAAATCTAGTAACAGGGTTGCCTCCGTGGATGGCAAATCTATTTTAGTTGTGAGTTAATGTATCTGTAGTCTCTGTAAGTGAAACAGGAGGAATATAATAGCCTTACCCAGGAATTACGGTCACGTTTTTCTCCAAAACAGCATTTCTTCCTTCCATGTGCTCTTCTGCCAGAAAGGAGTTGCATACAGCGCAGTAGGCAGATGAAGTCAGAGATCCCAAATGGGACCCGTGCCCTGACATGTCCTTGATGAGCATGTGTCAGTTTGGGATAAGAAGTGCCCACGGCTGTGCTGGGCACCCTGCATGCAACAGGGTGTGCACGTCCCCCCATGTCAGGGTGCAGACTGCAAGGAACCATCTAGCCACGCTGGGCAATGGGTAGCCCTCCTGTTTGTCTTTGCCTGTCACGGGAACTGCAGAGGAGGAGGAGGAGGATGTGTAGAACAGCAGGGATGATGTCCTCCCTTTCTGGCCATGAGGATCCTGGGGTTCGGATCTGGTCAGTGCAGCTTTGGACTCTGCAGGTGAAATTATAATGGTAACCAGGACAATGAGCAGACTCACAGCAGATAAACATTAATGTCTTTTCGGATTCAAAAAATAACCTGGGAGTAGCATTTATGGATTTTGGAGCAAATTCCATTGTTTAACTGCTAAACTAGAGAAATGTCACTTTCACTTCTTCCAGAAGTACACTGGTGGAAAGGTCAAGCCTTTCTGCTGTTATTCTTAAGCACATTAGAGGAGAGGAAGCTTTTGACAGCTCCCAACATCAAACACTTCCTCCGATCAGCTGCTGTGACTCTGGTCCCACAGCGCAGTAGGTGTGTTGTGTGCTTGTGCCTGGTACTCGAGTGCTGATGATCTGCTCCTGCTCCGCTCAGCCTGCTGGTGCTGCTGGGCCCAGGAGTGGACACTCAGTAAGGGGAGCAAATCTGGCCACAGAGCTCATGTTCCCCATCACTCTCTGGTGAAGGCCCTCAAACAAACAGTGCAGTTCATCCCGGAGCATCACTCTGGGCCTGTATCAGATGTAGCAATAGCACCTTTTCAAAAGTTGTGTTTAAATATTGAAAGGGGAGAGAAATGACTGTCCTCTTGTCAGCTGAGAGCAGATTTTATTTATTGGTGCCATTTCATAGAATCACAGAATAGTTTGGGTTGGAAGGGACCTTCAAAGATCATCTAGTCCAAGCCCCTGCAATGATCAGGGACAGGTGCAACTAGATCAGGTTGCTCAGAGCCCCGTCCAGCCTGGCCTGGAATGTCTCCAGGTATGGGGCATCTACCACCTCTCTGGGCAACCTGGGACAGTGTTTCACCACCCTCGTTGTAAAAAATTGATTCTTTATTTGTACGGCTGCGATTTTTGACTTCTTGCCTTAACTTGAGAGAGGCTAGATCAGAGGTCCAACTTTGATTTAAGTGAATTTGCTGTTAGACTGCAAGGGAAACCCCGGCGACATTCCTCCCCGCATCCCTCTCTTTCCTTTTTGCAAACAGGCAGCGCCTCTACAACTCTTGTGGCAATTTGTGGGCAGACTGACGGGCAGGGCTTGGCCTGGCAGGAGGCATCAGCACATTTGCATCTGGAATAATGTGTCCAGTTCTGGGCCCCTCAGTTCCAGAAGGACAGGGAGCTGCTGGAGAGAGTCCAGCACAGAGATACAAAGATGATTAAGGGAGTGGAGCATCTCCCTTATGAGGAAAGGCTGAGGGAGCTGGGTCTCTTTAGCTTGGAGGAGACTGAAGGGTGACCTCATTAATGTTTATAAATATGTAAAGGGTGAGTGTCATGAGGATGGAGCCAGGCTCTTCTTGGTGACAACCAATGATAGGACAAGGGGCAATGGGTGCAAACTGAAACACAGGAGGTTCCACTTAAATATGAGAAGAAACTTCTCAGTGAGGGTGTCAGAGCACTGGAACAGGCTGCCCAGGGAGGTTGTGGAGTCTCCTTCTCTGGAGACATTCAAACCCCGCCTGGACACATTCCTGTGTAACCTCATCTAGGTGTTCCTGCTCCGGCAGGGGGATCGGACTAGATGATCTTTTGAGGCCCCTTCCAATCCCTGACATTCTGTGATTCGGGCCGGGGACGCTGTGAAGCGGCCCGACTGCGGCCGATCGCGACTCTCGGGCTCCGACTGCCGGTGAGGGCGCGGCGGGGCCGGGGCGGGGCTGCGGGGGCGGGGCCAGGCCGGCTCCCCGGCGCGGGTCCCGGGCACGGCGGGTTCGGCGAGCGGCTGCGGGCGGGGGCTCCTCCTGCAGGTCGGTGCTGCCGGGCGGGGGTGGCTGTGAGGGCGGCAGCTGTAAAAGCTGTTTGGGGCGAAGAAGGGAGGGAGGTGAGAAGCGGCGGTTCAGAGCTGTGGCTGCACGGCAGCATGAGTCAAGGGTTTTAATTAAGTTGGTATTTGCAGGGGGAGGAACGCAGCTCGCATGCAGATGACTTCTGAAGTGTATGAAAGCCGTCTTCTAATTACCAGTGTTTTACTGATTCTGATTAATTGGCAGAGATGACTGCAAGCCTTGTGAGACCTGGGGTCATAAGGTCCTGAAAAGATGATAAATCCAGTTTTCACAAAGTTCCCCTCCATTCCAGTGCACCCGTGGCCATGGTCTGCTCCCTGGTCCCCAGCCTGCAGCTTTACCCCCTGCTGCAAACCTGGCAGGAGGGGCTGCCTCTGCCAGTCCTGTGCCTGTCGTCCCAGCACAGGATGACCACGCTGAAGGGAACATCTCGCTTTTGCTGAAATGGGGAGATGCTGCTTGCATCTTGCTCCCTTGTGCTGGGTGTGGTGCTCACTGGTCCCTTGCTCTGTCCCAGCTGAATTCACTAACCCACTCCCCGAGGCCCAGACTTCTGCTGGTATGGCAGGTTTTATCAGCTGAGAGAGGGCTCTTACAGGAGCAAGAGATGATCTGAAGGAGGGTGCTGCTCCTTGCAGCTAGGGTGGAGCTGAGGGGAGGAAAGAGTGCGGTGGTGGGGGGAAGGAAGAGCGTCGGAAAGAGAGAAAAGGAACTAGACTTTGCCGTGTTGGTGAGCTCCTCAATCAGCTCAGTCATCTCGTATATACACCCGCAGCAAAGTGGAACAGCTGAGGCATGAGTACGTGTTTCCTTCTGCTTGCTTTGCTGAGGGAATGGTGATCTCACGGGGTGGTGAGGCAGACAGCTGTAGGGTGTGACTGTCTGTCTTCTTCGCCAGCTCCTGGCAGTGTGGGCACATCGAAGTTCTCCTTGCAGAGGGTTACCCAAGCTGCCTGAAGCAGGGAGAAAGACACACACCTGGCCAGAAGCTGCAGAGCGCTGAGCATCTTGGAGTAGCCCTGGGGACCATGGGCTGCTGTTCCAGTTCATGGTGGCCTGCTAGAGGAGCAAAGAAAAATGCTATGGGAAATGTGGATCTGAAGTGATGGTTTCCCTCTCATAGTCAACCTTTGCTTGACAACACTGGTTTAATTTGATGCCTAGCGCAGGTCTAGCCACTCTCCTCTACCTCAGGAGCTTCATCATCACCGCAGAGCTATGGCTGCTGGTGTAGGCAGCCCTGGTGCCAGGACCAAGCTGATGGGCTTGGCTGGACCATTCAACTTTGTCTGGAGCTGTTGATGTGGCTTCTATGCTGCAGTTCCCCTAATACCTGCTTTGGGCGACCACAGGCCACAGCGGTCTGGCAGTGCTTAGTAGCCTGGTCTCTGAGGAGCTGGCCTTGTCCTGTTCTCCTCAGTAGTAATTTTGTTCACAAGTTTTCTTTCAGCACAGCCCTTTTGGAAAATGGGTTAGTAATAGAATAGGACCAACTACTAAAGCAAAGTGAACAAAACTGAAAAACATAGTTTAGCCAGGCCAAACTTGTTACTAAATGACTCAAATGTGCTTTAAGATGTGTTAATTGAAGAGTTAATGATTTTTTTTTCCTAGTTCCCTTTTAACAGATTCTTATTGGCATTCTCCATGAAGTCTTACAGCTTTTACAGTCATCATGAATCAACAAACTGTCCTTGCCTTCCCATAAAAGTGGAACTGCTGGCGTATGAGCAATATATGAAATAACATGCATTGCAATAGCAAGTGAGGCCTCTTCATTCTCTATGGCAACTGGTTTATTGCGATTTTCTTCATCCTCAAGAACAACCCGCTCTTACCTTGACATTTGCCATATTATTTTGAGAGACAAAGCTATAGCACATTCTTTCTCCTATGTTAATAACTGTCCAGTGATAAGTTTAATACTACTTTGCTACTGTTTTTGTGCTTGAAGGGTGTTTGTAGGAAGAGATAAAAAGTTCAAATGAGGAAGCACTATGTGGCGGTATGGGAAACAGCAGCTTGGAAAGATAACTTACATTGTTAATTTGTCCACAGAAGAGGGTTAGCGATAGTGTTAAGTGGCCTGAAGACAGAAATAGAATGAGCAAGAAGCAGGATGTAGAGAGACATGGTGGAGAAGGGAAAGCAAAATGAGGCTCTGTTGGTACAGTGTAGCATTACTTGGTGCCTATGGTGAAAGGAGATAAGAAGGATTAACGAGATGCTTGTGCATTGACTGCCAAAAATCTTGTGAGAAGGCACGATATTGTGCACCAGACTTCACCAACATGCATTGAATGTTGTGGATAAATACACTACAGTACACTAAGTACAGTTTTAAATATCTGAATAGAGAAGATTTCTGCATTACCTTTAGGGTCACTGTCAAATGCCAGCACAAATGTCATGTCTGGAATCAGCACATCGGTTTCTCATTTAAACACTGCTGTAGATCTGGGACTGGCCCTGCTCAGTTTCACAGCTGGGAGCATGGAGGGCAAGTAGTCATGTTTTCACATGATGTATTTGCTTTTAAGTTATGTCTGTCAATAAACAGACAGTAAGTATCCTTCTGAGTGACCAATAAAAAAAAATCAATTTTCTTGAATTCCTTTATAAACTATACAATCATACTTTGTAACTGTTATTGTCAGTGAGTGGTAAAATGAGGATTATGAGGATTAGATATTAGCAATTAAAAATATTAAAATTTAAAAAAAAATTTTGGTTCCTTCTGTCCAAGCTAATACTTACATGGAAGAAAGCTGCCTTTAAGTGGATTGCACGACACAGGAAAACTGTATCTTTGTAATTTTTTCTTTGTAACCGATAGCAGGCCAAAAGGCATGTTATTAAGCACTGGCAGTGGAAAATGCTGTTGGGTTAATTTGTACTTCACAGAATCACAGAAGATTGGAAGGGACCTTGAAAGATCATCTAGTCCAATCCCCCTGCCAGAGCAGGAACACCTAGATGAGGTTACACTTGTAGGTGACCTGGAGCTGTGCTGCTTTATGAGCAGAGCTGGGGACAAGTTCTGCCTGGAGGCATGTCCTGTGTGTCCTCTGTGGACGTCAGGTTGTGGCCTTGTTTCTCTGTCCCCATCACTGGCAGTGAGCAAAGTTTTAAGCTCTGATTGATACTGGTTGTGTAGCAAGTGGCAGACACACATTTGTCAGTCTTGACAATATTGCTGCTTTAACCTGCAAAGGATTGGGATTGCTTCAGGAAAACTGAGTTTGAGCCTCTTGTCAACACAAGAGAGATGCAGCTCAACTCTTGCTTGGTCATGCAGGTTGATCACCCAGATGTGCTTTAGGAAGTGGTGGTTATTTTCTGCCCCCATTTAGTCCTTACCCTGTGCTGAGGTTGTCAGACATGGCAATGGTCTTCCAGGAGATGGAGAGTGAAACCATATGCCTTCATCTCAGCAAAGAAGAAAATCAGAGGGCATTTCTCCTTTCTCAGCAGGTGGGAAGGTGGGGAGAGAGGGTCTTTCCCCTTCCCTTGGCATTGGCCAGGTGCTTGCAGTGGGGTGGGGTGGCCCTGTGTGGCTGTTCACAGCTCACTGGTGACCCCAGGGGTTGCTCTTTCCAGGTAGTCACCTAGGACCCTGTTATGCTCATTGAGATGTCTGGGGTTATGGTCACAGAGTTGTTGCCTGTTCCTTTTCTCTTTGTACCCAGAATAACAGTATAAAAAGCTGCAAGTTAAGGTATAGCTCTGGAGGGACTGAAGTTGTCACAATCATCTTCAGTCCCTGGAATATTAGGAAATTTGTAAGATGAAAACACCTGAATGATCCCAAGAAGTGGATCTACAGCTGTTGGCTCTTCCCTCTCTGGGTTTTTGTACTTTTGTCATTTAAAAAATAATGGTGGTTATAACTAAAGCTATACCCTCTCCGCAGGGAGAAGGATTTGCTTCCTTTTCTCCATGGTGGTTTTGGGCCGGGGAATTAGCATGACACAATTTGTGGACCCGAACTGTGAACTTCGATGAATTTGTCCTCCTCTTTACAGCCTGAAATTTTTACAGGGTGAAAGAAGGAAGTGGTTTGCTAAGTCACTTTTGGTTTTTTGTTTTTTTTTTCTTTTTTTATCAAAACGACCAGTAATAACCACAGGGAAAACATACAAGCAATGAGTATTCAATGTAAAGCTATATTTGGGAAAGGCTGCTCATTGCGAACCCGTTGCCAGCGAGGCTATACCCAGCACGTAAGTGTCCACCCGTTGGTTTGGGCTGGGGCTCTGGCTCTCACGTCTGCCTGGTGCACGTTGTGCTGTTTGCCAAGCTGACAGCCTGGCGATGAACTGCACGGTCGTTTAGTCCTTCAGGGAGAAATTGTTACAAGCAGGAGCCACATTTGGTGAAGGTGATAAATGAAGTTAGGAAGAGGACGGAGAATAGGTTTGATCCCTGGGTTTTATTAGTACTAAAAGCAATCAGAGCTTTGAGCGAAGTCCTTCATCGTTCTTGAAATGTGTAGAGGTGTTCTGATATTTCCAATATTTTTTTAAGCTGTTGCTCGTGTGGAGTGTTTTTAGGGACACCGTTTTGTCCCCATCCTGAACAGAGGATTCATGGTGGGGTTGAAGTTGCTCTGTTGCTGATGGGGGTTTTTCAGCAATTGGGTAACTGTCAGTGCAGATTTGGCTGAGGAAAAGGTCACTGCAATGGAGCAGCTGAACCTAAAAATGTCATTTCAGTGGAAGGAATAACTTTGTCCCATCTGTTACAGAAACTGTATTGCTTCTCGTACAATTTGAGGGAGTCTTTATGTTCAGAAGTCAGTGAAGTGAAACTTTTAAGGTAGGGCAGCTGTGCTTTTTTGTGCTTTAAGGCTTTTGCTCTAAGTTAGGAAGCGTGTTTTTCATATGCTTTAATATATTATGAAAATCCATATGGGATCATATTTTTTGTGCTGAATCCAAAAGTAATTTTTGCAACGTTAAGGGGAGTGGGGTGGTGTTTCTGTTTTACATTATTCTGAATTTTTAGGATGAACTAGTTCTGTTTCTTTTGTACTGTGCATTTCTTTTTCAGTATGGATTTTTCTGGGTGGATATGGATTACAAGTTTTAATCACTTTGAAACCAAAATGTATATGCTTAAAAATTAGGAATTTTTTTGACTGGCTGAAAATTGCACCCTGCCTGTGTTTCTGAAGTCTTTACATTATACTCAGCTTCGTTTTTCTAGACATGAGCTACTTTCTATGTTCTACATTAGAGAGTACATTAGTTTTTACGTGAGAAACCATCATACTATTAGTCTCTGACCTTTTAATAGTGACATGGTTGGTTTGTCACTAAACCGATAATCTCTAAGGAACCACTGCTTTCTACCTTTCTTGGGAATACCAGTCAGAGTATAGGTGGCCGTGGGGTATGTTCACAGATGTACTGCCATGACCTTTGCTTCTTGTGGGCTGCTAAATTTGCCATCTCTGACCATTCAGCTTATCCTTCTTCTTACACCAGCAGCATTCAAAGGCTCTGCGACCCTCTTGGGAGCTCAGGGGTGGATTGTCCTGCTAAAATGCCAGCACTTGTAGCCGTGAAATCGCATCACCTACTGCTTGGCGGTCACATTTGGTTGTGTGCTATGAGGTGGCGATGCCTTGAAGCATGTGCACATTGTCAGGATCACCGGGACCTCTTCCATCCTTTGCAAGGGGAGCATGCCATCTTCTGTCCTTGTCAGTTTCATTTCATTTCAGTGTAAAGAACACTAAACCTTGGTGAGAGACTTTTCTTTCTCTGCTTGTAACGTAGCGCTAGTGATTTGAAAATAATTTATGAGATGGAAATCAAAGGGGCCAGGAGAATAATTGCTGGGCAGTCAACAGAGGAAGCAGTTTATAGGCTGCTTTGGGCTTTTTTTTTGCCTTTATTTAACCTTGCTAAGTGGTGTTCTGGAGAAAAATGAGGACTTTGTAATCTCCCCTTCCTTCAGTGAAAGGGCAAACTCAGCCCGGGGCCTGTTTTGAGATCTCCCGCTACGTCTCCAGCAAAACCAGGTCTCAGCGGTTGCTTGTGTGAATTGACTTCGTTGGCTCTTCTGTAGCCCTGGAAAGGCTTGCTGCTTTTCAGGGCACGCACCTGGCCATCAGAGCAGGTAATTCCTGAAGGTATCTGGGGCAGCAGCTCTCTGGGCAGTTTCCTTCAGTTGCCACCCATTTTCAGCTTCTGCCTTGTTTTTGTTTGTTGGTTTGTTTTGTTTTGTGGATTTTTTTTTTTCCCTTCCCCTTGAAGGCTTCCTCAGCCTTTTTTAGCATCTACTGGGAAACTTTTCATCACCCAGTAAGCCAGTTGTTACCCCTATTTCCAAGGGAATTTTATTCTGTTACAATAAAGTGACCATTCTGGATACATTTGTAGTAGTAGAGCTTGAAAATCTCTTTTGAGAAGAGGTTTTTAATTCCAAGGCAATAAAAATTATTCTGAAGGAAGTTATTATGCAGATCGGGAATTGCTTTACCTGTGTTTTTCCACATATTCTAGGCTATGAAGATTAATCCGAAATCTGAATTTGCTGGCTTTGAACCCTCCCTTCCCTCTCCTATTCTCTTTAAGTTGGTTAGCCCATGGAGTTCAGGGTAATTGTACCAATTTTAAAGTTTCAACTGCTTGCAGCTTGTTAATCACTCTTTTTTTAAAAGAGGCTTGTTTACAAATGGCAGGACAAAACTGATTCATGCTATGTCACATGTTTTTTTCTTTGCGCACCTACTCATGCATTGATCATCCACTGATTAATGGCATAAATTTCTAGCTATAATGCTAACCTGCATCTTCAGCTGCTGCTCTGTCATTCCTTTCTGCTCTCAGCTTGGCCCTGGCTTGAATTATAAAAGCGTATGTGGGTTAATCCACACCAGCTTTTCCCAGTAGAGGGAGGTATTGTAAAGCTTAGCCAAGGTAGGATTCTACTTGCTGGAGAAAAATGTGCCTTTTGCTTTTTTTCTTTTTCCCCCCACCCTGAATTTTAAGAATTCACGGGGCACTGTGTGCAGAGAGCCTGGAAGAGGCAGCTGAATGAGATTGCTCCACGTTTGAGTACACAGAATATTCTCCCATGCTTGCTTTTATAATTTTTCGTTATTATTGGAATTGAATAGTTGGAATGAGAGCAGGGACCCCTGCCTCGCCTCACCAAAACCTCATGAGCCACCTGCAGTGGGGGTGGGGATGCCTTTGGTACTGCCAGGGAGAGGAGGGACCCCATGCTCACTGCAGCAGCCCCTCTGCCTTCCCTGTTCCCCCTCAAATCCCAAACAACTTTGGTGTTTTGAGTGTGTCACTGCTCTGAAGGGTGTTGAGGACACCATCGTGTAGGGGTTTTTTTACTTTAATTTGTATGGCAGGAATGTGCATCCATAGAAGAGGTTTTAAAAAATGCAGCAACTACTGTTAAATTGCAGCAAGAAAAGCATGGACATAAATACATAGTCTGCTTTGCAGCGTCCTGGTAGGTAGTTCAAGTGCCTCAATACATAGCCTAATCCACAGATTAAATATGCACGCTTCAGGATTGATTGATCGCTAAGTGGAACAGGGCAGGAAACGTCAAAACAGATGTTGGAGTCACATTAGACAAGGAAGGAAACATGTAATTAGTTAATCATTTAACTCCTTGAATCTAGGCTCCTATGAAGCTTTGAATTTTTTTTTTTTTCAAGGTTCGTGTCCTTAGATTTGTGGCTTGATTTCTCTCTGTTCATTTCTTTTTATTACCACCAGGCATAGCAGGGACTCAAGGCACGATACATTATTTCTTGACACCCAAACCCATCAGTGAGGACTCTCCTGGGCAGCCTAATTCAGGGAGGTGTAAACCTTGATTTGCAGTCAGCACATCAGCTGGATGCTGTGGGGATTTTTGCAAAACTGCTGGAAGGGTTATCGCCACCTTCCTTTGCTTGCTCCAGGGAGTCGTGTGCATTCCTGCTGACATACAAACCATTTCCTTTGCTTTAAAGAGTGTTTTTCTTCCAGATATTGCAAGAAATAGCAGAAAGCCAACGCTCTTGGACACATTCCTCTGGAGGGACACATTCCTCTGGAGGGACTCATCCCAGTGATAAACTGGGTGAGCAATGGGGGATGGAGAAATGTGCTCCCCCTCCTGCCCCCACCACAGCCACCTTTCAACTGTGTGTGTGTGCTACGAGCACTCCTATACTCTTCTTACAATGCTATTCCGGTTTTTCTTTTTTACCATTTATGCTGCTGTGAAACAAGCTTTTTCTATTGCTTTGAAAATCTTCAGCTAAATTTAATTGAAATTTGGTGGTTTGTTCAAAGTTTAAAGAAAAAAAAAAACCTAAGCAAAACAAGAATGTGTCGCTGGAGCGGAAAAAAGATCAATCACATCGATAAAGGCTTCTCTGTGTGGAATGAGAGAGCTAAAACTTTGTCTTTCCTGGTTTCTATAGTTAATGTGCATTATCTGTAAATACAGATTCATGAAGAAATTTACCGAATTTGAAGCACTTGGTATTTTTTGTTGTTCCTAAATTCAGTGACATGATGTCATGGTTTAACCTGAACTAGCAATATAACCACAATAGCTACTCACTCACCCCTCACCCCACTCCGTAAATAGGGGAGAGAATGAAAAGGAGAGTCTTGGATTGAGATAAACACAGGTTAATAAAATAACAAAATACTAATACACTACTAGTAAATATATGTCTAAAATAGAAATATAATATAAAATAAAAGATAGTCAATGCAATTATTCATGAACTCAGTTCACACCGAGCAGCCAGTCCCAGGGAGCAGCACCTGGTACCAAACAGCTGATCCCAGAGAGCGAAAAGCGGAAAAAAGGGGGAAAGGCCCAGAGAACTCCCCTGAACCGTCTTGGCCTCAACAAAGAGAGCAAAGAAGCAAGAATGTGTGTGAGAGAGAGATCAAAAGATCCTGAGACTCCCTAAAAATGAAGCATGAAGCTAGTGGGATGGAATATTCTTATTGATCAGTCTGGATGTCAGTCAAGCTCTGCCCCATCCATGCCCCAATTCCCAGCTGCCTCACACCTGTGGGCAGGCTCTCAGACCAGAGCAATTAAAAACATTAACTCTGTCACAGATTGTTAGCTCTTGTTCTCAGACCAAGTCCAAATAATGACTAGCTGTGAAAAAAGAAAGTTTTTGAACAGCATGAAGGAAATTAACTCATTTTCATTCAAACTAGCACACATGGTTTCCTGCACCATGGGTTCACATCTCTTTGAACATAGTGAAAAGTAACCAGACATAACCTGTCTTAAAAGGTTTTTAAATTACATAATTCTGATGAATACTTACAGTCACCAGAACAACAGTACTTTCACAGAAATTCAAGAGAGAACACTTCAGGCCTGGTATATCAAGACAAATGCTTTGTAGGACTGCAGTGAAAACTCAAGCGTGAGCCTTGTCCCGCATAATAAAAAATTATTTATTGCTTGGGATGAATGAAGGACTGCGTGGTTTCTGTCTAGGTTCTACCTTTTGCTGCTTAGACATAGGTGAATATTTTCCTCTAATAAAACACTGATAATACCACACTTATCCATCAGATTGCAGTAGCACTGAAGAATGAAGACTTAACCTTCAAAGTACAGGGCATAAAAGAAAGCTGTGTGTTACGCGTAACAAGAAAAGCTGTGGTAACTTGGCCAGTCCTCAAAAATTCTGACGGAATGTGAAAGGTCCAAGCAGCCTCATCCCACGCGAGAAGAATGTAATCTCTCAAAAAAGGAATTATAAACAGCAGATAGGGGCTGGAAGGTAAAAGGGGGTGTGGGGAGCAGGAGGCACTCACTGGGGAAGTTCTTTTAACTGCAGAGTGATGTTCATCTGAGTTGCTTTCTAGCAACCTTTGAGCAAGTTAGTGGAGAAGTACCATTTGTATTCTCCAACTTCTAGCCAAAAAACACTCATACAACATGTATTTGATACTCAGAACTGAAGATTCGTCTGTTTGAATAATTTCAGATTTGAAACCTTGTCTCTTGTAAGGATTGGTAGAGGATCTCACAGAAGAAAGGAGGAGTCTGGTTTGGATTTTGTCATGTAGCAAGCTTTTAGCTTGTCCCCAGGTCCTCCAAGAAAGTATTTTCCCAGATCAGCTTAGACCCCTATTGGAGTTTGCTGAAGAAACCTGTGAAATAATGCTGTGGAGCTGACTCCCAGGTCTATTTTAAAAAACTAACCATCTTGCCCTCCTTTATACTGAAATGGATTTGATCTCAACAAAAACCAATGTGTTTTTATGTCTGGACTTCTTGTATTCCTTAAATTCATGTTCTCTGTCTGGTGGTGTTCATTTTAAATTTTAGTAATACAGGTTCAGTGCAGCTCTGGTTTCCAAGTATGTTTTAGTAAAAGCCATTGTCCCACTGGCTGTCCAGGTATAGGGGCTGTTTGTGCAGATGAACCTGAATTTTAATGTGATGTACTTCACACTAACACAATTTGCAGCAAAGTGGGTGAAGAGTTGTCCTTTAGTTTTTTATACACTTGTTGCATTGTTAATGAAGAACTATTCCATGTACATTGAAGAGACTGCTACTGTAGTGAATTAAAATTTCTGAACAAATTTATAGGTAATAGTTCTATTTCAGTAGTTTAGAAGGAGCTTTTTCACAGCAAAGAAAATCTGCTGTGTCTTCACTTTTTGGATTCTCTAAAATTGATTGTTTGGGCAAAGAGAAATAATTGGTAGACTGATATTTAAAGCACAGTAAGAACTGTTGGTAATATATAGAGGCAGCTGTGCTATGAGCATTTGTTGTCTTCTGTCCTTAACTCCGCTTGTAACAGCATTAACTTTTCATTGAATCACAGACTGACTGTGGGCAATTGGCATTTCATTATGTTTAAGCTTATCCTGCTGCATATTGAGAAACAATTTTAAATACTTTGAAACAGGAATGCAGCGTGTTTAGGCAAATATTGTGACTGTTCTCCCTGTTATTTTCTGAGGACAGGAGCTCAGTGGTATAGCTGTTGCTGACATTTCAGTGTGTGCAACCTTCTAACATCGTATAAATCATGTTGAATTTCTCGAACCATTATCTGTTTGGCACATTATGTGACTTCTTTTTCCAAATTAATGTATGTTATTTTTCCATTGTGTTATGTTTTATATTATATGTTGATGACATTCCAGACTGAAGCACATTGATAGTATTATATGAAACTACTGTGCTTGTGTTCAGTCTGGTAATCCTGACAAAACTGGTGTCAAGTGACATAGCCAGTTTTACATATGTTATGCTTTTCTCTGTTACAGACATTCACTAATGCTCTTTTGTATGTAATCCTCTACAAAATAAACACTTCAATAATGAACTATGAAATTCATACGGCATAGAACTTGTTTCCTATCCTAGTCAAAACCGTCCTTGCAAACTGTTAGATTTCTTGTCTTTCATTAAATGCAAATTCATTTAAAAACACACACCCTCTGAAACTCTCAACATAGAAGTAAAAACTCTGAATTAAGTTTTTGTTTATATGTGCCATGGATAATGTTAAAGAAGTTGTAAAAGTATTTCAGAAAGTGGTAAGCTTTTCTGAAGCCTCCTTTTAAGTTGAAATGAAGAATTTTATTACTAAAACATTACTAAGTGAGATGAGATGCAGAGCTTGCAAATCCCTGCTGGTCACCTTCCTGTTTTACAGGAAACCTTGAGCACTTTCATTCCGGTTTTACAATTACACAGGACACTTCATCACTGCAAAGTGTGACAAATAGTTGCGGTGGTTATGTTTCGATGGCTGAGAGTGGGAAGAAAAATACATCGCGTTTTTCTTCTGATTCTCAAGATTTGTGGAAAGGAGCAATGTCTGAGCAGCACAGTGCTGTTGTGTTTCCAAAAGAGCATTTTATCTGAAGTTACTTTGCTGCACTCTTTGCTGCATTAATCTCCCTATCGGAGTTTCCTCAGAAGCTTGGGTAACTCTGAATTTTCCTAGCGCTCGTGACTTTCTTTTCATCATAAATTATAGCGGGAAAGAGTTAACAGCAGATTGCAGCCCTGCAAAATTTGTAGCCGACTGCAGCAGGCGATGGGGAGAGCGCAGAGCAGAGTGGCTCCCGCCGTCGGCCGGACTTGGAAGGAAAGCTGGAGGGAAGCCGGTGAGCGTGTCCTTTAGACATCCCTTAGGTGTGATCGAGTTATAAAGGAAATGTGGTGCCTTTCGGGAGGGTGTGTACCTATGAGAAAACAGGAAGCCGAGCAGCGGCCGCTTGCCTGCCCTGCCCGCCGAGGTGGGTCGCTCGGGCGGGTGCAGGTGTGCTGACACGCCGCCCAGCCTCTCCTCTCCAGGCATCTTGGCAGCCGTGCTGCTCCTCGGCGGCAACATCTGGAAGAGGCGAGAGCGGGGGGAGAGAAACCCAACCCAAAGCCAAAACAGCACCCCCCCACACCCAGCCGCCACACACACACCCCTCCTTAAACCAACGCTTCAGGTAGAGAAATATGACGGCCTTGCAGCTGAAAGAGTTGTCATATTCGGGTCTGTACAGGAGGAGAAGGGATCGCCCCGATAGCGTGGGACTGGCTGGGTCGCAGGATGAGAAGCTGAGGTGAGTGTGCATTTGACGGGTACTTGCTGGGGCGCTGAGCCCTGCTCGGCAGCCTGCTTGCTTTGGTGGTGCTAGCAAACAAAATGCAATCATGGCTTGGGAAAGTCACTGCAAAGCACATGCATAGGGGAAGCAGTCCTGAAGAACTACAGAAAAAAAAAACCCAAAGGAGGGATAACAGGAGCCGTACGGTCACCTTGTAGGTTTTTGCGATTGTGTGACTCCCTTCCCTGGCTCTGGGAAGGGCAAATGTTACCCAGTGGTTACTTCTGCATCCCTTCTGACAGCCAGCACTTGCCAGTAAATAACTTTCTGCAGCCTGACAACTTTGCTGGGTATGGTTTGAAGTTAGGTTTTAGGTCACCCAGACTCTGTGGGTTGTTCTGCTTCTCGGGGGTCTTGGCGCAGCCCCTTCCCTGGGCTGGTTTAGTGGTGGGGGGGCTGGGGCAGCTCCTGGGCTCTGGCTTTCTTCATGGGGGGGTTCTTTGTTGCGGAAAGGACTTTAGACAAAAGAATGCAGCAGGACCACTTAGCCTGACCTTACCCAGGAAGGGTGACCAAAAATCAGAAAGCCATTTAATGTCTGGCGTTATCTTCCTGATGCTACGTGCCTTTTGAAGGAGCAACAACAGATTTTCAAAAAGCTGCTGTTCAGAGCAGGGATAGTAAAGAATTGTTTCTAACCTGACTAAGAGCAGACACCAAAAATAAAGTAAAAATGTAAATGTTTCTCCCTAACTGTGCTTGGTGTGAAAGCAATCTGTTCCCACTTCAAGCTCCCCAGAAAAGAATCCCTGTGTAAATGCTAACAAAAGCCTCAGTGGAGAGGAAGTACTTCCTATCTCCTAATGCCTGTTCTCTGGTTGTATTTTTAGATTCTTTTTCAGTGTTGGTGGTGGTTGTGCATCAGATTGGAGTGCTGTGTGATTTAACTGTGCTCTTGTTATCTGAGTTAGCAATTTCAGAAGGATGAGTATCCAGATCTGGGGGATTTACTCTTTTGTTATAACTAAGCACCTTAATTAAAAATTATTGTGGCAAAATGTCTGGTTGTAACCTACTGAAATCATTTGCTATGAGATATCAGAAATAGTGGGTCAGTTCTAGGACTGTGTTAATTTGCGGGACTGATATGCGTGGTTGGTGTATATTTATAGTATCAATTTCCTAGATGGATTTCTAATAGCATTAGCAGTATGTATTCATATGGCTATAGATAAAAGAATAATTAGTAGAGTAAGAGATGTGCAGAGATTCTTGACTTTTTTGTGTTTAATTTCTTTTATACAAAACTAGCCATGAGGAAGAATAGATCTTTTAGGGAAGAGAAAGCTGCTTTTAAAATAATATACATAAAAATGAGTGCTAGCTCTCTACAGCTGTGTTGCTGTTTCTCGTGTTTATATGCACATCCAAGATGGGAATGAGATCCTTTATGGGCCGAGTAGGGGGAAGGGGTTGTCTGGATCAGTATAAGTGTAGGCATTTTGATCCTTTTCTGAGCCTCTTCCAGTTAAAGATGAGAAATATGAGAAACAGGGGCCGGTCTTGAGAAATAAAATCCAAGTTGGAGGAAACAGCAAATCAGGAGACTTAGGAATCCGTTTAGATTAGGGTATTGGAGATACAAGAAGGTGAACAAAGCAAGGTGAGATGGTGCTCCTAGAGCAGGGAGACAACTCATACCTAAATAAAGAGCTTCTCTTATATTTGCTGATAGCTTAAGCTGGTTCTTATTCAAACTAAACCTTGCTCCTTCCTAACCCATTTTGTGATATTTCAGTGTGTTGCCTGGCAGCCTTATTTGTCATTTTTACTGCATTCTCTATGACAAAAGGCTATGGCATTGTAAATACAAAATAATGACATAAAACCAGGGCAAAGATCAGTCAGGAGCGAATAGAAAAAGTCCTTTAGTTTTCTAAAACTGGAAACTTCTAGCTTATTTCATGTGTTCTCCCCGGTGACACTTAGGTGCCTATCCTTAGCAAATACTTCCAGAGTATCTAGAGTGCCCAAGAAAGACAAGAGGTTTCTTTCATGTCTGCTAAATATAGCTTGCTATCCTCCATGGCTTTGCAATGCCCTCCTGTAGTTTCTCCAGTTCTTTGTTCTAGTGCCTTTGTATTTCATTTTACATACATATTAATCCACGTGTTAAATAATATCAGCCCTTGAGGAACAGTTCACAGAAAGCTGCTTTCTTGGTTCAAGTACCGTGTCTTTCTAATCCTGGGCCAAATTGTACCCCACATGCCAATGTCCTCAAGGTATCCTGTGAGAATTTCTGTATTTAAAGAAATAGAAATGAAAATTGCTTTTTGTTAAAGTCATATATGATACCTACCAGTTTTCGTTTTACGGCCTTTTGCATCTTACCCCACTTTGGGATTTCTCTCTCCTGCCCTTTTTGTGGCCTGTTTCTCCTTTAGTAGCGGCTTCCTGGGATCCAGGCTGGGCTGTTCCTTTGCTAAGGCAGTAAGTCACCCAGCAGACAGCCATTCACACCCTTTCACCTTGCTGCCGGGTGTCTTGGATGGCCTCTGCACTGCTGCAAGCGCTGCTGTAATTGCGGCTCTGAGGTCCGGCCATCACAGCAGGACCCGGATGCTGCTCAACAGGACAGGGGCTTGTGTGTCTGCAAACTGCAGTGGAGATCCAGCGAAGTGTTGGCAGTGTCAGCACTGCAAAGCAGCTTGAAATTCCACCTTGGCTCTTTCCTGGGAAGATCAGTGTCATTTGTACTTAAAACGCACAAGATTACTAATAATTAGGGCACTGTCAAGCAATGTACTGGAACTCCTAAAGGTGTGCAGAGCATGTATTTATCATATAATGCATCACATACATTTTATTTTCCAGGAACCAAAATTTATTAAAACAATTCTCTTTACAGTATAAAGTAATTTCCTCTGTTGAGGTAGCTTCATGATAGGTCGTGTGCCATGTGACTCTGAGCTCCATAACAGGAAGGTGAGCTTTAGCTTCTACATCTGTCTCCACTGATGTCACTTCACCCAGAGGTTTGACTCACGTCATTGTCTTCCAGATCTGCTGTTCAGTTTGTGATTAACTAGTCTCCACACACTTTGCTCAGTCTTTTGTAGGAAAGACTGTAGGAATATAACCTGGCTCTTTCCATTAAGTTTCATAGCTTGTCATATTTCAATTTGCAGTAGAAGCTCCTAAATAAATGTTTAAATATAACAAGAGTGTCTCCAAACACCTCTTGCTCTAGCAAGTAGGTTCCAGGTTGTCTTGGGGGGAATCTCATCTCACGCAGCTGTGGGTATCTGCAGGGCCTGATTTGCAAGCAGCAGAGCTTACTTTGGTGCATGTTTTTGCTCATTTTGCCCATCCAGGCATTATCCTCCTGCAGACAGAGTTCAAAACCTTGCCATTCACACACTGCCCTGCTGTGGTTTACAGGCTGATTCTTGGGGCTAGCTCCAAATCTGCCCCAGCTGCTTCAGTTTTGCAGGTAGTATGGTGCAGAGACTGAGCAGCTGAAGCTGTCCCACTGGCAGTGGTGAGGACCTGAGAGGGCTGGGAAGGGCCACTGGAGCCCATCCAGTTGAGGAGAGTAAGGGTGTTTCAAGTGAAGCCACCTGCAGCTGTAAATAGCAAGCCCTAAGCTTAAATGAGATCAGAACTGGGGTGGGAGGGTAGGACTCACAGAATCACAGAATGTTAGGGACTGGAAGGGACCTCAAAAGATCTAGTCCAGTCCCTCTGTCGGAGCAGGAACACCTAGATGAGGTTACACAGGAATGTGTCCAGGCAGGTTTTGAATGCCTCCAGAGTAGGAGACTCCACAACACTCCTCGGCAGCCTGTTCCAGTGCTCTGTCATCCTCACTGAGAAGAAGTTTCTTCTCAAATTTAAGTGGAACCTTTTGTGTTCCAATTTGCACCCATTACCCCTTGTCCTATCACGAGTTGTCACCAAGAAGAGCCTGGCTCCATCCTCGTGACACTCACCCTTTATATATTTGTAAACATTAATGAGGTCACCCCTCAGTCCCCTCTTCTCCAAGCTAAAGAGACCCAGCTCCCTCAGCCTTTCCTCATAAGGGAGATGCTCCACTCTCTTAATCATCTTTGTTGCCCTGTGCTGGACTCTCTCCAGCAGTTCTCAGTCCTTCCTGAGCTGAGGGGCCCGGAACTAGACACAATATTCCAGATGTCATCTCACCAGGGCAGAGTAGAGGGGAAGGAGAACATCTCCATCATCTTCCAACAGTCTTGGCTCACTGGGGAGGTCCCAAATGATTGGAAACTGGCAAATGTTACCCCAATCCACAAAAAGGGCTGCAAAGCTGACCCTGGCAACTACAGGCCTGTCAGCCTGACCTCGGTGCCTGGCAGGGTGATGGAGCAGATCATCCTGAATGCAATCACACAGCACCTCCAGGATGGACCAGGGATCAGACCCAGCCAGCATGGGTTTAGGAGGGGCAGGTCCTGTCTGACCAACCTGATTTCCTTTTATGATCAGGTGACCCACCTAGTGGATGAGGGGAAAGCTGTAGATGTGATCTATCTAGACTTCAGCAAAGCCTTTGACACTGTCTGCCATAATATACTCCTTCAAAAGCTGATAGCCCATGGCTTGGACAAGTGCACTCTCTGCTGGGTTAAGAACTGGCTGGAGGGCCGGGCCCAGAGAGTGCTGGTAAATGGGGCTGCATCTAGCTGGCGGCCAGTCACTAGTGGTGTCCCCCAGGGGTCAGTGTTGGGTCCAGTCCTGTTTAACATCTTTATTGATGATTTAGATGAGGGGATTGAGACCACCATCAGCAAATTTGCTGATGACACCAAGTTGGGGGGCAGTGTTGACCTGCTGGAAGGCAGGAGGGCTCTGCAAAGAGATCTGGATAGACTGGAAAAATGGGCTGATTCCAATGGGATGAAGTTCAACAAGGCCAAGTGCCGGGTCCTGCACTTTGGCCACAACAACCCCCTTCAGCGCTACAGGCTGGGCACAGAGTGGCTGGAGAGCAGCCAGACAGAAAGGGACCTGGGGGTACTGATTGACAGCAAGCTCAACATGAGCCAACAGTGTGCCCAGGTGGCCAAGAAGGCCAATGGTATCCTGGCCTGTATCAAAAATAGTGTGGTCAGCAGGACAAGGGAAGTGATCCTTCCCCTGTACTCTGCATTGGTGAGGCCACACCTGGAGTATTGTGTTCAGTTCTGGGCCCCTCAGTTCAGGAGGGATATTGAGGTGCTGGAGCGGGTCCAGAGAAGAGCAACAAGACTGGTGAAGGGACTTGAGCACATGACCTATGGTGAGAGGCTGAGGGAGCTGGGGTTGTTCAGCCTGGAGAGGAGGAGGCTTAGAGGTGACCTCATTGCTCTCTATAACTACCTGAAGGGAAGTTATAGTCAGGTGGGAACTGGTCTCTTCTCCCAGGCAGTTAGCAATAGGACAAGGGGACATGGGCTTAAACTCTGCCAGGGGAAGTTTAGGCTGGATATTAGGAAGAAGTTCTTTACGGAAAGAGTGATCAGGCATTGGAATGGCCTGCCTAGGGAGGTGGTGGACTCACCGTCCCTGGAGGTTTTTAAACTGAGATTGGACATGGCTCTTAGTGCCATGATCTAGTAAATGGGCTGAAGTTGGACCAAGGGTTGGACTTGATGATCTCTGAGGTCTTTTCCAACCTAGCCAATTCTGTGATTCTGTGATTCTGTGATCTCTTGACCTACATCTCGACTCATCCCCCTCTTTTAGAAACCCAACCTAAGATGAGTGAGTTTCACTCCATGGAAGCCTCTCTCATCCCCTGCACCCCACCTCCTCCTGTGTAAGCCGTGCACAGCTGATCCCACCTGCTACGGTGAGGTGAGAGGAGTCCCAGCCCTTGTCCTGACAGCACAGCACATTGGTGGGGATGGGAAATTCAGTTTTTCTTTCCACCTCTCTGACTTCATTTATCACTTAACAAGTCCCATAACCTCTCTGGGAGCCTTTTAATCTGCTGCTGAGGATGTTACTTGTGCTTTACTGGCCTTATAGGGAGCTGGAGCCTGCCCACTCCACGTAAAAGGTGGTCTGGATAGCTCATCCTTTTCTTGAACTTGCACAGTACAAAACTGTGCTTGGTTTAGACCTCCACTGGGGTAGGGATGCTGAACGCAGTCCTCTCTTCCCCTGTTTAAGCTGGGTTTACCAATGCATAGACTACACAGGATGCTCCCCAGTTGCAGGGCTCAATGTGCAGGGGGCTGCTCGGCACCTTCATCTGGCCTCGTCTGCAGCAGATGCAGCAGCCATTGAACTAAATACAACCTGAGAAATCTGCTTTTCAGAAGAGGGGAAGACTTGTTCTTTACCAGCTGTATTGATTTGGTGGGGAAAAAAAATTACATCTCTCATAAATCTTGTCTTGCCTTGTCTTTAGAAGTGGCATGTAAAAAATTCTGACCTGGATGCTGAGCTCTTCTTTGTTGCTTTTCTCAGCAAACAGGATGCAAAGAAAATTGTATGCATACATTTATGATTAATCATTAGGAGTCACTTAACAGTAGCAGTATGCTTGCTATTTTCACTCTTGCCCTTTCCCATCCCATGGCCTTTGTAAAAATAGAATGATTCATCTAAAAAAATTGATACTATTAATTTCCAAATATCAGCACAAGGTACTGGGAAAAGCAGGGGTAATTCTCTTTTTTTTGACAATTACACTTAAAGTGAGTTGATCACTGTTGTCCATAGCTCTCTTTTCTAAGTTCATATGCGTTCAAATGCAATTAAAAATGTAAACAACTTTTGAAGAGGTTAGTCTCTGGTTTTTACCAAACAGTAAATTGCAGCATTTGCAACAAATAACCATTGGCAAGCTTCAGTCTGTGGCTGTCAGTTACTCAGATAGTTCACTGCTCTGTTCTCTTGTGCGGAAATCACCATAGATGTTTTCCACATTAATGGCTTTAAAGATCTGCCTTTCTTTTGCTCTCTGCTGCTGAAGCTGGTGGGTACATCTGCATGAGTAGGTGCAGGCAACCTTCTGCTGGGTCCCTCCAGGCTCCCACCTGCCTCTGCACACAGACTCCAGGCTGGAAGGCATGTGGATGTGCCCCAAAATTTCATGCACAAAGGCTCCCTCAAAGGTGAAAGAGGAGACACAAGCACATTCTTACGTCCCGCTGAGCCTTGCGGGGAGAGGCTCTGCACAACAAAGCTCGTAGGTGAGTATAAAAGGAAACTAATGAATAAAATCCCTCGAACATCGGCAACGCGGTAGGCCTGAACGCCTCTCTTTGTGAGGTACAGCAATTGGGAGTTGTGCGAGGTCACAGATCTCCTCAGCCTGCTATCAAAAACCCACGTGTAGCAGCCAGCCAAGGTGTGCAGCTGTTTCCAGCTGCACGTCCCCCCTAAAGATCTCCTGCTCTCTACCTATTGGGGGGAGAAGATGATGCTGGTCAGGGACTGCCTGGGGAGCCAAGGACCCTGCTGAACTTTCAGAGGGCAGGGAAAGGAAGAAAGGAAAGATCTGTCTGCACCTGGAAGCATTCTTAAATTTGTTTTCCGCTGGTAATGTTTCTTAACAGCATTACAAATGTTAATATTTATATAGCTGCTTTCTGTAAGTATAGGTTTCACTTGCTAATGGTGCCAGTGCCAGCAGGTAAAGCAGTAATTATTCAATACATTGGTAAAAAGGACACTAATTTATTAAACCAGGAGGAGCTTGAAAATAAATGTTAAGCCACAAAAAATTACACTTCTTCATTTGTTGCGGTTAGAAACTCTGCTGGAATAGTAGAGAGTTGGGACCTAGAAATACTCATTTGAATCAAATATTTGGGAACTCTTGATTAAAAAACACTTTGGCTCATTGTCTAGCTGCTGTAATTGAAGAAGGATTTCTCCATGTAAATGTAACACTGAATTAGTATTATTAATTATAGTAACTTGGAGCCAGGAAAAATATGCTTCATGGTTATATTTTAATATTGTGATACTTAGAATTTGCTTTGAGCCTTAGTTTGAGGTATCCAAATGACTAGAGGCTTTACTTTTCATTTGTGCTGTACTTTTCATTGCTCTAGGGGTTAAAATAACTCATGAGGAACACACCCTTTTTTCCTTACCTCCTCTCTCACCCCTGGTCTCCTGCATTGCATAACAACTCCTAAGTGATTTTTTTTGAGGTGCTTACCCTGACTGTCACCTCACCTGACTGCAAATGACCCGAGGTGGCTGCTTGTGTAACAGAAACCCGAGCAATTACTGCTGTTCCTGTTACACTTGACTCATTGTAATAATCTCTGATTTCAGTAAATTGTTTAGCTTCAATGATTATAGCAATTAGGATTGCTTTTTCTTACAGAATAAGCTGGCTAAGGATAAATTGTAGGGTTTTTTTCTTGCTTTCATGTGTTTTGATAACACCTAATCAGAGATGTTCTCTACAGAAAATGTACTGTGATTGCTCATTATTCTTCTTTATAATTAAGTTCTCCTTTGAATGCAATCTGTCACACTGAAGTGAATTTACACACAGCAATATTCTGCAGAGGAGAGAAAAACTAAATTATCTCAGTGTCACCACTTAATAAAAATTACCAACTTGCAGGCATCAGGGAGAACAAACTTAAAGGCTGTAAGTTTGTGTTCCCTTCCTATTTATTTTGTTTTCCTGTGGTCTCTGAGGTGTTCTGGGAAATGTAAAGCTAACAGACATGGTGTTCTCGAGACGACTGTGAGCATTTTGCATGATGCTCTCCAGACATGGGAACAGCTCCAGCTTGCCAAGTATGTTGTCTCTGATAGTGACCAAAATCTGATGCCTGGGGAGCTAGACAGAAAGAAAGAGCGGACCTTTTATGGGATTTCCCTTGGTAGTAATCCCAGCTCGTTCCCAGCTGTGGCTCAGGGACTTCCTACAGGATTTGTCACATTCAGTGTTTTTCCCTTTGGTTAACTCCTCTGGTCTCACCTCACACCCAGGAATCTCAGGGCATTTCCTAAACATGAGTGATGCTCTGAGTTTTCACTTATGTTAGCAGATGCCATCATGCACATGGCTATGGGTTTATTATTTTTTGTTGTTGTTCGCTTTGTCTTAGGGGTTTTTGGCGTTGTTCAGTTTTCAGCTTTGTATCTTCCAGCTTTGAAGAGACTTCTGATTTTAGGTAATTCCTGGTAGCATTCTGAAATGATGGTTTCATATATAACACTCTGTGAGCGGTGGTTTTGGATGACACTGCTCAGCTTTGTGAGCAGATGTTAAGTCATCCTGTGACACATCTTTATGTATCAACAAGGTGAAGTTTCATAACCTTTCAGAGCCTTTTGTCCAACAAGAGAGCTTTGAGTTATGACTTTTGTGACATATTTCCCTGTAGCTTTTCTGCTTCTTCTATCTGCTCTAATGGCCATGACAGAGCGAGAAGAAAATTAATTAAAAGCTATTAGCCATTAACTTCAAAGCAAGTAACATACTGGCAGACATGGCTAGCACTACCTGGCAGCATTTTTCAGGTGTGCCTTTTTAAATGGAAGATTCAAAAGGTTCAAGCTGGTCCAGCAAGAAATGAACAGACAAATGTGAAGTGGATGTGAAATAGCCTTTGTCTTTTCAAGCATGTTAAATCCATGCATGCCACTGTCTTCATAGATCATAATGTTCTTCATCCTGAGTTGAGTCTATCTTTTGAACTCTGTTTCTTTGCAGCTATTGGAAAAATGTTACCTGCTTAGGGTCACGACTCAAAACTGCCCTGGCTGGTCCCCTTCTTGTTCTGGTACGGAAAATCTGCATTGAAAGCTGTTTTCCTCCCTTGATGTTTGGCTTTTCAGTTATTGTTTTTACATTTCTCCTTGCTGATTACAGAAACTGAAGCATAAACTATATTTCTGATAGATTAAAAAAGCTGTGTCTTATATATATATATATCATATATATTTAAAGGACACGGTAGCAGTGCCGCTTCAGGCCAGGATAGCTCCATGAGTTACCAGGTTGCAGGTCATGAATTTTGAATTGTACAAGTAATTGCTTAGTTTTAAACTACATTCCTATCTAAAGCTAATCTTCAGATTACACCAACATTCTCCTTGGTATGTAGCAAAGGGGAAGGAGGTTTGGCACAAAATCCCATTGTCTTCGCTTTTCCCTTTGCTTCTGTTCTGCCAAGCAAATAACCTGCACTGCTCCTTCAGATAATCCCAGCAGAATACACTGTTGTGAGGGGTAACATGTACATCTTCCATCACAAGTCTTAGAATATATATTATAACCATTCCTTCCTGCTTTGCTCATTCAGGATGTCAGTTGTTGGGGTGGAAACCCTTGCTTTTAAAACCACCTTGCAACAGTTACTGAAGCCTTTAGTGTGGAAAATGTGTAGAAGTCTTGCTTTGCACTAACTGCTACTGAAATTCATTTGTGCTTACTTGACAAGTCTGCTACTAGTATTGGAGAGCTCATAAATATAAAATACAAGATGAAGACCTTCAGTTTGTATTACCTCAAATGTTAACGTCACTATAATGAAGTATGAAAGCAATGCTATTTTCTATTAGCTGTGTTTGTCAGTAACATTACTTATGGTTGACTCTTAGGAACATAAATTGCTTCTGGTTATTCTCTTTCAGCTGCTGAATATTGGGGCCATAATTTAATTCTGCGATGTTAACTGCTGATGGCTCAGCTGTCTGCCGTTCTCTGCTGGTTTTAAAGCTCAGTGATGCTGCAGTGAATGTGGAAAATAAAAAATGTGAAAGTGAAATTGAGGATGACTAATAATTACAATTTAATCTGTGTGTGAGAGAAGAGCAACAGCTGAGGGGATGTTTTCTCTACCACATTCTACCTTCTGCCCAAAACAAATTAATTCAAGATATGAAAAACTTTGCACTTCCTCATATAAAATAGAAGAACAAACTTAATGAAGGTGAAGAATGGTTTAAGAGGCTATGTTGCTGGAGGTGTAAATTAATAGTAATGTTCGAGAGGAGACATGTGGAAGTGGCATGCTGGTTAGTAAAGCTAAAGGTCAGTTCTCAGCGTAGTATCTCCAGCGGAGACGTTGCTATAATAAGGATGTCGCTACGAGAAGGGAAGCTTGGTGTTGGAGTTATCTCTGCCCTACAAGGAATGGTGTGGACGTAATGGAAGTCTCCTGGTAGCCAGGGTGTTATGTTGAGTCATGGTATTAATTATAGCTACTGGATGAACTGCTTAGATCATGGTGTTCAGCTTATTTAAACATTGGTTCAAGCTAGTATGGGCAGATGGTTAAGACAGAAGCAAAGGCTGGCATTTGCCTTCTCACTAAGGATTTGGTGAAGGATTTTTGGTGAATTTCAGTGACAGATGACATGAACTGAATATTGGTGCTAGGAAACTATGACTCTGAAGAGAAATATGGTATTGCAGCATTTTAGAATTGTAGAATAATTTAGATTGGAAAAGATCCTTAAGATCATCGAGTCCAACTGTTAACGTACCACTGCCAGGTCCCACTAAACCGTCTCCCTAAGCAACACATCTATGTGTCTTTTAAACACCTCCAGGGATGGTGACTCCACCACTTCCCTGGGCAGCCTGTTCCAATGCCTGACAACCCTTTCTGTGAATCAATTTTTCCTAATATCCAATCTAAACCTCTCCTGGCGCAATTTGAAGCTGTTTCCTCTTGTTCTCTTGTTTGCTACTTGGGAGAAGAGACCAAGCCCCTCCATGCTACAACCTCCTTTCAGGTGGTTGCAGAGAGCGATAAGGTCTCCCCTCTGCCTCCTTTTCTCCAGGCCAAACAGCCCCAGTTCCCTCAGCCGCTCCTCATCAGACTTGTGCTCCAGACCCCTCACCAGCCCCATTGCCGTTCTCTGAACTCGCTCCAGCACCTCAGTGTCTTTTTTATGATGAGGGGCCCAAAACTGAACACAGGATTCGAGGTGGGGCCTCACCAGCACCAAGTACAGGGGGACAGTCACTGCCTCAGTCCTTCTGGCCACACTGTTTCTGATACAAGCCATGATGGGATTTTCCTGAAATGTCAGAAAACACAAAGGTCAACTTCATACATTTTTACATATGTGAACTTTAAATTTGTTTCTTAAGCAACAGATAAGGAACACGCATACACTTAGTTGTAATTTGCTAACAATTGCCTTTTGTTAATTTGGTAATGTTTGTAACCAGCAGGCAGAGAATACAACATTTTTAAAAAATATTACTTACAACAGGAACCTGCTATAGTTAAATATTGCTCTCCCTTTCTATAAACTCTGTCAGACTGATTTTTCACTGTGCTTGTATGGCTGATAAAATGTTGTGTGGGAAAGTGCTGCTTACCTGTTTATTCCAGTTATATTCATTTCCTTATGGAGAGATGGAATGTGAACTTTCTCTGCGGAGACCAAAGCATTTTTTGGACATGTTTATACTAGAATCAATTTATATTGAAATATATGCAACAGCTAGAGTTGCCTTTTTGTTTGCCCTGTTTAAACTCCCACCACATAAGTTTATTCAAGCTTTTTGTGGCAAAGACTAAAGAATGAAACTTGTAGGAGCACTCAGAATTCACTTGATTTTTATTGCAGTGGTTTCAAGATTGTTTTCCATTCTTTCTAATAAGAAAAAGAAGTTAGACCAGTGCTAGGCACATGTGAAAATCCTACCTGTAATGAGCATTTTTATGATCGAAAATATTTATACCTTCTTTCAAATTGCCTTAAGAGATCAGCTTAACACAGAAAGTATTTTATTGCTTAAGCGGTAAACAATTGCAGCAACCAGAACCCAAGAGTGTTTTTAATTTCAATTAAAAAGATGCGAAAGGTCAATCATTGCTTTAAAAGGTTAGTGCAGAAATCAGGGCACTGCAAGTCCACACAGATTTTGCAGCAAAACTTCTGTTCCAGTTGTTCTGTGTTTTGTGTGGAGGGCCATTGTGTAACATCAGTTTTAATATAATTAAAATGAAATCAGCCTTACCTATGCAGGAAGGGGAGGGATGCACTGTGAATACTTATTCCCCCACTGCATAACCAGACAGGGCTCATGGCTTTCTGACAGCGCCGGTGACGCAGTGACATTTCATGGTGGCACGAGTAGGTTGCCAAGCAGCAGCTGCTTTTGCCAAGCACCTTGTTTGGAGCCGTGACTGCTCAGCACATCTATTTGTGGCAGGGAGCAGAGCGCTTAGCAGGGCTGGCTGGCCACTGAACCTTCTCTGTAAGAGTCCCTGTCTGCCTCGGGCAGCCAGATTTGAAAGGTCTCCAGAGAATCACAGAATCATAGAATAGTTTGGGTTGGAAGAAACCTTCAAAGGCGATCTAGTCCAACTCCCCTGCAATGAGCAGGGACATCTTCAACTAGATCAGGTTGCTCAGAGCCTCGTCCAGCCTGGTCCAGAACGTTTCCAGGGATGGAAAAGCAGTGTGTGAGTGGGGCAGCGATTGTCCGTCAGTGATGACAAAGCAGTGCGGCTATTTTTGCTGCTGTTTTCTGAAGCCCTTCTCTGTAGCCATGGTGGGACCCTTCCCTTCCCCTCTTCTTGCTGTTTCCTTTAGCACCTTCCCTGCCATCAGCTTTGGCTTCTGATACATCATCAGTGTGCCAGGAAGAGCCTCTCTGCCTCCTTCCTTCCTACGTACCTTTTCCAACGAAATCCTGAACTTCTCACTTTTCTCCTCTCCTTATGACTGCTTCCTTAACAGCAGGCTGGTAGGTTTTGTCCCAGATCCCAGGGAATTCCCTTGGGAAGCTGATACTGCAAATCAACAACCCCTCTACACACTTCTCACTCTCCATGGATGGCTTCACCTCACAGTAACATAGAATTCCCTAAGGAAAATGCTGTGTATTTTTAACAGCGTATTTCAGCTCTTGGCAGCACTCCTCCAGCAAAATGACAGAAAAGAGAAAGATGGCCAGCTGCTGTGGATTTGTGGACTACCAAACCTTCGCAGTAGAAACTATGCTTTGCTTCAGTAGCAGAAGAGCCCTTTTTAAACTCCTGGTGAGCTCCTTTTTTGCTTAATGGAAAACAAGTTGGGAGTAATTCTGCCAGCAGCAACAGCAACAGGCTGTGCATATGGAGTCCCAGTACCTTTTTAGGACTGCTTCTTGAAAAAAGCTAGGAAGATTAAAACAGACTTTTTGGATGGAAATCTTACTGCACTGACTTGCTGAACTACTTGCTTTGCTACAGCCACACAGAAGACTGTACAGTGGCAAGCTGAAGAAGCAAGGAAATATTTTCCTGTTGACCTCAGAAGATGCGAGGCAACACAAGTGGCTTCCAGCCACCTTGGTAGTCTGTGGATTTCACATTACTACAAGGATTAAAGTAATCCACTGGGAGAAACAAACTCTTCAGGGCTCCCTGAATCTCAGCAGCAGCAGCCTCCCAGGAGAATCGCCTGTGATCTGGTGCAACATACAAGAAGACAACTGAGGAGATAGTCATTGATAACAGGAAGAGACAGACTGCCTTGCTATTTCTTATCTTAGTGGCTTGGTGTACCTGCACTAATCCTGGATGAATCAGCATGGTTAGTCCATTGCAGTCACTCTCCCTGGAGTTTTTCATACCCACAGAAGCTCAGCATTTGATCTGTGCAGGAAATGTTGGGAAGCAGCACAGAGAGGAAGACCCAGCATCACTACTCCTGCATCTCCATTAGCAAACATCACTCATTTTCATCACTCCAGCGGATGCAGAAACCTTTTCTTCCAGTGCTGTTTCCTGCTACTAACCATGTTCTGGCAAGTTCATCGTGGCCTAGGGCTACAATCTGAGCATTACTTGATCTGGAGCTTGCTCCGTGACAGATAAAAATAGGGCTTGAGCGCCAGCCAAGCCATGTCAGTGGTAAGGGTGCAGCTTCTGTAGCCTGTTACAGCTTGTAACTGCTGGTAGCTCTGGTGCAAAATGCATAATCACACCTACAAATGAGTAGATGAGCAGGGTCATGCTGCCTGGGTCCCACCTACTGTGATGTCCTGTGGCTCAGGGGAATATCTTGCACTTCCTGATGACAGGAGGTAAAGGAAAGGCACCTGACCAAACCCATCCCAGAAGTCTGGCAGCAGCAGCAGAGATGCAGTGCTGTGTTGGCTAGGCTATGGGAAAGACGGCTACATGCGAGCCCAGGCCTGCATGGAGAGTGGCGTGTGGGCTGCTGTACGCTTACTGAGCAAGCTGTCCTAGCTAGCGGTGAGAGGTATGACCCAAAACCATCATAAGCCAGCCCCTCTGAAGTACGTCCTAGGAAGGCGAAGGCATATTCAAAAGTAGTAGCCTTGACTGGACTTTCTGTCACGTTGTCATCTTCTAGTCTTCATTTCTGCTCTTGTTCCCTCTCCTCTTGTTTGCCTCCTTCCTGTCCCCCTCTGCCTTCCCATGGCCCCTTGCAGATGAGCAGATTCTTCAGATGCCAAGGCACCGTGTGTCATGAGCACCGAGCGGATGCGTTTCTGTGGTTCAATTGATTGCTGACAAGGCTGAATCAGTTCAGCACAACAGATAGTTACTCAGAGCAGCTTCTCCAAACCCTGCTTTGTCTGGAGTTACGAGTGGCTGGAAGCCTAGTATCCCACGCCTGCTGCAAGCTCTGTGCTTCAAGCAGTAAGAGCTTGCAGATGTGTAATTATTAGCTGCAGATCTACAGCTAATACACCCTGCCTTCCCTAGTACGCAATGCACAAGAGGTTTTTAAAAATAAAATGTAACCATTAAATAATTGCAACATTAGGAGGGCAATCTGTGGTGAAGGAATGATTAATTTTATTCTTTCTGCCTGATTTTGCTCTCTCAGTTCCCTAATATCCACAGTAAATTTCTTCAGTAAGTGTTCTTAAATTAGATAATTGTTTTAAGTGCAGTACATCACTGGAAATCAAGTTTCATTTATCCTCCTTCATATATTGCCCATCATAGTATACCTGGCAGTTCAGTGAATGGCCTGTGAAGCACAACAGAAACAAAACTATTCACCCATAACTGCCCCTTTTCTGAAGTGCTGACAAGAATACACCTATAGATAAATTCAGCACATATGACTTAGAAGACACAAGTGGAACATGAAAGGCCATTTTTACAATGAAAAATAAACTGTAGCATGAAAGCAATATTTACCTAATGACAGAAGTCTTCGCACTTTCCACTGCTGTTTTGCCCATGATCAAATATTATTGGAATCCACCTCCACCCCCAGCAGAAGGCAGCTGAAGACAAGTTTGGTGGTGGTGTTTGCTCACGTAGGTGACCAGCACCGCAGCTCTCCTGGGCAGCTTCTGTCAGCATCTGACAGCAAAGCCCCTCTCTAGCATCTGAGTGTGCACAAGGGCCTGGCAGGGGAATGTGCAGCTCCGCTGGCAGCCAGCGTCAGTAAATCACAGCGTGACTGGCTCACCGCCCCACCACCGAGCTTTTAACTTGAAGCTCTAGCAGGGCACTGAGTAGCTCCGGCTGCATGACACGGAGCTGTGAAAGTAAATCACTTCGCTGGGAACAAGGGGAAGGCCAGCAGATTGTTTTGCAGGCTGTGCCTACAGCTTCTTTGCAGTATAAGCATAGAATATATACACCTGGGAAAGCAATTAGAGAGAGATGAACTTTCAGCGCAGAGCTTACCCTTACCCCATCCCGGAGGATGAAGAGGTTGCACACAAGGTCGCTCCTGATGCCTACAACTCTGCAGGAAACGAAGATGAGAAACCGGTGTCAAAATTGCAACGTAGGCACAGTGACATAAAACTCTACAAAGAGTTTTGTGACTTTTATGCAAGATTGTAAGTTCATTCTGTTCAGCTTTGGGGTATAACTATGGTGGCATTATTGGCGTATTGTACATTTGTACTTTATTATCTGAGCTGCAGGCTGGCTGTGCAAGCCGTTCTCTAATGCAACCTTTGTCACAGTTCTGCTTGATACCTTGCCAGTTGTAATCATCAACTAAAATTTGAGCCGTTGCTTTAAACTTCATAATTAATTGCGTCAGAAATCTTTATCGGCAGTTGAAACAGGGTTGTGATATGTCAAGTAGTCTCTCTGACTGTATGTTGTTTGCCTACTATTTCAGGCAGACCAATAAACTGCTTCACTAATGCAGAAGTAGTATGTACACCTCTGTGTCTACATATACATTTCAAATCGAAGTGCTTTTGCGCACCGAGAAGGAAAGCTTTATGGTTTCATTTGGTTTTGAACTTCGTTTCATATTTTGCTTGGAGTATAATTTGTGTCTGACAACTCTTAACATTGAATAATTTTTAAAGTTTAACTTCCTTAGTGTCCGAGAACTGCTGAGGTGCTGATGAACATCATAATTTCTGTTGTGATTATTCTTCATTTAGATTGATAAAGGGGATGGGTGAAGTGACAGAGGTTTTCACCTGCAGAAAGCTCACAGAATCCGTGGAGAACATTGGCGAGCTTTATAGTTAACCACCGTTCATACATATAATCACTCTAGGCTTGTCTGTTATGTATGGGGTAGTATGGAATAGACCATTCTCCATCTGATCTCCTTGTGAAATTTGCTCACTTGTTGTTTCACTGAGAGGGTGGTGAATTTTTGGATAGCAGTTACTGTTTTCCTTTTCTGCAAAGATCTCTAGAGAGAGAGGAAAAAAAAGGCCAGCTAATAATAGCTGGTCAGATGTGACCTTGCCCAGGGCTCTCCTGTGAGACAGTGTAAGAAATAGACAAAGCACATTCCTTTTTGAAACATGTGCCAGGTGTTTGCTTGCTCCCTTGAATGCCATGCAAGGAATGAATTCAGTTCCTATTGAACCTGGTGGGAGCCAAGAGGTCTCACCCCTTGAAGGGAAAGGCAATGTGAAGGAGCATCTTGCAGACGACTAAGGGCTCTGCATTTACAGATACAGGATGATATCTATATCAAAATGTGTACATGCATGCACATATGTTTAAAATGTCAGTTGTTTAATAAGCTTCCAGATAGATGTTTGAGTCAGTGATTTTGTCAGCCGTGGTCAGATTGTAACGAAACTAGACCATTACCCTGTATTTGCTCTCTGCTATCAAATGGTATTAGGGCAGAGAGGTGAACCTGAAAGGCATAGCTTTGAGAGTCTAGATATGAGTAAGAAAATGCTTGCAAAGGAAAAATCAAGTGAACCTTTTTCTGGCCTTAATTAACTGAAACAGAGCTGTACCGTCTGCTGCAGATGTGGACAAGATCCTAGTGAAGTAGCTAATTCCTCTGATAATTTGCAGCTACTCTGCCGTCATTTTATGGTCACTTGCCTTTGAGAAGCAACCAAGGTTGCAATTTGAGTAATTTTTGCATTCCTGGCATAGGGTCACCAGCTTGTGTTGGCCTCTTTGTGTGGGTCACAGTGGGGCAGCCAGAGCATCCCAAACGTCTCCCTCAGCCCCCCTGGACCAACAACAGCACTCTGTGAGCTGACCTCCCTAACAAACCAACCAAAAATCCCAGGGCTTCAAACTAAATTTGTAAAATGACTTCAAGCTATGTGAAGCTTTTAGAAGAAATAATTGTTTACGTGCTCTGGTTTTCAGTAATATCTGCCAGACTAGATACTGTACACACTTTCACATTGCTTATTTAGAACTTTTGAACTGGTGCTGTTATATGCATGTTAAAATTGGGAATTATTTTGGAATTATCATTTATGCTTTCCTATGTGTTGCCAGTCCTCAGTTATTGTTAATATTTGTACTTGTTTGCTGTAATTCTAACCTATTTTGTCATTCTTAAAGTACTTCTTTGAATTGCCTGCCTTTTCTCATCATAAAAAGCCTGAAAATGTATCCTTAGTAATGATGTTTCTGGTTTTTTTTTAATTAGTATTTGAGTACATTGTGGGGATTTTGTTTCTAAAGAGTTTGGGAGCAGGGGGAAATGGCACTTTTATTTCTGAGGGGACACCACAAGTCATAAAGTCCATTGAAAAACTTTTGTTGAGCAGCCTAAGTAGGCTGATGCAGCTGGCTTTGTGGGAAAAAAAAGTGACCCACAACCAGTGTTGTTGCCTATTTGGGCTAATTTTGTTTCTGCTTCCCTTTTTTTTTTTTTTTATGACAGCAACATGGCGAATGCACTTGCAAATGCCATCTGCGAGCGCTGCAGGGGTGGCTTTGCCCCTGCTGAGAAAATCGTCAACAGCAACGGTGAACTGTACCACGAGCAGTGCTTCGTCTGCGCCCAGTGCTTCCAGCAGTTCCCCGAAGGGCTCTTCTACGAGGTGAGTCCCTGTCTCACCCCCAGCCTCTGCCTTATGCCTTCCTTATCATGCAAGAAGTAACTACAGGCAGGTTGATAGCTTAGGAAGTCCTGTGGAAAGACTGGGGCTCTGAAAGGGTATGCCTAATAGAGGGAGAAAAAAGCAGAAATGTTTCTGTAGCAATTTGGAGGACATCATTGGTGAGGCCACACCTCAAATTCTGTGTTCAGTTTTGGGTCCCCCACTACAAGAAAGACATTGAGGTGCTGGAGTGAGTTCAGAGAGGGGCAACAAAGCTGGTGAGGGGTCTGGAGCACAGGTCTGATGAGGATCAGCTGAGGTAACTGGGGCTGTTCAGCCTGGAGAAAAGGAGGCTGAGGGGAGACCTTATTGCTCTCTGCAACCACCTGAAAGGAGGTTGTAGCATGGAGGGGCTTGGTCTCTTCTCCCAAGTAGCAAACAAGAGAACAAGAGGAAACAACCTCAAATTGCACCAGGAGAGGTTTAGATTGGATATTAGGAAAAACTGATTCACAGAAAGGGTTGTCAAGCATTGGAACAGGCTGCCCAGGGAAGTGGTGGAGTCACCATCCCTGGAGGTGTTTAAAAGACACATAGATATAGTTCTTAGGGATATGGTTTAATGCTAGAGTTAGATTAATGATTGGACTTGATGATCTTAAGGGTCTCTTCCAACCAAAAAGATTCTTTGATTCTATAGCCTTATTTAAATGTGTAGCCTTATGTTATCAAAGGCGAGAAAAGAGCTGCTGGAGATTTGTCTCTCAGTGCAGACTTCTTTCCCTTGAAGCCTGTGGAGACAGCCTAGGTATCACACCAGAAGTGTATGGAGGAAGCATCCTTCTTAGAGGAGAAGAGTCATCTGGAAGGAAGCCCCAGCATCCTGTGGTCCATCGGAGGTTTATTGCTGAGCTGAGTGACGCCAACACGCCATGTGAAAAGTTGCTCAGGGAGATGACCTCAGTCAGGATGCTGAGGTCAGGGTGTGCGGAGAGCCCAAACCAGATGGGGCATATGTATGGTCAACTCTAGGTTTAACAAATTGGAGCATTCAAAATCAGCTTTTCTTACACTCTTTCAAGGGTTAAAACCCTCTCTCACTTGTATTTCTCAGCCCAAGATAGGTTGCCCTCTGCTCAGATGGGTATTTTGATATTAGTGTCATTTTCTTTCATCTGTTGCGGGGATCCAGGATGTGGCTCAGCTATCTCAAGTACAAAGTGCCTTTAGTGAAACCCTTAGACTGGTTCATAAAATATTCATAAAATAATGAAGTGACTGGTATAAGGAAGGGTAGATGATGTGAGACAGGGAATTATAGTGTGAGAGATAAGGTCCTGCTCCAGTAGCTTGCAGTCCAACATACAGTAGCAGTTGCAGGATTTATGTCATGCTGTGATCTGGAAAGGAAGGTGAGCAAGTGTGTAAAAAGCACAGTGCTGTGCTCTTATATACTGTGTGCCATCCTTCTGGCAAGAGCACAGCAGTAGTATGTCTGATTTAACAGGACCATGTCGACAAGGAGAGGCTGAGGGAGGAGTGGATTGGAAAAGAGATGGCAAAGGGGATTCCTGGGGTTTGCTTTCTTGCATCTTGAGGATCGAAAGACTTTTCAGTGCTGTAGGGATAGTGTTGCACAAATTGTGGCAAATGAGCCACTAGTGTTCCCTAAGACATCAAAAGGTGAGCTGCAAGACAATAGCAATTAAAAAGAAACAAAACAGAACACCCTCTAGATACTTACACATTATATTACAGTTGTTAATATCTACTGAGCTGCTGCTGTCTTGCAGCTGTGGTAAGGAGTCCTGACGTGTTAAGAGCCGAGGCAAAAGTAGAGTGATACAAATGTTTTAAAACTAAAATCTTTGTAACTATGTTAATAAAATTGTCTTAAAACAATAAAATGTAGTTTATTTACATAACGAGTACTTTATTCATCCTTTTCCTGACTCAAAAAGCAGTGGGATGATCCAGGGACCTCTTTCAGAAAGTTGAATGGTCCTTTTTTTAAGATAAAATTTTGAGAAATCCTGCTCTGGGCAGGCTGTATCTCCTAGCTCAGGTGTGGGTGTCAAACTCATTTTCACGGTATAAATGTACGAGTAGTTACATTTATACAGCCTTAAAATTGCATTCGGCCCCTTGAAAGCAACCGTGAGGCTGATGTGGCCCCCGATGAACATGAGTCTGACACTCTTGTCCTAGAGGTTGGAGGAGGACCTCAATGCAAGGGAAGTCTTACGTTTGCACCTAATCCAGGAATATGACAGTACCTCTGTTGCTTACTATGGCCATGTCTGGATGTCCTTGGCAGGACCAAGTATCTTGGTGGTGTTTAGATATATTGGATGCAGGCATTTTGTTTCCTGCTGGTACCTTGTTGACATTCATATTAGTTTTTGAGCACTCTTACTGCAAAGTGATGCTCCCTGTTAAAGACAGTTTGTCAGAAGTGAGTGTCGATAGATTTTCCTGGGCATCACGTTTTGGTTAACATTGTTAGGGATTTTTTTTTTTTCAGGCTGGATATATGTTTTGTTCTGGAGAAATGTTACACAGAAAGTGGAAAGTTTCAATTAAGAATAGACACTTTTTGCCATAACTATTACAGAGGTAAAATAATTGTGATGAGGATTAAATGAATACGTTAAGATTTGTGTGGGGGTTGAACCCTTCTATCACACTTCTGCCTCTAGCCTTTGTAGTGTCTACCACAACCACAAGATCTTGCAGTTTCTCTCCACACCAGCAAGTCTGTCTGTGGCTGCTAAAGAGAGTTATTTTTCACTCTGCTTGAGCCCTCTGACAGCCTTCAGGTGATAGCGCATAAGACTTACTTGGCCTTCCTCCCTCATCTATACTGGCCTGTCCTGGGCATCTTCTAGAGAGTGGGGAGGTCAGTAGATATCTGTGCTGTCCCAGCCCTTTTGCCTTTGCGGCTGTTTCAGATGGGAAATCTGTAGCAGGGCATTCTTCTCTATCTGTGCGCCCCTTTAGGGGGTCTGTGCATGTCCTGTGCTGCCAGAATGGCTCTCACTTAGCCATGGTGGTCAGTGAGATGATTGCAGTGGAAAACTCCAATATGTTTCCTGGTGGTGCTGCTCAAAGGAGGAGGGGGGACAAAGGCACAGCTTGCTTGTCTTTATTCCACACCTCTGTGCCAGAGGTGGGAGCATACAGGGTGACAGTGTTTGGGGGAGAGGGAGGGACAGCCCTAAGGAGGTAGAGGGTGAGCTTAGGTTGGCCAATGTTCAGGAGATGGCTGACAGGACTTGAGATGACCTGTATTACTGTCAAGAAAAAATGTCTGGAGAAGAGAGGCAGAAAGGAGATCTTGCTCTGACTGGCTTAATGTACTCTTTGAGAAGATGGATGTGTTTGGAGGTGTGGCCAGGTAACGTGTTTTTCTGAGCATGTTCCCCATGGGTAAACACAGACATTGTTGGTCACCCTGCATGAGTTTGTGTTTATTCTGTGCCTGGTTTAGCTAAGCTAGTGTTTTTTGGAAATGATCTCCAGCTCTGAGCAATGGGGAAGTCAGATATTCTTCCCCTACTTATCACAAGCCTTGCTGGGTTTCCCCAGTTAGTCATTAAGCTGCTTATCACGTTTGCTCTCAGACGCTTCTGTGATAAGCTTTCATGCTCTGCTCCATGGGGTGAAGGGGCCAAAACTAGTTTGGCCATGTGGGAAGAAGTTCTGATGCAGGTCTCCTGCACGGTGGGACATGTCTCCAAACTGTCTGTAGGGACCCCAACCAGCACAGCTCACTGTGGTCTGGCACCAGAGCTGAACCTCTTGCAGGCACAAGCGGTGCCATGGTAGAGCAGTGCGCCTCTGCAGCTGGGAATTTGCACAGTGTAGCAGCAGGCATCAGCTGTGCCAGTCTAAAAATACATAATTCTGGAAAGAGAAGGACTTCCAGGATACTTTTTAAGGTTTTACACATCTTTTTGATGTTTTTTAGGCACTCAACCTAAACAGAAATTAGCACAAGTGCATGCCAGCAGAGTTTCCGAACTCACCGTGCTTGGCCATCAGATATGAAGCAGTAGCAATTCTGCTCTGCTTTTACTCCTCTGCCTGGAAGCCATGTATTCCCTAGAATTGCTGTTGCTGAGTCTTACAACAGGTAGCAGCACACAGTCCTGTACTAATAGCAGCAGAACAGCTGGCTTAAATGGAGAGCTTCAGCAGCAACGTGCTCAGAGGGATGGGCTGGCCCCACTGCAAACAGTCAGCAGGCATTTCTTCCAAGAGGGTGCAGGAATGGCTCCTCCCTACTAGAGGTTGCCTGTGTCTCCTACTGGGGAGTGTGGGCACCTCACCTTCAGATATGGAAGGTCTGGAGAGATGAGTCCTACCCCTGGTCCAGGTGCCCCTTAAGAGCCTTTTGCTGGGCATGTTCAGAAGAAGCCAAACCTGCTCTGCGTTGTGCTGAGATCAGGACTTAGCAAGGTGCATCCCACAACAGAAGAAAAACAGCAAAATCCTTATGGAGTACTCACAAAAGCTATAATTGAGGAATCTTTATTGTTGTTGTTATTATTATTATCATTATTATTATTATTATTATTATTGAAAGGCACGTGACTTTTGGTATTGCTGATGGTATTGCTTTCAGTTCTGGGATTTTTTCCTAAGATGTTTGTAATAATTAAAGGAGCGTGCAGGTGTAATGCGCTTGTCAGATTTGTTTCTATTCCAGTTGCAGCTGGAGTGTTTTCTTAAAATGTCCTTCACCAGCTGCCTTAGAGGACGGGTCTTTAAAGACTCAGATTTTGTGCATGTCTTTCCACTAGGTTAGATAAAACCATGGAGATCAGCTGGAGGTTACATCATGGTGAAATGTTCTGTGCAGAGCCATTTAATGTATGGACCTCCAGCATACAACAGTCAAATGACCTGGCTTTTTAAAATATGTGCTGTGGGATTTATTATAGAAGCTCAAGGCTTTCTCTGGTGGATGAACTGCTGGGTCATCCACAAGAGGCAGCACAAACGAGCCAAGAATGTTGAAAATATAAACAAGACTGAATGGTAACTAACCTGTCTGATGCACATCACAGGGGAAGAAAACCTGTTTGGTTTGCCCAGCTTAACATGTGGCACTTCTGAAATCCAAGAAAACCTATGCATCTCCCATTGGACCGCTTGTTTACACAAAACAGGAACCTTGTGGATTTTTTTTCAGTTTAAAAAGTATTTTATTGAGCAGGAAGCAAGCACAATTCTCAATGGACCAATAATTTCCCTTGCTCTTTGAGACAGTAATAGTCCTCTGACTCTCTTTTTTTTAAAAAAATCTGCAATTTAAAAAGTCATCTATTTTAAAGTATTACACTGGAAAAACACTTGATGAATTGCTAGCAGACTTCTGAATGAGTCTGTATTGAGTATATCTGTGTTTCTAGTAGGTGCAGTTCAGGTTTGACACAGGAATTGAGTTTCTGATCTCAAGTATCCAGTGACTTCTGGAGTGTTTAATTAGATTCCCATCCTGCCAGTGGCTCTGTATATTGCACAAGTAATTGCTATACTTACATTGTATTTGATCCGTGGAATTTCCTAGTATAAAACAGGTGATCTTGAAGCACATTGCTGTATTTTCTGTCTGTGCAACAAAATTTAATTTTTGTGTAGTTATTTTATGCGATTCACTTTGCTTTGTGTTAGACCCAGTAAAAAGAAAGGAGTGGGGTTTCCTGCTGTCTCCGTTTTTCCATTGTTTTAACACAATGGAAAACTCAAACATTTTGTAGCATACCTAATATTGTCTGTCTGGTTTTGACATGCTAGTTGGCATGTGTCTCTAGTAATGATGTGCCTAAAGGTATGTAAACATTTCCTTTCATTTCAGGACATACTCGCCTACATGTTTTTACATATTTTCCAGCTAAGATTCTAATGCAGTGCTGTAGTACTTCTTTTTTTTCATATGTTTTTTTTCTATGCAAGCTTGAACTGTAGCTGAACTTCTCTAAGCTGCGAAAAAATTCAGATCCAAATCCCTTAAGATTGGTTCCCTGTTTCATCAAGTCGATATAGTGAACTTTGTTCCTTAAAATTTGGACTCAATGAGCTTAAGAATCTTTTCCAACTTAAGTGATTCCATGATTCTGTGAAAGAAGCATCATGAAGGAGAAATCTTATTTCCTTTCATGTTTTGTCTGTACTGCTTCATAATTTGCTAAAATTTCTGTCCCTGAATGTTCTACCTCCCCCTGTACTTACGTCTCCCAGCTTGCTGGGTCATTCTTGCAGGAAATGTAGAGTGGAGAAGAGATCAAATGGGTTCAAGGAAAATGCTTCCCCTCAGGAAAGGTTTTTATTAGCTATTTTCCTGCCTGGAATTCTCTCAGTTGCATCAGAGTTTCAGCAGTTTGTCAAAAATTCAGATGTCTGTTGCGATGTAAATGGGTGTTGGAAAATGCCTTACACCCTCAGCTGTATTAGAGGAATGGCGTGCTATTAATGCTACGTGCTAACTAGTAGCTGAATTAAGGTGGGTGGATTTAATGCCTAGCACATAGTCTGTTTTTTTTTTTTGTGCAGCCCCTTGTGTTTTACCACCTAATTGCATCTGGAAACAAACTGGTATGTTACAGCATTTGTGTTAAGGACATGCTCCTCGTCCCTCTAACACTCAGATTTTTTTCCATTTGCAGTTTGAAGGGAGGAAGTACTGTGAACATGATTTTCAAATGCTTTTTGCCCCTTGCTGCCATCAATGCGGTAAGTTTTACTTCAAGATTAAACACTTCACACTGCTTACAAATGGGAATGTCACTGGGAGAAGATGTGCAACCCTTGTATATGTTCTCGGGGAGGTGGCCCTGTGCAGCTGAGCATCTAAACTTCCAGAATGAACTGGACTTCAGAGAAGCTGGAGAGCTGCTTTTCCTAAAGGTCATCAAACAATAGGATTAAAAAAAAAAAGCTTCCTTTATTTGTAATCAGTTTAGCTGTTGATCCAGCGATCCAATGAACAGGCCGTTCATGACTCCTGATTATATGTATCTATATATCTGCATGTACTCATATTTGGCCCTTCTCATGCAGCTGAAAACCTGCAACAAGTCTTTGTCATCTGCTTTGACTATTGTAACCCACCTGTGCTGTCCTACTCCACAGAAGTGGGGACAGTCTTCATCTTCTAGTGTTGTAATCAAATGATCGTCAGCTGGTCCCCCATTGTATTTTTGAAACAAATATCTTTAAGGCTTCAGCAGCTCACGTCCAACTTACATAACACTGAGGGCTGCTTTTTACTGCTTTTTATTTGCCACTCTTGATGTAAATGCTTGTGTGTCTGCTCTGTTGTAATCATTTGCGTGTTTTTTCCCCCGCTGTGTGTAACACACCATGCTCGGGCAGGGCTGGGAAGTGATTACTTGACTGTTACCTAACCTGGTCTGGAAGCTCTTGTGTTTCTGTGGCACCTTGGCAAGGCACTGCGGCTTTCACTTATTTCAGTGAGGCCTTTCCCAATGCAGACAAAACCGAGAGAGAAAGAATTAGATGTTATGGACCTTTGAATTTAAAGCTGCAGATGTGAACAATCAGGGGAAGAGGAAGAAGTGGGTCAATGGTGATTTCTGAGGAGCTATGCTGCCTGTCTCCAGGATTTCTCCTGCCCAGGTAGCACAGCTCCCACTGCTCCTGCTCTGGCTTCTTGTAGAGCAAGCTCCCGTCTAACCTCATCAAGGTCCTGTGCAGAGCTGGGCTTTGCCACTGCTTGGATTTAGTGCGCACAGCCAAAATCAACAGGGCTATTGTCAGCGATGAGGCTTCGAGCATTCCTGACATTTCTGGAATCTGTTGGGGTTTATTCTTGGAAAGCTGCGGCTTCATGGGAATGTCACAGAGTCGCATGCTGGATGTTATCATCCACATCGGTTACCTGCCCCATCACTCCACGTTGGCAGCTGTTTGAGTTGTATGTTCTCCAAAGCCAGGACTCATCCTCCCACAGCACTGGGAAGCTGAGTTCCCAACACATTTTATGCAGAGCGTTTGAGCTGCTCAGGGGCCTTGGCCACACTGTCTGCATGGAGAACAACTGAATTGTGTGTGGTAGACATGGCTCCACTGTCTGTGCTGTACAGTCACACATTGCATGCAAAACAGTGGTTCTCACACTATTTTTTTTAATGCCTTACAGAACAGGACTCTTCATGGTGTGTCAGAAGTTGTGTGTGTTAGATTGGCTTTTCTGCAGCTTCGCTCACCTTTGCATTTCAGTTCTGTGGGGTTTTTATGCAGGAGCCACCCAAGTTCAGTTCTGTTGTGCTTTGAGTACAGAGCCCCTTCAAGGCTTGATCCTAGTGGAGCAGAAACCACTGCTACTTACGTGACAAGTTAAAATTGTCATCTTCTAAAAGAAAAGAAGAAGAAAGGTGATGAGGACACAAGAAAGCCATATTATAAAAAGAACTCCATATATGTCTTAGCAGCTTAAGAACAGATAAGTAAAAACAGGGAAGCGATTGGAACAGGATGATTGCCGAGAGATGGTGGAGTGTACATATAGAAGGGCCCGTATGTAAGGAACAGGAGCTGTTCCATCAACAAGACATTTTCTTCTGACCCACAGCAAAAAAAGACAAGCCAAATTCCAGAGTTTAGAACCAAAGCTGGGACACTGAAAGCAGATCCGGGGAGAGGAAGAGAATGATGACATTGTAGCAATTCAGTCCTGGATTGCTTTTAACTTTGTCTAGTATGGTATTTTACATCCTGGCGTTGTATTTCTTACAGGTGAGTTCATTATTGGTCGTGTTATTAAAGCTATGAACAATAGCTGGCATCCAGAGTGCTTCTGCTGTGATATCTGTCAACAAGTATTGGCTGATATTGGATTTGTCAAGAATGCCGGCAGGTAGATGTTCACCCTTCCTTCTGTTACTCATAATGAATAAAGTGAACTAAGAGGGGGGACTGAGAGATTTTGGTTCCTGACACTTTCTAGCTGAGGTGGAGCAACTGAAGCATCTTTTGTAGGGAAAAGATATAAGTCAGGGGTGTATAAATGTAGGAGTAGTTACATTTATACAGTCCTAAAATTACATTTGGCCCTTTGAAGGCAACTGTGAGGCTGATGTGGTCCTCAGTGAAAATGAGTTTGATACCCCTGGTCTAAGTGCATCACAAAGCTAAGAATGGGTATCTTAAAATATTACAAGTTTACCTACTTCAACAACAGATTTTTCTGCAAACGTTCTTTACCTGGTGACATTTAAGAGCCATAAGGGACAAAACATTCAGATACAGAAGCATGGTCTTTGTTTTTTTAATATCAGTTTTTACTTTCTTTTCCAACTTGGGGTCCAATTTTGGTTTAGTTTAGTTTATATTTATTAATAACTTATTTATTAATAATTTCTTTAAGTTCAGTGGGATTCTTCACAGAGTAGGATATTTTTTACCAGCTGTAATCAGAAGAGTGTTTTACAGTGGCCATTGGCTTCATATGTATAATATGATCTACATAGTTATCTACAGAATTAGGACCTGTGCACTCATCCAGCTTCCAGTCTAAATCTTTAAGATTTTGAGAGTAAAACATTCAGCAATGAGAATCTGTAGAAAACTTTGTTTTCTGTGTTTCAACACAGCTTAAACTCAAATAAGCTGAAGAAATGATACTCCTGTGGTGACAGAAAATAAAATGATCACCTTGCCTCTTCTGAACTTGGTTGATCTAGCAAGGAAATTTTTTAGAGAGTATTTTCCCTCCAGAAAGGGCTGATTGAAATGAGGTTCTAATAGTTTTTTGCTTTATATTTTGCCCTCTAGTACCTGGTACCAGTATTTAACCTCTCTTTTTTATGCTGTTTCAGGCATCTCTGCCGTCCTTGCCATAACAGGGAAAAAGCCAGAGGCCTGGGAAAGTACATTTGCCAGAAGTGTCATGCCATTATTGATGAACAGCCTCTCATATTCAAAAACGATCCTTATCACCCTGATCACTTCAACTGTGCAAACTGCGGGTAACTTGAGTTCTACAAAGGAAAACAGGAAAATGCTGGCTTTATTTGCTTCATCAATATACATGTTAAAGTGAAAACCTGCCCTGTACAACTGGCAACAAGGGTAGGGGTTGGGTGCCTTGCGGCCAGCTGTGTGTTGCTGCTTTTAGGGTGCTGGAGTTGGGCCTTTAGTTCAAATGACAGCTGAGCTGTTGGGGAGTAATGAAAGGTTTGGGCTCTGCAGGGCAAGGTGGTACCTTGGGAAATGTGGACACAGGTAATGGTTTCTGTACCAGTGAAATGATAGCTTGTTATTCTGTTAGGAGAGGAAGAAAAACAGTTGTCTTTGGCTGCTCAAGTTACTGTCTTGCCTATGTTATTTCTTTTTAGTTGAGTGGCATGCAAACTTTATTCTCTTAAGGCCTATACATTTCTTAGAAACTTTCTTCCACCTCATTTTATCAGCTTTTGCAGCTGTAGTACATGAAGCTGCACACTGCTACATCCTGCACTGGTGCAGAGATCAGGGGACATTGTAGGACATAGCAGAGATTTTTAGTTTTTTATTTCTGGTGAAAAGGAAGCTATCATCCATCTAAAGACAAGGAGAAACTTCTTTACTCTGAGGGTGCCAGAGCACTGGAACAGGCTGCCCAGAGAGGTTGTGGAGTCTCCTTCTCTGGAGACATTCAGAACCCACCTGGACACATTCCTGTATGATCTGCTCTGGGTGAACCTGCTTTAGCAGGTGGGTTGGACCAGATAATCTCCAAAGGTCCCTTCCAACCCCAACCATTCTGTGACTGTGATCATTTCAGTGCCAGTGGCAACCACTTGTGAGTACAGTAGCATTTAAAGTTTAGCTGATCTAAGTATTCCAACCATGCAAATTACTAAAAAGTAGAGTGTATGAGATTCTGCAACTGGCAATGAATAAGCATAGCCCACTCATGTAGGTCTGTAGTTTTCTTTCTCCAAAGTTTGGTACAACAGAGAAAATGTATTCCTCTACCTCTAGGTACATTTTACTTTCAGTTACAGTTATGGAAATCTAAAATAAACTGGTGATAAGTGTGCCAGACACTTATAGCCAAACATATCTATGGATTGCACACACACATTTATGCTACATAACCTGAATGCAGAATGAAAATAGCTCAGTAGCTGTTCTCAGAGAGATGTAGTGCATCTGTCTTAGCAGCTTCTTCTCAATTTATTGTAGACTTGATCAGTCCTGAACTGTGTTGAACTGCGTCATATTTGATGCTGCTGCATTACTGTAGTACAAATACAATTCCTGAAACAAATGCTAATTCTTTTTTCTTTTCAGAAACTCTGAAGAGTTGACATTGATCAGTGGCTTTATTCATGCTCTCAATTCATTAACTTTTGAACAGGAAGGAACTTACTGCTGATGCTCGTGAGTTGAAGGGAGAATTATACTGCTTACCCTGCCATGACAAAATGGGTGTCCCCATCTGTGGGGCATGTAGAAGACCAATTGAAGGCCGGGTGGTGAATGCTATGGGCAAACAATGGCATGTGGAGGTAAACATCAGATAATACCTTTTCTTTTCCAAACTTAAATACTAACATACTTATCTGGGATTTTGCCAATCAGTTTCAATGAAAGGATTAGAAAAGTATTCAGCAGTGATTGGTAAACACCTTCTCCTAATCCCATCTTCAACCTTCTTGTGGCTGGTGTTCCACTGTGAAATGGGAGTTACCTCCTACCTTACAGAGAGCTTTGACTGTCAAGCTGAAATCAGTAATCAGACAAGGCACTGTGGGGTCCTTACAGAAGAAAATTTCAGTGTAAAAGACAGTACATGTGGAAAGGCAGTAAAATTCTGTGGCAACCATAATATTACTGAGCATCATAACACCCTTATGCCTTCCAGAGTCACCTGCCACGTAAATACCTCTAAAGCACTTTATGTGGGGGTTCGCATTTCAAGGCCATGTAGAAGATTTAGGAAGATAAACAGTCTATTTGTTTTGTTGTTTTGAAAATCTCCTTGAGCAAACATGTTCACAGGAGTCTAATGTTGGTGCAAATGATTTAAAGTGTCTCCATTCTGCTAACTAATAACATCAGAGTCTCTTTGCTTGATTTATATTTTTTGGTAACTTTTGGACTGAAATGTTGAAGACATTAAAAGGAGCATTATTTTAATGGTCTAAATGTAGAAACAAAAAAAGTTAACTCTCCTTTTCAAGATGGTACAGCTAGCTCAGTAGACCTCAGTTATGTTCAGTACTAGGCTTGATTGGTTTGCTTTCCATGAAAAAAATGCCATTACTTCCAAGTAATTCAAAATAATGTATGCAATTTTCTTTGTAGCATTTTGTTTGTGCAAAATGTGAAAAGCCATTCCTGGGCCATCGTCATTACGAGAGAAAAGGCTTGGCATATTGTGAAACCCACTACAATCAGGTAAGGTTGCATATTTCATAAAATGGTGTTAATTGGTAAACTCATGAATTGGTTTTATTAGATAGAGATGGAAAACCATGGGCATTCTTGTGTTTTCTTATAGGCACCTGTGGGTGTAATGCCAATTAGTCAATGTTCAGTGGCAGTTAATTTATACGGATTTCTCTATACGCTGGTCTGGTGCTGAGAAAGAAAACTGGAGGTCTTTCACAAAGTCTAGCCAGGACAATCAGTATCAAGTTGTTCAAGCTTGGTGGTCCTTAAGTAGAGCTGTTACCAGCTTTTACTTGTCTGTGAGATCAGAGCAGCTAATGACATTGAGAAAGACACTGAGGTGCCAGAACAAGTTCAGAGAAGTGTAACAAAGCTGGTGAAGAGTCTGGAGAACAAGTCCTATGAGGGAAGGCTGAGGGAACAGGGGCTGTTCAGCCTGGAGAAAAGGAGGTTGAGGGGAGACCTTATCATGCTCTGCAACCACCTGAAAGGAGGTTGTAGCATGGAGGGGGTTGGTCTCTTCTCCTGAGTAACAAGTGACAGGACAAGAAGAAATGGCCTCAAGTTGTGCCAGGGGAGGTTTAGATTGGATATTAGGAAAAAATTCTTCACAGAAGGGGTTGTCAGGCATTGGAACAGGCTGCCTAGGGAAGTGGTAAAGTCACCATTCCTGGAGGTGTTTAAAAGATGTGTAGCTGAGGTTCTTAGGGACATGAATTAGAGGCAGACTTGGCAGTGACAGGTTATCAGTTGGACTCAATGATCTTAAAGGTCTTTCCCAACCAAAATGATTCTGTGGTTCTGTGGCACCCAATTTTTCCCAAGAAGCTAAAGGAGATTTGCCACTCAGTAGCTGCAGTTTGAGAGGAGGCCCAAGTGAGTATTGTGGTTTTCCCTATAGCTGCTACTCTAAGATGAATGTGTGTTAACAACAGCTGCATCGCACAGCTCATTCATTAGGTTGCTGAAGACTGCAGACTGAATTTGTCAGAGGACACCACCTAGTGACCACTTGCATTTATATAGGAGTAACATAGCATGGTACCATTTCTCTCCAGACTCCCTTAATTGTGCAGTCCAGCACCACCACTGTATAGACCTTTTTTATTTGGAAGCAATCTGCATTGTGTCACGTCCACCGCTTTGCTTGTATAAATATAAGATTAGGGGTTACATCTGGGAGTTGTAAGGCATCTGCTAATTACAGACAGATCCTTAATTTGTCAGTGATGAGGGGCAGATGATTGAGATGTTGCTGGCGTACTTGTAGACAATAAATGCCATGACATGAGTAGTCATAGTGCTGCAGCCATAATGGGGCAAGTATGTGTACCAGACAGGCGTTGTATGTAGTGTGGATATCTTCTTACTGGGTTAACTGCTAAACTTAGAAAAAACACATGAATTTTTAGGCACTTCTTAATTGTTGTGTTGTGGACAAATGTTAAGCCTGGAAGTAGAATGAATTATTTGTGGCCTATTTTTTTTTTTAAATAAAAATAACATTTCCCTAGTTTTTGCCAGAAAGAGCAATATGTTGTTCTAGTCATGCATGTAAGTTCAAATGTTAAATTGGCCGATTAGTAATATTGTTTATGTGACACCTATTGCTGTATTTCAGATGTTCAGGATTAGAGAAATGTTAAAACAAAATCATATTTGCAGTGGATCAAACAGATGTAAACAAATGTTATTGTCTGTAATATTATAAAGACGTTTTGTCATAACATGATGCAAAACACATTTGGAAAACCAAACCAAATATGCCAGCATTCTCTTTATTTTACTGAAATAAATAGGAAAGCTATTGAGCCCATCAGCTGAAATATAGTTATTTTGTTAGTTTGAGAAGCTACTCCCAATAAAATCATTACATTAACAATTATTTACTTCTCTTTCCTTTTCAGCTGTTTGGTGATGTTTGCTTCCATTGCAACCGTGTGATTGAAGGAGATGGTAAGCACTTTTGTAACTGTTTCCTCAATATTCCTTTCTGATTTAAGTTCTCTTTATAAGTGGAAGTAAGGGAAAAGCAGCCTCCTGTTGAATCTTTGTTTGCTCTCATTAAAACAAAACCAACCATTCTCTTAATCAGAAATTAGGTTAGAGCGGATTAGTCAGAGACCAAATGGTAAGAAAGCCTTACAGCGAGTGTTTCACAATGGTAGAAGACCACCCAGGGGCTGAAGAGAACTGTGGCCAACTGGAAACCCCTTAGTGAGATGCAAAGGCCAGGGATGCTGTGAGATGCATTGAGGTGGCTTCCTGCTGCACTGACTTCAAAGAACACATGCAAGGGCAAGGATGACCACATGGGCATCTCCTCAAATGAATTTAGGGGTCATGAACCAAATTTGAATGTACTTAAATAGTGAAAAATGTGGGTGGGCACTCAGAGGGATTTTTTTTTTAAGTGCCTAATTTCCATTATTTTGGTTTGGTTCCTAGAAATATTTACCTGTCTATCACAGGCACCCATCTTTTAAAAATCTAGGCTGATAATAATATCACAAACCCAAGAAAGATTGTATTTGGAAAAATGTGTCCTATAAATGCAGAACTGGAAGCAAAGTGGTTTAAGTTTAGAGGGCTTTTTGAGGCAGGGAAGGTGGGAAGTGTTTTGGATGGGTTTTTTCGGACAATCAGCTATGATAAAATGCCAAAAAGAAAATTATTCTACCTGAAATAATGCAACATTGTTATGTGCCTGTTTACCCCTGCCTGAAGTAAATACTGTAATACCAGTTTTATCCTCACCTAAGCCAAAGCCTGTAGCAAAGTAGGAGGAAGCCTCTAGTGTGTAAAAAGAGACATAAACTAGTTTACAGTCATGTAACTACTGGGTGAGACCTACATTCCAGTGATGTGGTTTCCCCAGATTTTCTGGACCGGACTATACCTGCAGAGCTACAATCCAAAATGCTTTGGAGGAAACACTGTCCTCCTTTTCCGTAAAATCCTACCAGAATGAGCAGAGCTGGATCTTGAGGTGAATGAAAAAATTCAGATAACTACATCTCTGTGTGTTTCTAACTCTTCACCATGTAATCTGACACCCATATTGTGTATTTTGGTCTCTGAACTGAACAGAATATAGTGTAATGCAGTAATTTCTTTACTTTCAATGTACATCATCAGTTACATTTCTTCTTTCATTTCTGCACACAAATTTGACACTGCTGTCACAAATTTTAAGTATCTAGTATTGGTCTCTCTCTGGTGAAACAAACATCTCTGGCAGCACTTTTTCAGGAGGATGTCTATGACTGTATTATAGAGGTTGCTTGGGAGCATAAACTTTCCTTTAAATAGTATTATTTTGGCAAGCAGTGGAATAATTATGCATCTGTGGACGTGCTTGTCCCGTAGTACAGGAAAAAAAGCTCTGCATAACAATGCTCTGGTTTGGTTGTTTTTGATAAATGTATTTCATGAGAAAACCATTGTCCTGCATCTTCTAACTTAGATTAGAAGAGAGGTGAATTGTGTCAGGAAAAAGTGGGAAGGTATATTGAAAGAGAGGAAGATATAGAGAACAGAGAAGCAAAGAATAAATATATATCCAAGTTTGTCTTGATCAAGTAATTTATCCCTCAAGTCCATTAATTTCTTCTCCTTGGTAGTGCTGTTTTACCAGCAGTGTCCTGACTGCTGGCTTCACTTTATTTCCTTTGGCTGGGCAAGCGCTCCTGTCAATGGCTCTGCAGCCTGAACAGGAGTTGAGAGATGACACAGAGTAAAAACATAAAACACCTTGCTGGATGGCTATTCAGCTGTCATAGTCTCCTCATTAAGTTGGAAATACAGCCTCATAAAGCAGTTGCCTGAGGTCAGCATGCTGTGAGGTGGAAGCGGGCAACAGGAGGCAGAAATGGGTTAAACTGGTCTTTCTGGTGAACACAGCATTGTATGTCTCCTCAGAGACAGTTTTGTCAATGCTTCATAGCCCTGCTGCACTACACTCACATGTGCCTTCTCAGTCTTGCCACATTACTGTTACAGAATCACAGAATGGCTGGGGTTGGAAGGGACCTCTGGAGATCATCTAGTCCAACCCACGTGCTAAAGCAGGTTCACCCAGAGCAGATCACACAGGAATGTGTCCGGGTGGGTTTTGAATGTCTCCAGAGAAGGAGACTCCACAACCTCTCTGGACAGCCTGTTCCGGTGCTCTGGCACCCTCAAAGTAAGGAAGTTTCTCCTCATAGTCAGATGGAACCTCCACTGCTTCAGTCTGTGTCTGTTGCCCGTCATCGCTGGGCACCACTGAGAGAAATCTGGCCCCATCCTCTTGACATCCACCCTTCAGATATTTGTAAGCATTGATAACAACACCTCTCAGCATGGTCCATAATACTTGGGACAAAAATCAAATGACTGTTCTTCATGTCTCATGAGCTCAAAATTTTTGTAATACCTTTTTTTTTCTTGTCTGCAATGCTAATGATTTCACTTTTTTTTCCCCCATCGCCCTAGTTGTGTCTGCTCTGAATAAGGCATGGTGTGTGCACTGTTTCGCTTGTTCAACTTGCAACACTAAGTTAACACTCAAGTAAGTTTACCAATAAGTGTGATGCCTTCAAAACATATCAGTGGTTATCTTTGAAGTGTTGCTGTAGTGTAACTGTGATGGTATGAAAAACATACAAGCAGCACTAAGAAAATATCTAAGAAAATCTTTCTTCCTCTTGCTCCACTTACTAATTTACATCTCTTTTAGCTATGTATTCAGGTCTTCTTTCAGTCTTCTTAACTCTTCTCCTTTTCTGTCCTTTATTTTTTCTGTGTTTAACTCTAAAGGGATAAGTTTGTTGAAATTGATCTAAAACCTGTCTGCAAACACTGTTATGAGAAAATGCCAGATGAATTTAAGCGGCGACTTGCCAAACGGGAACGTGAAGCAAAGGATAAAGAGAAGCAGAAAAAGAAAAAGCCAATCTGTTTGTAAACTTTTTTTCCTTCTCACCACCACCTCTGCTCCTTTCTTCTTTGGTCAGTGCTAAGGATGCTTTTATTTTCAGTTATTGCATTAATTTATGCCAATCAAAACCAAAATATTTTTCACACAACTGCAACTTCAACATTAAGTTGTTATTCTGTTATCTTATGTTTAGTCTCTTTAGCTCTGCAGTTAAGTTTGAAAGCCTTTTCAAATGACAGTTAATAAGTATGGACATTTGGGTAAAAACTGCATTACCATTTACAATGTATAACCTTGTGAAAGTAACTTCATATTTATAAGTTGCAGTTGTGATCTTCTGCTTGTGCACATTTAATAGGATACTTTTTTTTTTTCCCACTACCCCTGCTGCTAAAACTTTATCTGGTTTTTGCTTTGTTGTTTTAGGAACAAATTTGTTGAGTTTGATATGAAGCCTGTCTGCAAAAAGTGTTATGAGAAGTTTCCTCTAGAGCTGAAGAAAAGACTGAAGAAACTAGCTGAAACTTTGGGAAGGAAGTAAAGGCTTCAACTGGTCCCCTTCCTTTGTGAAAATCTTATATATATTACTGGGTGGGAGGGGTGCTGCTTTGAGTCTGCGATCAGACAACAAATTAGGATGTGTGCCTTTTATCAAATCAAAATATCTTAAGATTTTCTGTTCTCTATTCATGTACATTTATGCTTATTTGTTGATAAGCAGACCATACTTCCAAACTAAATTAAATACCAGCTCACCTGAAAGGTTTTTGACCCTTTTAATGCAGCCGAACTGATACAAGTGGCCCATTCTGCACAGTAATCTCTGCGGGAATTTACAGACAGAAAATTTGCTTGTGAATACCTGCAAAAATAAACCGTGCAAATGTGTCCAACTTTAGGACCATCTGTTGTCATTTATATTAATTAAAGTATTAGCCTTCAAATTAAGCATGCACACAAAACTTGTCCAAGTCAAGTGACTTGGGCAAGAAACCAACATACTTCACCTCATGGAAAAAGTCACACTTGGATTTCAGGCCAAGTGGTCTCACTAAAAGAGCTTTCTTTGAGGTGGTTTGAAGAGTATCAGACTTCTACTACATACAGTCACTGTACAAACAACCTGCTTCTGATAGATTATGCTTACATGATGAATCTTCATACATCTGGCTTAGCTTGAAATATCTATATAAAATATATATTCCTAGTGCAAGAAATGAGCATACTCAGAACTACTTGAACTTTGCTATATTCCACTCAAAATAACACATTAACTTTTATATATGCTTTTGCATTCTATTTACTTTTTGTGCCTTATTCTGCTGGACCATACATAACAGTGTTCCATTAAATATATATATATATAGTTTTATTTTTTATTTCATATTTTTATGCAGAAACCATATACAAGGTATTTTCAAACGATAACATACTTTGCCTTAACTATACAGGATGCAAGAACTATTTTGTTTCAAATGTGAACACCTGAGCTTAAAGTTTAGCTTCTGGACTTCACCAAGTTTCAGAACAATACTGAAAATGCATATTTCAATTAACTGGCAATGTTACTTTTATACCTATGAGTGTAAATATACAAGGTTTGATCCTGCTAGGATTTATTTGTTTAGCCAAGAACTGAGCTCACAAATCATCAGAACTCTTTATAACGTGCTTTTAATTGTTTTATACTATTGACTTCTCTCCATGCAATTGTGTTTTATTTTTTCCTTTCTTATAGAAAACAGTTACTTAGAACTTCTTGATGGTACTACATTATGAAGTATGCAAACTTTTTTTTTAATTAGTGACTTAAACAGATTTTATGTAATTACATTTTAGGAAGCAAAATGTTCTTTCCTGTTAATGAAAAATTAGTTGCTCCAAAATATCTGCTTTCCAATGTCATCAATAAAGGCTATGTTATTAAAACTTGTATCACCTCTTTTAAATGATTGCTTGAGAAGGGTGGGAAGGCAACTAGGCTCTCTTGGTTCCCCATGCTTTTATGTGTGATTCTATGTAAATACCTCCTCTTTATCCTGGTTTAAAGAAGACATATGCCTTTCCGAAGTATCCTGCTGCTTAGGCTCATGAAAAAAACCACAGCTTGTTTCATAAAGAACAACTTGATTTATCTGGATATTTTCTGAATTGGCAGAGTCACTAGGTTTTCCTATAGAAAATAGGAGTTTAAGTGTATAAGTGTAAAACATACACCTTTCTATCATTTATTTCTCTTCCTTTCACTGTAATGAAACTGTCACCCCAAACTTCCAATTTAATGTTAGGTAGGATACTTTTTTTACTATTTTATTCTACGTAGTTATTGAATGCTTGTGACGGATGCACTTGACCACCCCTGCCAGCCAAACCAGCAGCAGTTTGGTCCAAGTTCTAGAGGAGGGAAAGGCCTGAGCTGTAGCCAGGCCAAGATTTTTTGGGAAACCCACAAGGAAGCAGAACAGCAACTGAACGCTGATGAGTTGTGGGTGCAAGGAGTCTCCTGCAGACCTTTCCCACTGTATGCAATTTGACTGTGAGTCAACCACTTTATTCTATAAATATGACAGTGTGAGTGAGCCTACTTTGAGCTCTGTCTGCTAAATAAGATGGCTGTATGGTGATGGTTTTACTACTCACACACCTGTGGATGAGCCCAGTTTAAGTTCCATATTAATAATTTAGCTGAAATAAATGCATACTGAATATAAAGAATCATCGAGAAGTATAAAGTTGTGTGATTTTTAATATACTCTCTGCTTCATGTTACTTAGTAAGCTGGATTTGCTGAAAACTTAAGCTGTAAAGTTCTGCTCATATTTACCAAAAGCAACTACAAACTACACTGAACACTTGCAAGATAAGGCCTGCTTTGCACTTCACTGAGAAAAAAAGGATTTATTCAGACAAAACAGCACCTACAAGGCTATGGACTATAAACAATGTCTACAGCCGAACAAAACAAAGGTACACACGAAAAAGGTGAAAAAGGTCCAATGAGAAGCACGAAGACCCCAAAGTGAAATATTGCTATTGGACTGAATCGTGGTATGAATGGTTTGTGAAGATATAAAAGTCTATGGTTTTCTAGGCTCAAGTGGGACCTCTGCGCATGTACCCAGCTTGAGCCAGCCTTCTTGTTCTTCTACTCCATTAAATTTTTTTTCTGCGAATTTTGTTTCCTGAAAGTCTGCCCTGGATACAGTTATCAGGCCTCATCTGAAAGTTTGCCTCTGGAGCCCTAAAATATGGACACCAGAGCAAACAGTTATCAGAGAGGTAACACTTGAAAGTTTGTTTTTGTGAACAGGTACAGGCCTCCCCTGAAAGTTTGCCTTCAGGGCTCAAAAATACAGACTTCAGAGCCAACAGTTATCCAGAGGAGAAGAATCCTGAAAGTTTGCACCATAACGGATACAGGCCTCGCCTGAAAGTTTGCCTTCACCACTCCAAGACACAGGCTCTGGAGTGAACAGTTATCAGGGAGGGAGGATGCCTGAAAGTTTGCTTCATGAACAGGTACAGGCACCTGTTGTGGTTGAGACAGACAAACGACATAGACCAAGTTCTTCCAGGATGAAAGTAGTAGATGCCATTTATTGCCACAAGTGCATTTTTATACAGTTTTACCAATTCATGTGTCTCTTCACTATTGGTTACAAGTTACAGCAGTAACATCTCATTGGCTATTTTTGCTATCATCAATGTTACTCTTCTTCTCCCTTCTATCTCATGGGTACATCCTTAACATCTCCAGATACTCCTTTACTCCCATCTTTCTCACAGGTAGGCCTTCATATCTTCAAGGCTAATTTCTGTTCCCATGCCCTCCGTCAGGGAATCCATGGACTCACCGTAGTCTCCCATAGGCACCTGGAGAGAAAGTTGCATTTGGCTTGGCATATTTCCTCCATGCAGTAAATAAGAGTGAACTTGTCACCAAACTTTTTTTAAGTCGCACTTCCCTTTGAGAAATCCAAACAATACTGTAACAGTTCAGTAACTGAATGCAGTCCTGATTATTTAAAGACCAGAAGAGCCTAAAATGTCCTCAAAAAAATGTTTACACAACTAGCATGGTAGCACTGCTGGGATTTCGGACCATGCCATGGATTCAGTAGATTGTACTCAGCAATGCTTCCTCTAAATTGTAATTTACTTCTTGTTCTAGGTTTTCCACATCTTTTCCTCCAGCCTACGTATGTGCAGCCCTGCTGCTTAAAGGTCAGGGAGGGTCTGTAATCCTGAGACTAAATGGCAAGACCTGGCTCACGTCCACATTGCTTGGGGCTACATTCTGCTATGACATAGCAGCCTGGTTCCCACTCTACAGCCACGGGTCTCCTCTCAACCCTGTGGTGGCCCTATGATGCGATGGTTTTTTTCTGTTTCCAAGCTTCTGGTGGTGAACACTGTGCTATGATTCACCAAGGCAGTGATTTCTATTTCATGAACATGAGCATTTGTATCTCACACCCCATGATGTAAGCACTGAGAATATGTGAGGGTACTTGAGGGTTCAAAGCCTGATGAATCATGGAAAAAGGTCAGTTGGAAGGGGTAGAGATCAGCTAGCCCAACCATCTGCTCAAAGCAGGTCTAACTTCAAAGTTGGATCAGTATTGAAGGTCTTGCCAAGCTGTGTCTTCATGGAAGGAGATTTCACAGACCTTTGTGGGCAATATGTTCCAGTGAATAATCACCCTCATGGTAATCTTATTTTATTATTGAGGTCTTATCTCGAGTGCAGGGTTCCCCAAATCCATACTGCTCTCTTGAGAGCTGTTTTTGGAGTGAACGATCATTGAAATAATAACCCTGGACATTGTCATGAAGACAATTAATTAAAAGCAGTTGCAAAACAGATCCAGAGAGCACGTTAGCAATTAGACAGCCTGGACAATTAGAGGTCTGGTGCTGAAGCTCACTTCCTGGTCTGTCAGTATTACTAGTATTTTGCATAGTTGCACATACTTTCCTGAAAGAGGCAGAGTTTATTATTGTTTTCCTACCATGACCCCTACTGTGTCTCTCGAAGAAGGCTGTGAGCCTGGGATGTGGAAAGGGATGCCTCAGAAGCTTTGCCCCTTCCTGCTGTGCAGGATCAATCATGCATGGGCAAGAGAGACTCCTTTTGAAGCCCCTGCTTACACTAACAACAAGGAGCACTTTAGGAAGCCCAAAGGATGTAGCTGTAGGGGCAAAAAGCTGAGCCTAAAGCCCTTCTGCTGTTGGCAGTGGCAAGGCCTGTGCTCTGTTTCAATGGACAGGCAGCGAGACAAGCTAAGCTAAGTCAGTTTGCAGAGGATAGCACTAGAGTCAACTGGAGCTGCCTTCCTGGTGGTGTGATCACTGGGGACAACACAGAGGTGCCACTTCCACAGGAATGGGCGAGAAGGTGACCAGTGTCAAGGCATTGGGTCTGAATGAAGGCAATTTTCTATGGGTCCCCACCAGCTGAAGAGCAGTAGCTTCCTCCAGTGAGCCAACTCCAGCGTTTTCCTCCACAACAGTACCACAACTTTTGTTACTTGGCCTGGCAGATGCTGGTAAATTGTTTGGCAATCCCAGTGGTAGACACACCATCCAAAAAAGTACAGAGGAAAAAAGATCCTCTTTCTTCTTAGGGAATTAAATCAAACATCTAAATAAATCACCATTAATAAAGCAAATAATAGAAGAGAGGGTTAATTCTTTCAGCCAGGCCGTCACATGGACGCTCCTCATCTCCTTACAGGAACAAGCTGGGTTATGTTTTTTTCATTTTTCTGGCAAAAATGGTAAGAACTTTGGGGATGTCAGTACTTTTTATGCATAACAGAAATTATATGGCTGTCAATGGGCTGCTTAAGATTGAGAACAGGACAAATTTTTAATGATGCTTCTCTGGAGACATAGCCCAGTGGCGTAATTTTGCCCAAAGTGCCTGCGCTGGCAGAGGAGAGATGGGATGGGCGAATCCAGTGAGCAGAACCTCAGCCTGCCAGCTGGGAATTACATTGTAGGGCAGGGGTGTCGAACTCATTTCCAGCGGGGGTCACATCAGCCTCGCAGTTGCCTTCAAAGGGCCGAATGTAATTTTAGGACTGTGTAAATTTAACTACTCCTATACTCCAGGCTACAGAGCAACCACGAGTGCTCAGCACCACCAAACTTTCACAACTGTAACCTTGGCAAAGTCCACCTGTTTCGACGGTTGCTGATCTTGTCATCTTTGGTCCACGTTCCCAGCTGTGCTTCAGGATAAGAGCGTAACTACACTATTCACATTGGCAGGAAAATAGCAGTTACTCACCGTAACTGCTAGAGGATTTGGAAACTCATTTTTTAGAGCGCTGGATCCCAGTAATAAGGCCCATGCTTATGGATTAAATTCACAGTTTTGGTGAGCCACGAGATACAATATTCGGTGAGAAAATACTGAGGTTTGTTTCCACACGTGAAGGTTTTCCGTGACAGCCAAGGCCGGTGCACGAATGGAAGCCGCTCCATTAGCAACAGAGCTGCCTCTTAAAGTTCAGCTCCACAAGGACGCCGGCAGCCGTTAGGCCGCGCCGTTACCCCGGCCGCGCCCCTCACTGGCTCCGGCCAACGGCCTCGCGGGGGGGTCGAGGAGAGGCTCTACCTTCGCCTCACCGGGCGGGCTCCCTGAGGGAAGGGAGGAGAACGGCTCGCACTCCCCGCCACCGCGATCAGCCTGTGGGGAACCACGTCCCGCTGCCCCCGCCCTGTAACGACTGCGCGCTCCTGCTCACCCCACACACACACAACAAGGCCCCGGCGCATGAGCAGATAGCGGTGCCCGCCAAGGCACCGCCCTCCCCGATGCGGGCGGTGATGGGAAGCGGCCGGACGCGGAGGGAGGGCGTGGGACGGCTCTTGCGCACTCGCCGGAGCCGAGTGCTCTGTACGGTTGCGCGGGAACTTGCGTAACTCACCAGCGGGTGCCGCGTCCTTTCGTCGCTTCCTCCTTCCTTTCTGAAGGCGCCGCGCGAAGGCCGGCCGGGAAGCCGTTCCGCCTGAAGGGAGTGAGGGAGGCCGGGCGCGGCCCCCGCCGCGGCGCCATGATGAGGCGCACGAAGCCCGAAGTGGAGCGGTACGTCGCCTCCGTGCAGGCCGCCGCGCCTTCTCCCAGAGAGGTGAGTGCTGCTGGCGGAACCTCTCACGGCCTTGCGCTTCACTCCCGCGCCGGCTCCGGACGGCGTTACGGCTGCCGGCGGCCGCCCGGCCCGTCCTGGCTCGGTGCGGCCCGCGGTGGGGTCCCTTCCCGTCTCGCGTGGGGCGGTAGTGGCGGCCTTCCCTCGCTTGCTGAGGAGTGGCTGCTTCCCGCCCAGCCGGCAGGCCTGGCTGCTGCTCCGGTCGGCACGGAAAAGCCCCGGGGAGGGCCGGGTTAGTGACTGGGTGTGCCGGGGCTCCCCGCGCCGTGTCGAGCGGTGAGGTGCTTGCGTTTGGTCTGCTCTGCTCTGCCCTTCCTCATCGCTTTTGGTAAGAGGGAGAGGGGGTTATGGTGTCTCTGGGTCTGTATGATTCCTGTCTGAGTCCGTATTTACTCAGGGGTTCTTAAAGTCGAATGAACTAGGGGAAGCTGCTGTGAGGGAGGGCTTGGGGTTTCGCTTGCTAGAGGTGCTTTCCCTAACCAGCAGCAGTGGTTTTACCAGGGCTGTGCACCTGCCTGTTACACCTGGTAAGCCTTAGTGTAGCTTTGAAGAGTCGATGGACTCTCTAAGTTGAGCGTTCTTCAGTTTTGTGAGAGTGTAGTTCATGAGTTTCCCGAGTTTCATTTATTCGGAAAAATAAAGAAGTCGAAAAGGGAATACGTGAGACACTTTCAGTTTTCTTTCTGCTATGTGATTAGTATTCTTGTCTGTATGACTGCCTTGTGAAGTAACAGCGTTAAGAGAGGGAGAACTTGGAGGAAAATAATTTTCCTACTGTATTTTAGTAACTGGAAAGAGGAGTGAGGAACTCTGCATGACTGGTTATCTTTCCATTATATCTGGAAAATGGTATACAGGTCACAGCAGTCTGCTGCATTTCTCGGGAGCTATTTAATCCTGAAAGATCCTGTTCTGCTGCTTTGAACTGATTTTTATTGCGGAGGTAGAATATTCAGCAGTATGTTATATAGCATGAATGCATCCGTGTTCATCATTATGCAGTAGGGCCTTTATGCAGGGCTTGTGTACATCATCATCATTTGTACCTTTCCTAACAGCAACAAAGTTGTCCTGTGGCTTTGTTTAATTGACTTGGGTGCTGTTTAGACCAAGTAATGTCAAATATATCACTGCCAGAATCAGAGATGCTCTTTAACTGTTCTGATATTCCTACCAAATTAAACAAAAAAAACCCCCTCTCCTTCTGTTGTGCTTAAGGCCATCTGGTGCACATTTAACTTTTGTTTGTTTTTAAGTAATGCTAACAACTAATTGTACAGTTTAGTCAATGGTGGAAATAGTTACTTGTTTTCTTATGTTGATTTGGGGGGGGTGGGGGAATGGGTGTGTGCTTATAAGGCCGCAAAGCAGTTATTTTGAGGTTTCATCTCTGTTTAAAAAGAGATGCCAAGTGTGACTCCACTCTGACAATTTCAGTGTTTCCTTTTTATAACATACTTCAAAAATACAGACTGAAAACTTGAAGTATCTTAGGAGGCCTGGTTTCATTCTAAAGTATTTCTGAAAGTTTTGCATGAATAGAGGGGGTGGCAGAAGGAGGGAGACGAGTGGTTCAAGTGTATACAAAATGTACACACTTGTTTGGAATTATAGATATAACTAGCTCCAGTATTTCTTTGTTCACAGGCAAAATCTGCTTTTTAACTGATACTGGGAATCTCAAGGTTTAAATTTCTGCCACGTTTAATTCTATCTTGAGATTTTTGCTTGACTTAGTTCTTTAGCTCATTCCTTTTACCCTTTTCCTGTTGTCCATGCTTTTGCTGTCTAGCCCTCTGCCTCCTCGGTGTTTCTTTTTGTTTTACCTTTTACTTCCTTGTTCTGCCCTGCAAAAAAATACACTTAGAGATGTTTCACCTTTTGCCTATAGAGTGTGTATGTTCAAGTTATCTTAGGGTGGCGACATCAGAAATAAACTACTGCATAAATGCATTCTTACCCAAACTGAGAATGACTTAGGTAGAAGTTGTTTTTTCCTGTATCTGACACTATGCTACAATGAGGCTGAACCACAGATCTCTCTTGGTTTGTAGGAATTTTTTTTCTTTGCTATATTGCAACAAAAGGGATTAAATGTAGCAGACCCCATTCTTCCATTTATTCAGAAGTGCTTATGAAATGTCATGTGTATAAGGGCTTGTTTCTTGATTCACTTGTAATCTCTATTTTGCCCAGTAGCCTTTGCCAATTATAGTAAAAACTGTTACTCTTTTCATTCTTAATCCTACATAATTCAAAACCAAATCCTTAAATATGAGGAGTGAATTTGACCTGATAACTAGTTGTGAAATTCAGTCATTTAAAAGTATTTTTGCATTGCTGAAAAGAAGGGTCACTCTGAATTATTTTAGAAGTACCATATGTCTGAAGTATGTCTGTCATGTTTTTTTTTCTTCTTCAGAAATCGATGAAAGGATTCCTCTTTGCTAAGCTGTATTTTGAAATAAAAGAATATGAACTTGCTAAAAGGTAACATTTGTTGCTGTATGTTTGTTTTTTCTGTTCTCTAAAGTGTAAGAGAAAAGCTAAATGAATATGAAATAAACCAGATAAACCAAGATCAATATCATGCTGTTTTAAGGTAGCAACAAGTGTGGGTATTGAGTGCCATGTAAATCTTTATAAAACAACGACTTGAAAGAAGATTAGTTATGTGTTACTGAAAAACTTACCTGGTTGATTTTTATTTTTTTTTCCTCTCACTGTATTATGTAGTTCTCACTGTTTCTGCAATCTCTTACTTTTTTTTTTTTTTTTTTTTTTTTGAAATAGAGGTAAATACTTGCCCACAGTTAAGGAACATCTGTACATGTCAAACAATGTTACTTCTTACTTAAAGGTACAGGCAAAGTATCTAGAACAAAATAAGACTATGCTTTTTGTATGGCAGATTAAGTTATCATTATAGGTCAGGGAAGGGAGTATTATTGAAAAATGTTGGTCGAGTAACTGACTTTTCCCCCTCCCCGCCCCATAGGTATATATCTACATACCTCAACGTACAAGAGAGAGATCCCAAAGCACACAGATTTCTTGGACAAATATATGAAGCTGAGGATAACATAGAAAAAGCCTTTGGGTGTTACAAGGTAAGTATTACACTGACCACTAATGTCCTGCTTTATTCCTTTGTAAATGAACTTGTAAAATCCTTCTGTGATGGACATTCTCAAACTCATAGAAGAAAAAATGTTCCTGGAAAAACTGTATTATTGATATACATTTGACTATGGAAAGTATATGAAGCACTGCAGAGGAGATTCTTCACTTGAGATCACTTGCTTTAGTAGCATATTTTAAAGTTAATTCTTTGTTTGTTCTGGACTTGATCTTTGTGCTAATTGCTGTTAAACTCTTCCAATGTCATAGATTGTTTTTTGGACTAAAGATCTGTGACTGTTGTAAAATTCCTTAATATGGACTGTGATGACAACAGGAGTCTGGTTGCTACTAGAAGACTGTAGGCCTAGTGGGTTTTTTCTTCAGTTTTGTAGGGGGTGGGGACTGAAGGAAGAAGCAAATCTAATTTTGATTAGGCAAGCACATAAATTTCAAATTCGTAATTGGACTGTCTTTGTTCTGTTTTTGGGGAGGGAGATGATGTGCTCAGTAGTCTGGTTGCCAACACAGCTCCATGAAGTGCTATCATACTTAAACTGTGTGTCTTAAGTATTTTTTGAAGTGTCCACATCTGGCTAGAATAGAGGTTCTTGTAGTCCTGCTGTTTGTGTATAGCAGTAGCTAGTGGCAGATGCAGAGGAGCTGGATTTTGCATTTTCTCTTATGCTCTTCTGAATTCCATCCGTTTTATCTGGGTGCTGTGAACTAGTTGTGGCATTTAGAAAGGGTGTTTTGGTTTTGCTTATTTTTCTTTATATAATCGATAAGTCTAATTTGAAGAGACAGGTCTGTTTGTGGGGAGATAACTTTCTTTCCTGTTTCATATGGATTGTAAGATCAAGTTTTTTCTTTCCTCTTGTGTGTGCATGGGAAAAACTAGCGTTCTGTGGAGTTGAACCCAACACAGAAAGATCTTGTGCTGAAGATTGCAGAGTTACTATGCAACAATGACATTACTGATGGAAGAGCAAAATACTGGGTTGAGAGAGCTGCTAAGCTCTTCCCTGGGAGTCCTGCTGTTTACAGGTTGAAGGTAAATTCCAAGTTATCTCTGTTCTGTGGCTTAAAGAAACTTCCAGTGTCTGACTGGAGTGTTATTTTGCATGTCAACTCATACAAAACTCTTCCTGGCTAAATTATTTTAAAATCTTTGATATTAAAGCTATTAGATATTACTTTCTTTGCAGTCAGACCTTTTTGTCTGGCTTTCAAGAAAGCTGCAGCTACAGGCTTTCATACCCTTTTTAATTCTTCAAGGTTAACCCTCTCCAAAATGCCGAGAAACCGTGTTAGTTGTCACATCTGAGAAATTAAGACTAGGTAGGCATTACTTGATCTTTCTGTTGTCTGACTAGCAGGAAGGTAGCAGGCCTGTGAACTCGGGCTTTTTTGTTTTTAAATCTGTACTATGATAAACTGCAGAAAGTGATAGATGCTGTAATTCTCAAATACTGTGTAAATGCTTTCACTCATGCAATCTCACTTCTGCAGAGGTATATACTGTGTAGCTTGACAGCAACCACATTGAAGTCTTAAGATTTCTGGTTGGCTGTTTTTTTGAGCAAGGTGGTCTATGGCAGAGTATGCTGTCATTGAACCAAATGGTTTTGCAAGCATTACTTACCCTTGGTAAGAGGCAAATTTTTCTGAGTATTTTTTTCTATGATAGTTGTCTCTATTTTAAAATATTTGAGTGTTTCATCAAATTTTTGTAATACCTGAAAGCTATTAAGAATCTGAGTAATGTAGTCTACGTAGTGGAGGAGAAAAAAACTGTCTGGTAATGTAGTTGCTGAAAAGACTCACATGGGAAACCAAATATTAACATGTTACTTTCATGTGTAACAGGAGCAGTTACTGGATTGTAAAGGTGAAGACGGATGGAATCAGCTTTTTGACTTGATTCAAGCAGAACTTTACGCAAGACCAGATGATGTCTACATAAACATCAGACTAGTTGCTCTCTACCGTTCAAACAATAGATTAAGAGATGCTGTACTCCATTGTCAGGAAGCACAGAAGAAAATACCTTTGCAGTCAAGCTTGGAATGGTGTTCCTGTGTTGTAGAGACATTTGAGGTGTTTAATCATATTTTGATCCTGTGATAGTCTTCCATATCTTTTTAACTGGTCTGTTTCTCTTAGTGTGATTACTCTGACAACTATTTCTCAAGTGATATAACTCCTTCAAATGCAAGTCAGCTGAAGCCAGTGGAATTACAAAATATTTTTTTTTTCTTTCCAATGGGAATTTTCTCCCTAAAATTAAACCTTATAGAGCTATTGAGTTTCTAACTTCAAAAGCTGAGTTAGATACGGCAGTTCCATTAGGGATAAAATTGCTCAGGCAATTAACTCCCTGGAACTTTGCTGCTGAAGAATATGTTAAGGTCTCAACTGTGAAACTGGATTATACAGTAAATGCTACTAATATGTTTTGGAGAAGTACTGCCCTTGCCTTCATGGAAGGATGACTGTTCCTTATCCTGTGATGAACTTTCTTCTTTAGGAATATCTGGAATCTGTACAAGACTTGGAGTCTGATAAAAGTAACTGGAGAGCTATCAAGAAAGATCATCTGCTGGCCTATTCCAGCTTTGTCAAAATGACACTTTCTTCTAGAGATGTTCAGGAATGCAGAGAGGCACTTGAAAGGTACTGTCTTACCTTTCCTATAGTAAAAAAAAATAATCTAAGAATTGTTGTGGGTTTTTTTCTGGGTCACAATATTTATCACATTTCAAATTCACTGCTTGATTGTGGAGGGGAGAGGTGATTCTCTTTACTAGCCACTAAGAATGGTTCTTACTGGGTTTGAACCCCAAGCTATCTTTAGACCGAGATGCAAGCCCTGTTTTGCGTAGTCAGCACACGACCATGGCAAAGACTCGTATCCCGGGTCAATTAACTTTGTATCTTCTTTTCATTCAGTATGATGTTGTTCCATACTTCAGCAATTGATTAATCCAGATTTCCCAGGCAATTTAAAAAACAAACAAAAAAGAAACTCCTCTTGTGTATCAGCTTTGTCCTGGTCATTTTGTTCTAAATAAACACAACACATATGGGAATAATTAGGAACTTTAGGTATATAGGATAATTGGGAAGAAGGAAGTCACTTTCAGTAAGAACACTCTCCTTCAGGGAAAACTGATGGTGTTACAGGGCCAGCTGACTTCAAGGCATGTAATCTGTGGCACACTTACAGTGTAGTACAAAATGATGTTTGTAGTCAATATATTGATTAAGATCTGTGTTACTTTCTTTTCGTTTTCATCCTTTTCTTACTGGCTTTTATTGACTTAACCTTTGTTCCTCAATTATGCAATGGCTGCTATATTGTCTTGTAAAAGACTGTTCTTCAGTCTGTTAATCTTGAGTGGATACTTGAAGAATACAGAGAATGAATGAGGAATACTTAATGCCCAAGTATATTTTATTTTCTTTTTCTCCTCCAACATTGACCAAAACAATCGTGTGGTTTTTGCTGTGATTTTATTAGAGCCTTTCAGGGTGATTACATCTAAACCACTTCCAGACCAGGGCAATGCTAGCAGTCATTGTAGTTTTGTCAGGTAACTGAAAGAGTGTTTTAGCTGTTTTTTGGAAAGCCTTTCCTGAATGGGGGTTGTGTGCTAGCCTACAGCTACTCAGATTTCTACAGTACCTTCTATTTTTAAAGAGCTTGTGCAGCTGTATTTTTGGCCTTTCTGATAAATGAAGGAAAGGGAAGAGCAAAGTGACTAGTGCCTCCTGCATATCTCTAAATCTGCAGTAAACAAGTTTATCCATGTGGTTTGGGAGCATAGTTTTGAAAGCAGCTGTACAAAGATGTTCTGGAAGACTGTAAATATCTAGGTAATATTAAATATGTTTTACTTCAGTAAACTAAGTTGAACTTTGGGAGTTTGAGACCGTTACTGTACTTTTTGGTGCAACTCGGCTCTAAGCAGCTGAGACAGTACTAACCATTGACTCATGAAGTTACTTGATTCACAGTTAAATATCATCACCCAAAAACATCTGCTATAGCTTTTACCAGGACTGTTTAGAATGAGTCTTCTCTATGTTTTAGTTTTGATCGTGTGCTTCATTCGTTGAAGCCGTATGTGAATGGGGCTGATGAATTGTCTCGTACCTTTGTGGAAATGAAAGGACAGCTCTACATGCTCGCTGGAACTCTGTTACTGAAAATGGCCCAGCACAATGAGGCACAGTGGAAAGTTGTGTGTGAACTAGCAGCACTCTGTTATCTGATAAGTTTCCAGGTAAGTATTTTCAGTTTATGCCTTCAGCTCATGCAGTTCTTGAAATGTTCTTGCTTTACATGTGTTGAACTCCTGTATTCTTTAGATCAACTAGAGTTTCTGTGCCTAAGGAAAAACTCTTTCCTCACTCGTAAAACCCTACTCTTTCACAATTCTTTAAAAGGTTTCAAATGACATGAATAGGGTAAAAGTATATCTGCAGCTGTTTCCCTTGTCGGAGTAACCTGATTCTTTGAGGCTAGCAAGTTTATTTCCTGCAGTATATTTGCTTTTCTGTAATACAGCTGAATACATATGTTAAGCATTAGGCTTATTGCTATAGAGAGGAAGGGGATGAACTGAATTGTTCTCATGTACTTGTGTGGACAGCAGAACTAAAAAAATGTAGTTTAATTCCTTACCTGCTTGCATTCCAGGTATTACTTGCTCTTGTGTGTGCTTAATGTTGTTTGCAATAGCTATAATTGTCCACCCAGGGGTTTTGTATGTTTTGGATGACTTCCCAGCCCCCTTAGCTATGTGACATAGTAGCTTCAAAATGAATTATGTATTTTTTTTCTGTAGTTTTCTAATACTGAAAAGAAACTTGTTTCCTAATTCTTAAGACTAATTTAAATGATCTGCTCTTATTGTGAAAAAGCTGTAACAATTCTCTCTTTACTTCATCAGGTTCCTAAACCAAAGTCAAAACTAATAAAGGGGGATCAAACTGGACAAGATGTGCTAGAAATGTTGGCCTGTGATCGAAAAAGCCAGTCTGGTAATAAAAATAGCTACGTAGTTCCATTTTAGTGTTACAGGTAGTTTAAGAGTCAAGTGGTTTGTAAAAGAACATGTTTCCTATCTTAAAATGTAATGTTAACACTTCAATATGCAGTAATATCTTCTAGATTCTGACTACATATGTAAAACACCAAACAAAACCAAAACAACAGAACAAACTGGTTTGATCCTAACACCTAAGGTGGTGTGTGTGTTTTTTTGTTTCATTTTTTTCCCTCTTTAGTGTGCTAGTGGAGTGTGTCCTTTTTTTTTTTTTTTCAAGTGTGGCTTTTTTCATGCTTTTTGCCTTTCCAGCACACTAAGATAGGATTTAATTTGTATGGTCTCTTAACTTGTATGGTCTCTTAATCTACTGGAAATGGCTTCTGCTTGCTGGTAGATACTGGTTTGCAAGTATCGTTAGCCCCAAGAGAAGATTACTGTTTCCCTGTCCTTCTATCCTCTTGTTTGTTCATCATGTTTGTTCTTTTGGCTGTTAAGTATAGGCAGTTTTTCAGCCTACATGCTCTTGCAGGGCCTAGATGAAAACAAATGAACCCACTAGGCATCAGGTTCAATTGTTTTAGAATGGATTTTGATAAGACAGACTTGTATTGCAACTGTCCTTGAAATAAGTAGCTGTAATGCTACTACAGTAGTAGTTATAAGAAGGTGGTTTTGTTTTTCCCAAAGAACTGGCTTTACAAATGTCTTGAGTTTGTTGTCACTAAAAGCTTGGAAAAGCCTATGTGCTGAAACACTGACCTTATTACAGGGAGAACATAACAATCTCTAGGTTTCATAAGGGGAAATCCTGATTCCCATCCAGCCTTAGGTAACAAGAACAAGCCAATGTATTAAATGTTCCTTTTCTCATGTTCATTGCTTTATTTATGTGAAGTGATATTTTTGCTTTCTAGGCCATATGCTGCTGAACTTAAGCCATGGCAAGCAAGACTTCAAAGAGATTGTGGAGTCTTTTGCAAACAAGAATGGTTCATATACGTTGTTTGATAGCCTATTTGAGAGTGGAGCTTCTAGAGAGAGATCTTTTATTGGCACAGATGATATTGGGAACGTCAGTACACAAGCACCAATGCAAGTGGAACTTAATAAATACGATATTGGTAAGAGTTGTTACTTTCTGAAACTCAACACAACTTTCTGTACCAGAAGCTCTTCTACAAATACTTCATATTGCAGCAGCAGACGAATACCTTGAATAGCCACCCAAAGTTGCCCTAATGTCCTAGGCAAGGCTTAGACTTGTAAAGGAGTAAAGAAGTGCTTCTTTAGTAATTCCATAAAGATTTTGGAGAAGTTAAATAGTGCTAAAAGTAGTTGCATATTAGGCTGAATATGGTAAGGATGGAAGTGAAAGGAGATCTGAGAGTCACTCCCCTCAGAAGCTTTAAGGGGTTGATGGCTTGAGCACTCAGATGAACTTGATACGTTTGGCTAACTTGGAGTTTGTAATCTTTCATAAGTGAAAGCTGGAACCTTGGTGCTCATTGGTCTGCAAAGTATCTTTGGCTGCACTGACAGAGTGAAACGTGAAACTCACTTTTGATCAGATACAGGTCTTGCTGACTTGCAGGATATTGACATCTGCATCCAACTTTGTTTTTGCATAGGTGCTGTTCGAATGCACAATGGCAGTCTCCAGCACCTTGTGTGGCTCGGTTTGCAGTGGAACTCTATGTCAGTCTTACCCCCAATACGCAAATGGTTAAAACAGCTTTTTCACTTGCCCCAAGAAACAGCAAGACTTGAGACAGATGCTCCTGAATCCATTTGCCTATTGGACCTTGAAGTAAGTAAACTTTCTGAGTTGTTAAACATACTATGCAATTTAAATTTTTTGGTATTTAATACCTTTTTTTTTTTTTTATTTTTACAAAACCAGGTATTTCTACTTGGGGTGGTATTCACTAGCAACTTACAACTGCAAGAGAAGTTTAACTCTCACTACGATGCACATCAGCCTCAGTTCTTACCATTGCCAGTGTGCAAACAGCTCTACACAGAAAAACAAAGATCCTGGTGGGATGCTGTTCGTACTCTTATTCAGAGAAAAACAACGTAAGGCTTTTTCAGTTTGGAAATGTTTCACTAAGCCTTTAGGCAGTTTCTGCTACAGCAGCTTAGATGGGTCCCAGTAGATTCTTGTACAATCAGATTTATTTTTTATATATTTTGGACATTGAAGCTTTGTGGTAGTATGGACTTGATATGTTTGAAAGATTTCCAAGAGTGGAATTTCCATTTCTAACAGTGTATTTCTAAACTAGAGGAAGGTTAAGGCTTAAACTGTAGGCTATACTCATCAGGCAAATGACATGTGAACAAGTGAAAAATAGAGAATACTAATCAAGGAATGTTTCTTCTGATATGCAGACCAGGAACCGCAGCAAAACTGAGGCTTATCGTACAGCACGGAATAAGCACTCTGCGAGCACTGGAGAAGCATGGCCTTCAACCTGCCTTAATTATACACTGGGCAAAAAACCTGCAGAAAACAGTAAGCTGATATTATTTTGAAATACATAGAAGCCAAGGTGTTTTTTTTCTTATTTTCCAAACTATAAACAGACTATGGCGGGGGGGGGGGAATAATCAGATGAGAACGTGTTATTGAGAACAGTTTCTAGTCACCCTATAAAGCACTCTGTCTTAAACTGTAGTGTTATTTTCTATGTATATGTTATTTTGCATAGCTCTGGAGATAACCCCCACAATGTTTCTCTCAAGTGTTGCAGAAGCACTCTGGAAACTTCTCAAGAAAACAGGAGAATGATATGTATGAATAGCATTTTTATTTGAATTTGTTGAAATAGTGTGTGCTTCTGTTCCCTTTTCTCTACCAGGGCATTAGTCTTAACTCATTTTATGACCAGAAGGAATACATTGGACGAAGCGTCTACTACTGGAAGAAAGTTTTACCTATGCTGGAAACTGTTAAAAAGAAGAGGAGCATTCCTGAACCTATTGATCCTCTTTTCAAACACTTCCATAGTGTAGACATACAGGTACAGATAGATTAAGCTAAGGCTGAAGTTAGAGAGGGTCTATGTCAGAAACTTAGTTGGTGGGATTTTTCTCTGCATTGTACAGCTCATTGTTATTACTGTAAAACTGTTAATGATGAGATTGGGTAGTATCAGTGTATGATAAAGGGGCAAAAAAAGTCCTTACAACTTTATTCTTACCTTTGAAACTGTGTATACAGTTGGAATGCACTGCACACTGTTAGTACCAACTTTCTTTAAAAGTGTTTTCCCTGGATTATAGGAAGAAAAATACGTATCATTCCACTGTTCGGTATGAGTTGTCTTTCACTTTATTTGTAGGGTTGTCATATTGCAGCATATGAAGAAGAGGCACGTATAGCATTTGCAATGTTGGATGCAGTTGATGGCAAAACTGATGATGCTCTATTAGCATTTGAAGCTATTGAAAACGTGGTTTCATACTGGAATCTTGCTGTGGTAAATTCATAAATTGCATTACCCCAAATTCTTTTGCTTTACTTAGTTGCCTTCTGACTGATCCTAATTAATCTGTGTCCTGTTCTTTAGATCTTCCAAAGAAAGGCAGAAGAGATTGAAAATGATGCCATGCTGCCAGAAGAACAAGAAGAACACAAACCCTATCTTCGTAAAAGCAAGCATTATCTAACGAAGATCATCGAGAAAAGCTATTCAGATCCCTCAGTAATTGAGACAGTATGTTCTTGCTTTAAAAACGTGTTGCAAGAGATGCAGTGGATTGGTTACTGTTTCAAAATGAAGCCTTTTGCATATATGCCGGCTTTTTCAGACCAGGCTTTGCATTAGAGCAAGTTAAAGTTGTTTTTTTCTGCAAGACAAATGACCTGCTTAACACCAGCGGGGTGATAATCTATGAGTAACTTCTGTAACTGACCAGGTCATGCAATATTCTGACAATTCTGTGGATGAAAGCTTTAATGTAAACAGCTTTTCCCACCATCCTTTTATAGAGGTCAGTAAGTTTGAAAAAATAGAATTAATGTTTGTCTGAATTGTTTTCTTACATTAGTCTTAACAGATTTAGAGCTTTGAAAAAACAGTATTTGTGTAATGAAAGCCTTGTGAATTGTTCAGCCAGAATTCTGAGTGTAGTCTATCTTGCTCTGAGTGAGAATTGCAATCATGACTCACGTTTTAACTAACTTTTTAGTTGCCGGTGTCTATTGAAACTGTGAAGGAAATGCTAGATACAGTGATCCAGGAACTTGGCGAGAATGATGAAGAGGGAAGTCCTGCCTTCAGAAATGGTCTTTCACGAGCTGTAGATTCAGAGGTGAAACATTCCACTCCATCACCAACGAAGTTCTCTCTTTCACCTACTAAGAGCTACAAGGTATATTAGCCAGCTGTTATTTCAGAGAATTGTTATGTTTAAATAAAAATTCACAAGATTCAATTACCTTTTTTTTTTTCCTAGTTTTCTCCTAAAACTCCTCCTCAGTGGGCAGAAGATCACAAAACTTTACTTCAAATGATCTGTCAGCAAGTGGAAGCTCTAAAGGTAAAGAATTTTCTCACCATACTCAGTGAATAACAGCTGGTCTTTTAGTTATGGTAAAGACTTAGTGATAATAGCAGGCACTAACTTAGAGTTCCTAGACTACTACTTAAATCAGTGGAAATATCTTCTCTAAACATCTACCTAACTTGAGTGCAAGAGTAAATCTTTTTGCTTGGAATCTCTTTATTTGGGACTTGAGCAGGGGTGCAGAGGGAACCCTTCTAAGGGCTGTATGCAGGAGGAGTTCTGCTTTCATCAGTTTGCTTCTCATCTGCTTGTCTCTGTGTTTGTTGGGTATTTTTTTAATTCTGGCTTTAGAACACAATCTTAGTACTTTGTATTGTATGGGCAGATCTTGGATGATTCTGGAAGGTACCTCTTGATTTATTTATTTTCCCAAGCTTGAACAGTCTTTTAAATAGAAAAAGGGTAGGGACCATTCCTTATTTTTTTTCTACAAATACTTATGAAATATATACTTATGCTCTTGATTGGCACACTGTCTTGACAGAATGAAATGCAAGAAATGAAACTTAGCAATTCTAGCTCAAATACATCTCATCGGTGGCCTGCTGAAAGCTATGGAACAGATGCAATGTCAGAGGGTTATCAGAGAGCACAAAATCTTCATGAAGCTCCTCTAACAGGTAAGTTGCTGCTGAATTTTTAACTAAACAGTTAGCTAAACCAGCTAAAACATTTCTGCAATACTTGGAAAAGTCTTAATGATTCCCAGTTAAAAACTAATTGCTGGAAAGGGTCTATTCAAAACAACAACAAATCAAGTGTAAACTCTTTCCGTGATGTTCCTTTTTAGTTGCTACCACTGGGCCATCTGTTTACTACAATCAGTCACCTGCCTATAACTCTCAGTATCTTCTCAGAACTGCTGCAACCAATGTAACACCAACAAAGGTGAGAATAAATCTATCCGCTTAAGCTACTTCTAGTGATCTACTGAAAATGACTGCTTTTGATTCTATATGTAGCTGGGTGTAATTGCAGTTCTTTATATAGTATTTGGTGAATTTGGACTGCTAGGGATAAATTGGTAATTTATCTTTCTGCTTAATTTTGGGGATGTGGGGTTTGGGACAAAAAGTCAGCAAAATGTGTTTGTAATATATTAGTGTATGTCCCGTACAAGGTATGTGTGATAAAGTTTTTTGGTTTTTTTTTCCCCAAAAGTAGTATGGCAAAAGAAAATAGGGCTTTGGATGCCCTTCAAGATTTAAACTAATCAGTTGAAGTTAGAATCAGCTTAGATCGAAACTCATATGAGAGTATAGCCTGCTTTCAAGTGTACATGTTGTGTGGGCTTCAGCACAAATTACTGACTTTGACCTGTATGTTGCCATAATAAGCAAAGCAATTGTTCTCTACTTTTACTTTAGGCTCCTGTCTATGGCATGAACCGGCTTACACCTCAGCAACATATATATGCTTATCAACAACCAATGCATACACCACCTCTGCAAAACACTTCTGCTTGTATGTTTTCCCAAGAAATATACGGCACACCTCTGCGTTTTGATTCTCCAGCTACTGGCCTAATTTCTCCTCGTGGGGGTGATGATTACTACAATTATAGCGTTCCACCAGCAAGCACAAATCCAGCACTGCCTGAACCAGGCTATTTCACGAAGCCTTCAGTTGCGCCACCAACATTAAAGCCTGCAGAATCAAAAGTGATAGAATTTCCAAAACCTAAGTTTGGACAGCCAGGAACAGCAGAAGGATCAAAAACTTCTCTGACAACACCAGCACAGCCAAGTCAGCAAAAAACTTTTAAATTCAACACTAACTTCAAGTCTAATGATGGAGACTTTACCTTTTCTTCTCTTCAAGTTGCAACGCCACCTGCCAATGCAGCTTTTAATAGCAGCGAAAGCCTTTTGGATCTTCTGACATCTGATAAACCTTTACAGGATGATCGATATATCGAACGAAAACCAGTTAATGATCACACAGCTGGTCAAAGAAATGTCTTCAATTTTGGCAATAAACCTATGCCAGCCCTCTCTTTTAGAGAAAGCATGGGTCAGAATGCACACAAAAACCTGGGTTTTGAGAAAAGTGATATGTTTAGTGTCCAAGAACCAAGCAAACCTCTCTTTATGACTTCAAATTCAGATTTGGCCAATAGAAGTCATGAAACAGAGGGAGGAAGCACCCATGGTGGAGATGAGGATGATGATGGTCCTCATTTTGATCCTGTGGTGCCACTCCCTGACAAGATTGAAGTAAAAACAGGTGAGGAAGATGAAGAAGAATTCTTCTGTAACAGAGCAAAGCTCTTTCGTTTTGATGCAGAATCTAAAGAATGGAAAGAAAGGGGTATTGGAAATGTAAAAATACTGAAACATAAAGTATCTGGCAAATTTCGTCTCCTGATGAGACGGGACCAAGTGCTGAAAATCTGTGCAAATCACTACATAAATACTGATATGAAATTAACTCCAAATGCTGGATCAGATAAGTCATTTGTATGGCATGCTTTAGATTATGCAGATGAGTTGCCAAAACCAGAACAACTTGCAATTAGATTTAAAACACCTGAGGAAGCAGTGCTCTTCAAAAGTAAGTTTGAGGAGGCACAGAATATTTTAAAAACCTTGGGATCAAATGTTGACACATCTGTGACTCAGAGTAATGGAACTACAAGAGAAACAACAAACCAGGACACGAAGGAGCCCAGCAGATCAATTTCTGGAAACGTGAACTTTGGCTTTCAGTTTGCGAAAGATGGGGCAAACAGTGAATCTGATAGCAAAGGCAGCCTTACGGCTACATCAACTGCATCTGGCCCTACCACTTTTTCATTTGGAAAGGAAGCCCCACAAACTTGGTCTTCCGGTGGGTTTGGGCAGCATCTCTTGAAGAAGAATCAATGGGAGTGTAAAGTATGTTCAGTTCCAAATGAAGCAACTGCAAAGAATTGTGTATCATGTCAAAGTCCAAATCCAGATGCGTGGGAAACACATGGTGCCCCTTTAACTGACTCTGCTGCAAGTTTCAAAGCCAGTGGTAACACTGTGCAGGACAACTTTGGATCTGCTTTTGCTAAAAAAGAGGGTCAATGGGATTGCAGTATCTGTTTAGTAAGAAATGAAGCCACTGTCTCCAGGTGTATTGCCTGCCAGAATCCAAACAAAACTGATACAGCGATATCTGGTCAACAAAAGTCCTTTAAATTTGGCCTACCATTGGCTCCAAAGGCTATTCAAAATGACTTGGGAACTGCTTTTTCTAAAAAAGGTCAGTGGGACTGCTCTGTATGCTTAGTCCAAAATGATGCAGGAGATGTGAACTGTCATTCTTGTCAGCATCCGAACTCACAAAGTCAACCAAATGTGCCTATGCCAAACGTTCAGGCATCGCCTGCCCCCAGGTTTGGTTCCATTGCTGATGCAAGTAAGCCACAGAAAAATGGATTTGAAGGGCTTTTTGTTAAAAAGGAAGGGCAGTGGGATTGTAGTACTTGTTTTGTGAGGAACGAAGGTTCTTCACCATCCTGCGTAGCCTGCCAAACACCAAATCCATCTAGTAAGCCTGCTGGTGATGCTTCATCAACTCCTATTTTTGGCTTGAAAAGTAAATTATCTGAACCTGCTGGAGGACAGCTGGCAACAGGCTTTAAGTGTGATTTCTTAGAAAAGGGCTTTAAGTTTGGTCATTCTGAGCAAGGCAAGACACCATCATTTACATTTCAGATTCCTTCTGATACTGAAACTAAGTCTGCAAAGGAAGGATTCAGTTTTTCAATGCCAGTGCCTGCAGGTGGATTTAAATTTGGAATACAAGAGTCTAGTAAAAATACTACTAAGAAAGAAGAGCCATCTAAAGAGTGCACAACTGGCTTCTTAAAAACCACTGATGAAAAAGACAAAAAGGAACAGCCTTCAGATAGTGGAACTACATTCAAATTGCAAGAAAGAGCAAACAAGGAGAAAGGTGACTTTGTTTTTGGGCAAAATAGCAGCACCTTTACTTTTGCTGAACTTGCAAAAAGTACTCCCGGGGAAGGCTTTCAGTTTGGCAAAAAAGATCCTAACTTCAAAGGCTTTTCAGGTGCAGGTGAAAAGCTGTTTTCTTCACAGGATTCTAAAACGGATCACAAAGCAAACACATCTGCTGACCTTGGTGAGAAGGATGACGACGTGTATAAGACAGAGGACAGTGATGATATCCATTTTGAACCTATAGTTCAGATGCCTGAAAAAGTAGAACCATTTACAGGAGAGGAAGATGAGAAAGTGTTATACTCCCAAAGAGTAAAGCTGTTCAGGTTTGATCCAGAAACCAGTCAGTGGAAAGAACGTGGGGTGGGCAACCTGAAGATTCTTAAAAACGAAGTTAATGGCAAAGTAAGAATATTAATGCGGCGTGAGCAGGTACTGAAAGTTTGTGCAAATCACTGGATAACAACAACAATGAACTTGAAACAGCTCTCTGGCTCAGACAAAGCATGGATGTGGATGGCAAATGACTTCTCTGATGGTGATGCAAAGCTGGAACAACTAGCAGCCAAATTTAAGACACCAGAGCAGGCTGAAGAGTTCAAACAGAAGTTTGAAGAGTGTCAGAGGCTACTACTAGATATACCACTGCAGACACCACATAAACTTGTTGATACAGGTAGGACAGCCCAGCTTATACAGAAAGCAGAAGAAATGAAGTGTGACTTAAAAGATCTCAAAACATTTCTGACAGATGACAAAACTAAACTGTCAGAAGAGGAAAATGTAAACTCTGTTTGTGCCAGCAGTACTTCTGGTCTGATTATAAAGCCACATGCTGAAAGTACTGGGCCTACTCTGGAATGGGATAACTATGACTTGCGTGAAGAAGCGTTGGATGATAGTGTAAGTAGTTCTGTATATGCATCACCTCTTGCAAGTAGCCCTGTAAGGAAAAATCTGTTTAGATTCGGAGAGTCTACCACAGGTTTTAGTTTCAGCTTTAAATCTGCCTTGAGCCCATCCAAATCCCCTGCCAAACAGAACCAGAGTAGAACATCAGTAGGCACAGATGAAGATTCTGATGTTACTCAAGAAGAAGAGAGAGATGGACAGTACTTTGAACCTGTAGTACCTCTGCCTGACCTTGTGGAAGTGACCAGTGGTGAGGAAAATGAGCAAGTTGTCTTCAGTCATAGAGCTAAGCTCTACAGATACGACAAAGATGCTAATCAGTGGAAAGAGAGAGGTATTGGAGATATCAAGATATTACAGAACTACGACAACAAACAAGTGCGTATAGTCATGAGAAGGGACCAGGTGCTAAAGCTCTGTGCCAATCACAGAATAACACCAGATATGAATATGCAACAAATGAAAGGATCTGATAGAGCATGGGTATGGACTGCGTGTGACTTTGCAGATGGGGAAAGGAAAGTAGAACTTCTGGCTGTGCGATTCAAGCTGCAAGATGTTGCAGACTCATTTAAGCAAATTTTTGATGAAGCAAAGCATGCCCAAGAGAGAGACACGCTGATAACGCCTCTTTCTTCTCGTGCCACTACACCGAAGGAATCTCCGTGTGGTAAAAACGCTGTGGCTGTGCTAGAAGAAACTACCAGAGAAAGAACTGACCTCAGCCATGGTGATGATACTTCTGATGCAACTGCAGAGGTTACTGAGGTGTCAAACACTTCTGAAACACCAGCAAAAGCAGTGGTTTCTCCTCCAAAGTTTGTATTTGGATCTGAATCTGTTAAGAGCATTTTCAGTAATGGAAAATCAAAGACATTCACATTTGGAAATACTTCAGCCACTGGTTCTCTCTTTGGCTTCAGCTTTAATCCTCCAAGAAAGAGTGAAGACCATACTCCAGTGTCTCAGAACACAGTACAGAAAGAACTGGAAGTCTCTGCACTGCCAAAAGGTTCTAGTACTCCTCAGAAGCCTCTAGACAGCAAGGTAGACAGCTTGCCTGCTTCAACACAAGATGGACCCTCTAACTTCTCATTTAGAATTCTGGAAAAAGGTGAGTGTCAGTTGAACTAGGCACTTGTTCAACTATGCAACTTATTAAGCAGTCGTCTCTATGCTATTCATTACTCTTGGTAATAGGTAGTTTCTTTCATTTCTGATGCAGCTACCCACATCTCCACAAGTTCTCAAGAGTTTCAACTAAAGGAGTGAATTTTAAGTCATAATTCATTTAATATAAAAATTAGTGTGTGTGATGCAATATGGAGTTTTATTGATTAGTGAGGAAGGGGATTTCAGGTAGCAGCTATGACTGAAATGCTGTGCCTGAATCTCAGGTTTAAGTGCTTAAAGAGCTGTGGATTCACTTTTGGAGACTTAAATAGGTAGTTGGATTGATAGTGTATATACCTGGGCCTTTGCTCTGAAGCAAATGTATGCTTCAGCTAAAATTTTAATTATCCCTGTGATTGAACAGATGGTATTCTAAAACTACTCTGTATACGTTTGTTTAAAGTTTTAATTATTGGCCTGTGCAATTTCAGATGTGTAGCTTAGATAACACCAGATATGAGCCTCTTTCCTTAGCCTGAAAAGAGATCATGTGACTACAGCCTCAGTTACACAGTTCCTGACACTGTCTGAAACAGATGTATTTGTGACATGACCACTATAATATGCTGAAGTGTCTTGGTGAAAAGAATGGGATTTACTAGCATTTTAGTGGTAGAGTGAGTCCTTCTCTTCGAAGGCATCATGTGCTGCTTCCCCTCAGTGCAAGAATGTTTTATCAGAATATAGTTTTTGACTTAGATACTAGTCTTAGAATTATGAAGTCATACTGTTTATTAACTGAAGCATAATAAAGCGATGTGGTGAAAGATGATAGCTGCAGTCTATTTTTGTTGGTTGGATAAACTTCTATAGAATTAACAACTGAAATTTCCTGCTTTGAAATATGGTTATGGAATGCTTCCAGAACATAAATAAAGTCTGTTTTACTCTTTAAAAATTCCAGGTAAACACTTATATCCAAACAATTTATTTTTTTAGGATTTAATTTTAGCCTTTTTAAATCTAACCCAGTGGCCTTTTGGACAAGTCCATCTTCCTTGCAACCTGATAGTAAAGGTATTTACATAGTGCACTGAATGTGTGATAAAAACACTTTAGCAGGCATGGACGGTAACCCAACTGTGGCCAAGCAGTTGGCTCAGTGATCTTTATAATTAACATGCATGCTGGAGAAGAGTACTTAAAGTTGTGTCTGCCTACTGTATTTGTTGTATTGGAGAATGTCTCTAGCCCTTAGTCTGTTAATACGAGCCAGCACAGTGGATGTCCCTGTTTAAGCTTTTGGCTTGTTTGCCTTATTTTCTGAGGATATCTGGCTTCTGTTTGCCTTATTTTCTGCAGATATCTGCCTTGCACTTCTCTGTCAGAGTTTTACTAAACATGCACACTAGACCTCTAAAATTTTCCTTTTCTCAATCAATTAAATTATCCTGTTATCTTTACTCTCCTACTACCTGAGGTCTTCCACTTAAATGAAGTGCTTGAAGATCTCAAGACAGGCCATCCAGTAAAATGCTTGAATGTATTTAGCATCTCTTGTGGAAGTGTTCATTTCACTTCTCTGATTATCAATATGTTAACTATTGCACTTTTTAAAACAAGGAGTACACAGAAACGAGTCAGGCAACTCTTCAGCTGCTGCTTATGTGTATATACCTCATGTATAATATGAAGCCCACCTTAGATGGTCAGAAGACTTTTGCTGAGTAACCAGCTTGTTTACATTCAGAACCTGTAACCAAAACTATTACAGCTTATAGTTTGATTATATGTCATTATTAGATGTTACTAGTGGTGCTTCTTGCAAGTATGCTTGTTGTAAGCATACTGAACTTAATTCAATAGCATTTTAATTTTAAAAAGCAAATTTTTATTCTAGTCAGTACAAGATAGTCTTCTAATATTAGTGTCTTAACATTTTGACATTTTTAAACAGTGTGTTCCAAACACCATTTTCCCAAAATTGTGTTTTTAGAAAAACTGTTCTTATTTAAACACTGAACTCCTGTTCTGTATAAATAATCTAAACTCAACCGGTCTGTGTTTTTAGGCATCCCTCTGCACGGAATTTATTAACAATTCGGTTTTATTTTCAAAATTTGAGGTACATAATCTGAAGAGATGAAGCATTCTGCACGAATGCATACATGAAAGAATTTTTACTACCTCAAATTGATCCTGTTTTTGTATTGGAGGTGTTTGAGGGCAGGTGTGCGTGTATTAAAAAAAGACAAAATATACCTTTCTGGTACCTCAGACTGTTCTTCTATTATATACTTAGTGATTTATTTACAGTCAATAATTGTCCTCGATATAGTGTTTTGGTGGCGTTGTTTTGAGCTCTGTGACTTCATAAGCAAATGATTTTGAGAAGTCTTTTCTAAAATAGGTTTTCAGTCCTACACAATGCAAATATAACCTGAGACTTTCTTATCGGGAATGTGTTTTGGGGAGCAGCTTCTGAGTTGTGCAAGAGCAACATTCAAAAGAAATTTAACCTCATAGTAGTTCTGCACCTACATGAAAAAGTATTTAAGTTTTTCTCAGGTCTGGTCATGAGCTTTTTAAAAGTTCTTTACAACGCTGAATCAAAGTTGTGTCAATTGCATGTAACTGCGTCAGTTACATGCGTTTAAACTCTGGTGCTTTTCTGTTATATCCAGAAGATAGTCACTGATATATGCATGAGAAAAAAATATCGGTATTGTGACTAGCTAGATATTTAGGTTTATCTGGTCTTAGTGTCAGTTGAAACAAAAGCAAAAATATAACACACCAGTGGAAAAAAAAAAAAAACAACCCACAAACCTGTTGTGCATGATATTGTTCTTTATTTTGTTCCTTCCGTATACTAACAATGTTTTGTGTGGATTTTTTCCCTGGAGCAGAAAGTTCTATTTATTGTGAAACCAACATTCTTTTAAGAATATGTTGTATGTATGCATGGCTCTTTGTTTCATGGCTGCCTGTGAAGTTACATTTAGGCTGTTTGTGGCATTTTTGAATAAGAAAAGTTAAATTTTTTGTGGTGGAGGATGGATAGAAACTGACTTAATCAGTGAACATCTTGCTCAGTCTTAACATTCTGAGGGCAAATACATCTTGTAATCTTTGTTGAACCGTTTTATCACTTTGAGTGGATGTTTGGAACTCAAGAATCTAATTACAGTGTTTGATCAGTTTCATGAAGAACTTCACCTACACATTAATCTGAAGTGACTTTTTAATGTATTTCTCTTATTCAGCTACTTTGCACAAAGGCTACTGAAAAAGATTCCATGGTAATTCTTTTGTGAATACTGTCTGTTGAATATGATGGACTATATGCTCTGACAAGGTCTGCTAGCTAGCTTCGTAGTGGGCAGGTTAAAGGAAGCTCACACTTTTTCCATCTTGCTAACTTTCAAAGATTTTTGTTGTTGTTGAAAGTAGATTTTTGCAAATTCTCTAATCATAAGAAAAGCTTTTTTTTGTACTGTAACCTTTAATGGCTGTAAGACTAAATACTCCACTCTTAAACCTCTGTGATGAACTTTGTGTGAATTTACTCAGTACAATTGAGACACTTGCTTAACTAATCTGAGGAATAAAATGCATGTTAATATGAAGGTTACTTACATATCTTGATAACAGAGTACTAGATATACTCCTGATTCTTAAATCATCTAGGGTTAGTGAGTTTTTTGCATAAGATTGAGAGAATATATGAAAACATCTATAGCCTGCTGTCATGATATGAATTTAGAAATTTGCTGTTCAAGAGTTGTATCCTACATGTACTTTATACAAGCTCAGAATTGCTATTGAGATATAAAAAAAAGTGAGCAAAAGGGATTTCTCCACAAGGCTTTATGCACTGGTCATGGATCTGAGCTATGCTCTAGTGTATAATTACATGAAATGATTAGCTTGTGATCAAAGGAGGAGTCAACTGGGGCAAAAGTTGGGGAGGGAACACTTGGTGGGGGCGGGGGGGGAAGACTGAAATTTGAACTTTTGATTTTGTTTTTATTCTGCTGTTTATATTGCTCTTAATCTACTGGAAGATACCAGTGGGAAAACCACTTTTAAAAAGCAGCTTTAGTGTCTCAGTTGTGTCAGAGGATCAAGGGTATGTCTATAAATATTACATTTCTCTTCTGTCCTTGTTTGTTCTTGTGGTAATGAATATCAAATCTCATGTGCAGGAAAATAAGTATTCCTCAGGAACTGAGTAGTAGTCTGGTTCATAGCTGCAGCTTTAGTTTCCCACTGACTACATTGTGCCACAAACTTACCAAATATTTTGTAATTAAAAGGACAGTGAGCTTTTGAAAGCACCCTTCAAATTCTGCTGAGTAGTTTAACTCAAACCTGGAAAATGTTAACAAATAGGTTGATTTACTAAAGCAATCAGGTTGTTCTTAGAAACAGCTGATGTGTGGATACTGATGTGCTTGTGGGGGTAATTCTTATAAATAGTTAACAAATTTATTTCTCATACCTTTACCCCAAAACTCCCCTCTCAAAACAAATCTAAAACCCCAACCAAACAGTACAAACAAACAAAACTGGTGTATCTTCCCTCTCTGCTTCCGTTGTCTCATTCCATTCTCTTATAGCCCTGTGTTTTTCTGCAGTTTTCTCTAGGCTGTGCTTTCAGCTTTAACCTTTGATTATGAACTGTTTCTTTCAATACAAGTGGAATGGACAACTTAATGTTGAAGGAGGGAGGGAGAAAAAGCTATATAATAAAATTGCTAGTGGTATTTTTCCTTGCTGGAAAAGCTAGTTAAATAGGCTGAAAGCAATATTGTTGTTGTTGTTGAAGAAGATGGAGCTAAAAAATACTTTTTTAACAAAAGTTTTGGCATTGGCTATTATGATAAATTGAGATTACCTATGGGAAATCTGAGCTTTTTATTAGGTAGTCTGAAATAAGTTCTATTCAGTTGCTGCTCAATATTTTGTAGAACTTAAAAACTCTTTTAAGCAATTCAGTAGGACATGTTGCTGTTGCTTCAGGCCTGAAGTTTGCCTCTATACCTCTAGGTGACACTTAGATCTCTCTTCTCCGTAGTTGTATCTTGTCTGATGTGAGGACTTAAATAATCTTTTTAACAATATAAAGATGCAGGCTTGTTTCTGTTCTGATACTTGAATTTCAGATGCAATAGGACATGATGTAGTTGGGCTTGCAGGTTAGAACTTCTGAAGTTTTATCAGGATGCTCTGTCCTAGCATCCTGTAACTTTGATTTTTTTGTTTCCTGAGGTTCAACAGAAAAATTGTAGGCTCCAAATGTATTTTTAACTGCCTTAAAATAATTCAGTTCAGTAATAATGGCAATATGGGGTTAATATTATTCCCTGTTCTGAAATGATTCAGTTTTAATGGCTTGTTCCATTTCTGTAAAAAGCCGAGAAGACGACAACATCAGAAGATCTTCCATCTGATGACGTCGTAATAGTTTACGAGTTAACACCTACCCCTGAACAGAGGGCTCTTGCTGGCTTTCTCAAGCTACCTTCAACATTCTTCTGTTACAAGAATAAGCCTGGTTACGTGAGTGATGAGGATGATGGTAAGGAGTGTCAAAGTTGACCTTTGTGTTGCCTTACTGTGGGGAAAGGATGTAAAACACTGCACTGGTGGGGCCCCACCTCAAGCACTGTGTGCAGTTTTGGATGCCTCAGTACAAGAAGGACATCAAACTATTATGAGTATGTCCAGAGGAGAGTGGCCAAGATGGTGAAGGGCCTTGGGGGCCAGACCTATGAGGAGCGGCTGCAGTCAGTTGTTCTGGAGAAGCCTGAGGGATGATCACATTGCAGTCTACAGCTTCCCCAAAGGTGGTCAGTGGAGGGGGAGGTGCTGATCTCCTCTTTCTGGTGACCAGCGATGGGACATGAGGAAATGGAATGAAGCTGCATCAGGGGAAGTTTCAGATTAGACATTAGGAAAAGTTTCTTCAATGAGAGGGTGGTCAGTTGCTGAAACACGCTCCCTGGGGCAGTGGTCACAGCACCAATCTGTCAGAGTTCAAGGAAGGTCTGGACAATGCTCCTAGTCATGTGGTTTAGTTTTAGGTAGTCCCATGAGGAGCAATTAGTTGGACTCCACGGTCCATATTTATGGATCCTTCCAACTTGAGATAGTCTATGATTCTATTAATACTATCAGAACCATCAGGCACTTGAATGTTTTTGTTTGGACTGATGGGAAATAATCCCATCATCTTTATGGCCAAAGATATACACTCAGGTCTTCAAGACAGAATAGTACAATAGTGGTTGACACTCATATTACCAATGCTGTTGGTTAGGTAAGACTAAATAATCGGATGTTTAAGCCTAATCTCATTTGCACAAAAAGCTTCACTAACTATTTTTAGAGACAGATGAGGCAATCTTTATCAAAAAGGAACATACTCAGGTTTCCTAAATGATAGACCAATGGCTTATTTTTCCTCTAAAGCAAATTCCTAACACTAAAACTGGAAGTATTTTATATAAAATCTTATTGCATGCAGCTAAATTACTTTCAATGTATTCAGCAGTAAATATGTTAAATGGAAGTTCTGAAGTATTGTATTCAACAGAAAATGGGAGAAGACAAGCCCACTCACACAAATGTCGGAGCTTGCTAGTTTTTATATAAAACATCTTCAGTCTTCCTTCCCAATTCTCTTTAGTGGTATTCTTAATAAAATCACTCAATAAGAAACGTGTTTTCTGAAAACAAAACCTGTGCCATGCATCTGTAGCAATCTAGGTTAAGAAAAGTATCAATAGCACATGTATGCAAAAGAGGAAATGAAAGCTTACCTGCTGACCTGTGGAACTCTTAAAACATAAGCGAAGAGTATGCATGATTGTTAGACTTGTGAGTTGGGAGGGCTTAGCAGACTTCTCTGTACTTAGAGGATGCCTGAGAACTTACTTACACTTGTTTCCTGTATTTAAGATGAAGACTATGAAACAGCTGTTAAGAAACTTAATGGAAGATTGTATCCCAGCGATTCAGAAGAGAAAAAGAAATTGCAAGATCCTGTAAAAGGTAGGTCTTAAAACACAATACTTAAAACTTCTTACATACTGAAACATAAGCTCCACATCTAAAGGACACTCTGGCACTGAGATTAATTTTAGGTTTCCTGAGGTAGTTTTTAGAAGCACTGATACTGGGAGCAGAAAAGCTGTATCTCAAAATACAGCTTTACTGCTAACTAACGGTTAAACCAACTGAGCTTAAAGTGGTACCTGAATAAGTACACTTCAGGTGGCCTCTAAACAAGAATAAAGTGTCTTCCTACCTGGAGCCCTCTCTTCTGAATATGGAGAATTCAGCTTAGGATGATACTGTGCAAGACAGAAGTTGTCTATGTCTGTGAATATTTGCTACACCTGCAGACTATCAATTTAAATTAAGCTTATAAGTCAATATTGCCCAATTAAAATGAAGGTATTTGGTGTTTATACTAAAAATGCAAGTGTAGAAGATAGAATTTGCTGCTTTTGTTTATGTCTGCTTCAACTGTGCCTCAGACTTCAGTGTTGAGTAACTGAAAATCTGGGTAGATACTTCTAGAAGTGAAGTTTAGGGATTTTTTTTTTCAGGATATGTGCTACAAAGAGGTGGTATATGTTGAGCCATCTGAAATATGAACACGTGTTGAAGGAAGCTAGTAGTAGTGGTATCTGCAAGATTGAACTCTTACAGCTGTATGGAAATTCCCAGATAGCAACAGAAAACCAAGTATGATGAATTTCCAGTTCTAGTCACCCTGACTGGAGTTAAGTTGGTCTTCACTTCCACTGTTTAAACAGTAATGTTATTTGAAAAACTCTTCAAGTTGTTCTGGCTAACACGAGGTTTTCTTGTACCAAAAATACTTCAGTGTTTAGCTGTCTTCACAGCTATTTTCTACTATTTTTATTCTTTGCAGTAGGCATCACAGGAAAAAGTGAATTTGACAATGAAAGAGAATGTGTTACTGCTTGGGAAAAGGAACCAACTCCTGAGGAGGTGGCTGAAGCAGAAACTCTGCAGGTTCCTTCTACTTCAGTCTGTGGTGTCAGCAGTGATACTGAGGATGACAGTCCGGAAGACATCCAGGCAGAAGTTATAATTAAAGAAACGGATGTAAGAACTAAATCTTTGCTAATCTTTTTGTCATTGAGCTTGTACAATCACTTCAAATACATGTGAGACTTCACATACTTTTCACCCTGTAAGAACTAAAATATCCAGTGGTGAAAAACTATTTGACTCTTTTGTGGCTATGTCTCAAGTCCTTGCCAACACTGAAACAAAAGCTTAGATGTTAAGTTCCTTTGGGACAATAAAGGAGGTACAGCTGTTCTCATAAAGTATAAACTGCTTTGGCTAGTAAAATGATTCCTAATGTGTATGTAAGGACTAATTGATTTCTGGAAGTTACAGTATTTTCTTGAAAGCATACTGCTTCAAAGATGCTTCAGTTTCTTGTCAAGTTAATGTCCAGTGTGCATTAAGTGTAATGAAGAACTTCAGAAAGCTTTAAAACAATTTTTCTTGGTGTTCTTTTTTTACTAAAATGACTGTTCTTTGTCTCCCGATGAGGTGGTTAGAATACTAGACTCTTCTAGCTCATTTGCTTTACTGCTTTATTTTTTTTATTAACCTCAGGAGAATGAGGTTACAAGTTCAACTGACTTAGTCTGTACCAGTGAGGAAGAAGTACCTACGCCATCAACCGATGAGGTGACAGTATTTGTCCAGTCAGCTACCAACAATGAAGAACCAGATTCCACCACAGAAACGGTGCATGAATCACAGACTTTATCAAGAGCTGATGATAAACCGGTAGACTTGTCAACTAAAAAAAGTGATTCGGATTGTTCAGAGTCAACACAAGGTAAGGTCAGGGGTATGTTCTCATTTTTCCTTGAAACTTAAACTACTGTACAGAAAGCATCTAATGTAGCTGCTGCCTTGCAGACAAGTAATACTAGCACTGAATTAGAAGCATGAGTACCAATCTAGTAAAAATGTGACTAGGAATTAAAATAATCGTCAAATTCTGGTGTGTTCAAACGGCACTGCTATAGAGCAATACTAGTGTCTGTATAATTTTCATATGATGTACATTCATTAGTTTACTATTAAATACCACATCAACACTTATTAGAGCTCTGTGGGTCTGCACAGAAACTGCTGAAACTATCTCACACAGTCTTGAGCCCTTTTTTCAAGCCATAATAAATGGCTGTCATTATGACAAGCGGCATGCAAACTTTAAAGTTATGGGAAGGGAAAAGTACTGCGGAGACTTCTCCAGTTAATTTTTGTGACTACATAACATTAAACACATTTTCTTTAAGAAAGGTAGACAATAACTTTTGACTTTTCCTCTCTTATTTGATAGAAAACAGAGTCCTCTCATTTGGTTTTGGCAATACTGCAGGCTTGTCATTTGCAGATCTGGCTTCCAAAAACTCTGGAGACTTTGCTTTTGGTTCAAAAGGTGAGTTAAACTGGTCTGGAAGAGACACTCACTTGGACTTCTGTTTCATGCAATATAGCTTTTGTGCACCAAATTTCTACTGATTGATTAGCTACTAGCAGTTTCTTACAAGTTTTTGTCTGGCAGAAAAACTCTGCAAAGTTTAAAATGTAAATATCTTAATTGTAGATAAAAACTTCAAATGGGCAAATACAGGAGCAGCTGTATTTGGAGAGACAGCCCGTAAAGCAGATGAAGATGAAGGTGGCAGTGATGATGAGGTGGTACATAGTGATGACATCCACTTTGAGCCAATTGTGTCCTTACCAGAGGTAAGGGGACTTCTGGGATATAAAACAACATTAAGATAATCATGTCTGCTAACAGCAAGTTTTTAAAAAATGCTTTCCTTAACTAACTTTGCTTTCTGTGTTGTGTGATTTGTAGTATGTTTCTTGCACTGCGTGTGTAGAAATGTCTGCTGTTTTAAATCCTAGTACAGTTTAGCACTGAGGAGATCTCTGGCATATCAGTTGAAATCTTCAAAGTTTATTTCATTATACTTTGAGTGTTGATCAGTATGCAGATTTGCACGCAACTTGTAAAAGCTAAAACTGATTGATTATAGCATGGGTGAAAACCAAGGGAGTGTGCCTAATAACCATTTCAAACTTTTCTGGTGTTATAGTGATAACATCTGGATTTTCTATACGTAATATAAATTATGTATAAATGTAAATATAAAATTATGGATTAGTATAAATATTGAGTAAGACAAATAAGCACCAATAAACAGTATGCAGTGTCCTTTAATTTGAACAGCAAATCTAATGTTCATAATATACCTTCAACCACCTTCAAAATTTTGTAGGCCTTTGCTCATCTGTGTCATATGACTTCTGTGGTTTTCTTTCTTCCCTTACATGCTGCTTCTCCAGTCTCATTTTTTCCCCTCCACAAATAGATGTTTGTCACTTATTTTTCCAGTTCTCTCAAGTGTTCCTTTCCTTCAGAAGATGTGTTAACTAAGGGAAGTTAGAGGCCAGTAATATGCATACATAAAGTGAGGAGATATGGCTGTCAGGTGCCACTTTTTATATTCAGTGTTTATTCTGTTGAAATACAAATATCAGGTTTTTTAACAATGTTCAAGAGGTAACACCTGGAATGGTAATAGTACTATATCTTCATTTCTTGGTATGTACATCATTCATCAAACCTGAAACTTTCAGTGCTGTAATTAATCTCAAACAATGAAATTTGTTGGGCTCTTAATTTCTAAAAAGACTAGATGTTTTACTGATTTTGGTGTGTGATGAATATGGTGTTGGAAAAAGGAACACATTGAATAATTTTCCATTGTAATATGTCAGAATGATTCTAAGTGTATGTAATGCTATTACTGTTGTTGGTTATAGCAGCTTTCTAGGAAATCACAGGTATTCCACTGTGCTTTTTTTTAGGTGGAGGTAAAATCTGGAGAAGAAGATGAAGAAATTCTCTTCAAAGAGAGGGCAAAACTTTACAGATGGGACAGAGATGCTACTCAGTGGAAGGAGCGTGGTGTTGGAGAGATAAAGATCTTATTCCACACACAGAAGAAATACTATAGAGTTGTCATGAGAAGGGACCAAGTTCTTAAAGTCTGTGCAAACCATGTCATCACCAAAGAAATGAACTTAGTAGCCTCTGATACATCAAACAATGCTTTAATTTGGACAGCCACAGATTATGCTGGTGAGTTTTTTCAGGGGTTAGTTGGTTGGTTTGTTTTTTCTTAGGTGGTCTGTAGCTTCTGTGGCTTTGTTTTTTCCCTGGAGTTTATATAAGATGAAAGCTATTTGTTTTTTTACTATCCTGAATAGAACTAAAGAACTTGTTCTCTGATTTATTTTCAGATGGTGAAGTAAAAGTAGAACAATTTGCAGTCAGATTTAAAAGCCAAGAAATTGCTAATTCTTTCAAGAGGAGATTTGAAGAATGCCAGCTAAGCTTGTCAGAACTACAGAAGGGACATTTATCTCTGGCAGCAGGACTGTCAAAGGACACCAATCCCGTTGTCTATTTTGAAGTTTCTGCTGATGATGAACCCTTAGGACACATAACTATGGAGCTGTTTTCAAATATTGTCCCTCGAACTGCTGAAAATTTCAGAGCCCTGTGCACAGGAGAGAAAGGATTTGGATTCAAGAATTCCAGATTTCACAGAATAGTCACAGACTTTGTGTGTCAGGTAGGTGTAACAAGCAGACTCTTCATTGAGAGAATGAAAGATGTCTTGACTAACAATGGCACTTCAAAAAATCACTTATACAGGATGCCACATTTTTGTTGGCAGCATGAATCCAGCGTGCAGAATACTCTCATTTACCTTCTCCTTACCAGGACATGAGAAATGGTGCAAGCAGCACATGCTGCCCTAAGCCACGTGCTGTTTACCTGTGGCTGCCAGCTGCCTGATGCTTTAGTGTTACCTGGTGCTGCCATGTTAGTGGGGAAGCAAAAATTGAGATGGAGATCTCCTCTTACAATGGAAAAGGGCCTGCTGCTGAACAGGAACATCAAGGAAAGTAGGGGTTCCCAAAACTACCATTCAGCCTTCTCTCTCTACAGGGAGGAACTTCCATATGCTCACCTGCCAAGAACACCTACTTTCCAGGCTTACATTTTAGAATATACTTTGTATATCAGATAATGTGCCCTTTTCAAAGTGATATTCCAAATATTTGAGATGCTCAAGTTTTCATCTAAAAGAAGTCTTCTAGATGTCATCATGCAGTGGCCTGTTCCTTAAAATACTCAAATCTTTCACCAAGAGTATGGCCCTGCAGTGCATCTGAACCCCCATGTAGACACTGTTGGTTTTAAACCTCTGTGAGCATTCAGTAGCACTAGCAAGTTCTTGATAAATATTGAAAGCTTAGGACATTGGTCATAGCTAAGTTAGACATTTCCTTCCCTAAAAGCCACATAAATAATTCAGTGAGCTTTTAGTGACTTGTAACAGGCAGAATGAACCAACTTCCTTACACACTACACTGATGTTCCTGCGTGTCACTGCATCCATGAAGACACGGCATGACCTTCTACGAACTCAGAAGTAGACAGTAATATAGTAAGTGGCTTGTCACCAGAATGAAAAATTATCCAGTCTCTTGATCAGGTGTCACCTGTGTCTTAAGTGTGCCCTTTATAGCTCTTTTGTTGAAATCTTGTGCCCTTCTGGTAAGGAAAGCAGTGTTGCTCATTTCAGGTTTAAGCTTGTTTCAGGTTATTGCACATGCTATAAGAAGCAGACTTTTAAACAGTTAACCGCATCATGTGTACCCTGACAGAAATAAGCATTTATCACATGTAATTGGTATATTCTGAGCTTGCTCTGCTGTGCCTAAATTTTATATAGGTACACTGAGAAGCTTGCCAATGAGAATTAAGTCTTTCCTTCAAAGATATGATAACCTATACTGTTACCTTTGCATATATTCAAATAATCAGGAGCAAGAAGCTTGCTGCCTTGCAGAAAGGCGGAAGACAATGGCTCACTAGCAGTAGCTTTTTTTCCTGGACAAGCAGTAATGTAGCAAAAGCTGTTGCCTGCACAGAATCAAGAAGTTACTGATCATTGATACTTTAACCTTTTTTAGGTGATCAGTTCTGTGCCTGTAGGGACTAAGCAAGGTCAGACCTTCAATGAGAACAATGCAGGTCCCAGCTGTCAGGGCCAAGTGATGCAAGAAGCAGGCAGTGGGAAAGCCAGGCCTAGAGGAGTGGTCACCCTGTGGAACAGGAAGACAAAATGCTGCATTTGGAATAAACAAGGGATAAACTTTCCACTACTGCTTGCACTACCATGAACAAAGCTGCTGAAACTGGGAAGCCTTATAGCTAAAGTAAATATTGTGCCTGTGAAAACTGAGAATGAGTTCTTCCGAAGCAAAACCTTTACTGTTGAATGGGAATATAATTGTGCTGTTGGTTTGTATCTTGGGACTTGTAAGTTAATTCTGTGTCTTTTTTTATTTTAAGGGAGGTGATATAACTAACCATGATGGCACAGGTGGACGGTCAATTTATGGAACAGCATTTGAAGATGAGAATTTTGAAGTGAAACACACTGGCCCTGGATTATTGTCAATGGCAAATAAGGGCAGGGATACAAACAATTCTCAGTTCTTCATAACACTTAAAAAAGCAGAACACTTGGACTTCAAGCATGTGGTATTTGGGTTTGTGAAAGATGGAATGGATGTTGTGAAAAAGATTGAATCCTTTGGTTCTCCTAAAGGGCTAGTAAATGGAAGAATTGTCATTACAGACTGTGGGCAGATATAGAATTATTGCTTTGAGGATACAGATGTTCTAGCAGTATAAATGAGTATTTAGATGTTATTGACTAATTATTTTAACTTCTTAAAATGAACACTTCTGATGTATAAATGTAAAATTACAGCTTATAGTTGGGTTTTTTATGTGTTCAAATTGATTTTTTTGCATGTTAAATAAAAAGTTCAGACACTGGCATATTTCAGGTGTATTTGTGTTATCCTGACATATTTGTATTAAATGTCAAATTTTAAAAATTAAATCTTAGTCTTGTTAAAATAAATGTCTTCACTTTGCTTTGTTTCAAAAAAAAACTTGCATTATTTGGCTTCTTGCTCTCATCAATCTGTTTTGATATACAAATTGTAGGTGCTAATTGCCAGTCACTAAACTGAAGGCACTTGAAACTTTCTGCACATCAGAGTAAGCATTAAGCTGAGGCAGCCAGTGGGTAGATGCTGGTTTGTGCTGGCTGGAGTCTCTGAAGAGCTGGTGTTTGAAAGCTAGTGAGTAGTTCTTAAATGCTTTGATGGGATATTTTGCTGGAGAAGTGGACCAACTTTTTTTGTGCACCAGTGGTAGCTGTTCTCCTGGACAAGCAGTAATGTGGCAAAAGCTGTCGCTAAATAACTTAGTTTAATAAAATCTACTTAACACTGGGATTTTTATCTGATGCTGTGATATAACTTGGTGTTGCTGATAGGGCTCTCCTGCCTCTCAGCATGTTTATCAGCTGTTTCCTGGGGCAGATTTCTGACCTCGCTGCAGAGCTGAGTAACTGTAGCTTAGATGTGCTTGGGTTGTTTTATGTTTTGAAGCTTTCTCTCTCAGTAGTGAATATGCATGAATGAATGTGGCTTTTTTTACAATTTATGGGCTATTTTTTTCTTCAAGGTAACCAATTAAATGTTTTGATCTGTAAGCTGGAAATATGTAACTTATATATTCACCTTTTAGTTTGTTTGTTTTTAGGGATAGTGGGAGTACTTCTTCCCTAAAGCTCATACAAAAGCATTAGCCTGTAAAACAAACCTGCCATGGCTGGTCAAGAGAAGTTCTCCTCCCCCTCTACTCTGCCCTGGTGAGACTGCATCTGGAATATTGTGTCCAGTTCTGGGCCACTCAGTTCAACAAGAACAGGCAACTGCTGGAGAGAGTCCAGCAGAGAGACACAATGATGACGGAGTGGAGCATCTCCCTTATGAGGAAAGGCTGAGGGAGCTGGGTCTCTGTAGCTTGGAGAAGAGGAGACTGAGGGGTGACATCATTTATGTTTATAAATATGTAAAGAGTGAGTGTCATGAGGAGGGAGCCAGGCTCCTCTTGGTGACAACCAATGATAGGACAAGGGGTAATGGCTGCCAACTGGAACACAGGAGGTTCCACTTAAATTTGAGAAGAAACTTCTTCTCAGTGAGGGTGCCAGAGCACTGGAACAGGCTGCCTAGGGAGGTTGTGGAGTCTCCTTCTCTGGAGACATTCAAAACCCACCTGGATGCATTATTGTATAGCCTCATCCAAGTGTTCCTGCTCCAGCAGGGGGATTGGACTAGGTGATCTTCTGAGGTCCCTTCCAATCCTTAACATTCTGTGTGAGGCTGGGACACAGGCCGCTCTGCGGGCAGCACGAGAGGGAGGCTGGGCCTGCAGGAAGCGCTGGCTCGCTGGGGAGAGGGAAACAGTCATTTCAGGGCTTTGCTGGTCCCGTGAAGCCGGGTGCGGCTCCTCGGGCAGGAGCAGCCGCGTCCTGTTGCCACAGGGGAACTAACGCGCCCCGCCCGTTCCCAACGGTCGATGGCACCGTGTGCGCGTGCGCCCGGCCCGCCGATCCCGCGCAGCCTCCCGCGCCTGCGCATCTCGCCTGCGAGTGGTGGCGGTTCGTTCGAGCGCGGTGGTGCGCAATGGCGGGGCCCGGACACGGCTTCACTGTGAGCCCCGACCGCTCTGCCCAGTGTCTGCAGCGGCGCTACCTGCGGGGGCCGGCGGGGGTGAGACGGGAGGGGCGGGGCTACGTGCCTAGGGAGGGAGGTGGGCGGTATGGCGGGAGGTGGAGGAGGAGGAACGTCGTTCCCTCTCGCCAGGTGCCCTCCCTTGGAGTTCATGGTGAACGCTGTGGTGTGGCAGACGCGTACAGTATCAAAGCCAGAAACAGGATTTAAACGAGCTTCAGGAGCTTACGTGTAAAGTATGTTAGTTCTAATCCTGCCTCTGTTTCCTTTTCTGTTATGGTTGCATTGCAGTGGAAGTCATAGAAGCATAGAATGTCCTGAGTTGGAAGGGACCCACAAGGATCATCGAGTCCAACTCTGGTCTAAGTGCTAAAGATTCATCCTTAGCTGAAATTGAAATTTTTCTGGAAATTGCGATTCCAAATTGTGTGCATTCCCAAAGCACACTCTGAGCAGTTTGGCACTTAGTTTTTGTCTCAAACCTTCTGGTGCCTGCTAGTTGAGCAAAATTATATGTGAAACCTCTTAGAAGCAGTATAGTAGGCATGTATGAAATATATATAATAGGATAACTAATTTCTTTCACATCTTCTCTTGCCACAGCAATTGCTAGCCTTATTTAGAATATGTTAGGAGCGTTTGTGTTTTTTTGTAAAGCCTAGTAATTAGCTGTGTTTTCAGAGAGCAGGAAATTGTTCCTTGTGTAGTTAACAGGAGGAGAATCAAACCTATCGTTTACAAGAGACTGCCACAATAACAAGACAGTAAACCGTGATTGGTATCACTTCCTTGCTAAGGTAAAGCAATGCTATTTCACACTAGAGAATGTCAGGTTCTTTGCACCAACCTGAATGAAAGAACTGGATTGTGATTCCTCTGTTTCTGTCACTTGTGCTGATAAAAGCGCTCATGGGTCTACCCGGTGGATTGCAAAATGATCTGCCTAAAAATCCAGCAAACAAGACCCCCCTGCCTTGATGTGCTGGTGTTTCAAAAGTCTTTGACACTTTGTAGAAGGAACACTCACTGTCTGTGCACTTTTATTTTGTCTGGTCTGTCTTGAGACAAATTTTTGCAGTTCCTTTATTGCATCTGTGCTCCATGGGTCAAATGCTTCCAGTGTGCCCAGGGCATAACAGACCTTAAGTGTTAAAACTCATACTGCAAGGGAAGTAATATGTTGTAAAAATTCCCATGAGCAGACAAAGATTGAGGCTTAACATTTTAGGATCAGAAACCATCCCAAATGTGAGGTGAAGATTTGAGTTCTTTAGCACCTAAAATCTGGGTGTATCTGGCCTTAGTTCCTCTAGAAGGATTTGCAATTCAGGTAGCATTTTGTGTTGCCCTAGGTGCCGTGTTTTTCTTGGGAAATATTCTGCTTTGAACTACAGAACTGTTATTTAAAGAAAAATATTTTTCAAAAGCTGTTTTTAAAAAACTATCACTGAAGATTTAAAGTGTAATGCTTGCAAGAAAGGACATGCAAGATTTGTTTGTGCTTTTTCTTATATCATTATAAAGCAGCATGTATATATAAGAAAATACAGGAGTTAGTAGCCCAACACTTCTGTCATTTGCTTTTTTAGAATGTAGTTACAAGTTAATAGGAAAAAGTGAAGCAGGAAACTTTGACATAAAACACCTAGATGCAAAAATAGATGGCACTGTTTCTATGATTAATCCTACGTTTATACCCTTATTTTATGTCACTGTCTCCATAGTTTCTCAAATATTTTAATATATAAAACTATGAATATTTCATTATTAGACTGGGGGGATATGATTACCTGTTTATATTAATGTGAGAGGCATTTGTATATTAAAAAAAACACTTTTCAAAGTCAGTAGTTTGTAGTAAGTTCTGTCACGAGATGTTGTAACTATTAAACAAGTGAGTTGTAACATACATTTTCCCTGAAAATTCTGACTATATTATGGTGGTTTTGCACTTTTAGGATTGCCTTTCAGGAGCATTACATATTGGATATAAGAGTGGAAGCTCCCTTGAATACAAAGGTAATACCAAACAATGTTGCTTTGATGTCTTTTTCAGGGAAAATATATACTAGAACTGTATCATTTCTAAATTTAAGTTGTCTTGTATTTTCCTCACTTTAACTGGTAGTCATTCTTGATCAGCAGTTTGTGATGTCTGGGAGGCAGCCTGGGAATGTTAAGATTCACATGAAGAGCATAAAGGATGCTTTAGAACCATGCTTCCCAACCTATTTGTGTTTAAGTCCTGCTTGAAGCAGTTATTAGCAGTCCACCTTGTAATGCATATATTTAATTTAAAGATATATGTACACATTTGATACTTGGAATGTCTTTAGGCATCTTGAGAAACACGTTGCTGGTGCACACAAACAGTAGGGTGAAACAATATATTTATCAAACTTCGGTTAAAAAAAATTAATATATGAAGGTAAGCTGTAAAACTTCAGAAAGACAAATCTAGTTTGAAAACTAAGTAATTCTTCCTATAATTTAAGCTGTTATAATTTTTCATTAATTTGTCAGGCTGCGTCAGTGGTTTTTCTGGTCCTTAAATGTACACAATTACATGGCAAGCATTTCTCTTAAGCCCTTGTTGATTTCATAATGTCAGTTTCTCAAATGAATAATACAATTATTTTCTGTATTCCAGGTGACATGGACAGCTCACTGGAAAATACGACTATTTCTTTATCCAAGTGTTCTTTAGTGTCAGAATTTACTGAAAGTGGACAAGAGAACAGCATCAGGTCTCCTAGTGATTTCCTACAAAGTTTTAAAGACTGGGATTGGTAAGAGGTGTTTTCTGCTCACCTTTATCATGTATTATCTCCAATAATCCAAATAAACCATGAGTAAACAATACATTCGGATTGCACAGATCTGGAAGTTGGTTTAAGATTCTTATTTTCTTGTTCAATAAAGAACTCTTTGTGGCTGGTGTATGAAATACTGGGAATGCTGATTTTTATGAGGAGTATTGTCTCACTCATTTTCTAATATGTGTATGTTGGAATTGCCAAGGGAATACAGGGATTATATAAACTGAACTGGTGATATAAACTAGTTACTGTTACTACTTTTAAGTCAGCAACATTACCAATTGTTGTGTTTAAAATCTTGTAAATCATAATGTGTTTCCATCCAAATGATCTAACTCTGCTATTTGCTATTAGTCAAATATAAAAATCTTAGATCAAGCAGTGTTTACACATTTATACAAACTTCTCTCAGTGCTCTACATATAGTATGTTAGAAAGGGACTGAGTAATTTCAAAATATTGCTTTTTTGTATTTTTTTTAGTTTGGATGATGAGAAAGATTATTTTTGTGATTCAAGTGGTTTAGAAGTGGAAGAAAAGACCATTAATGGCTCTGAAACTGATGCAGTTCAAAATACAGCTATGTATGTGGAAACAGGTAATAAATATTGAATTTTAAATATTTTTACAATTCTGTGTGAAGTATAACATGTAATGTAAAAAGCGCTCTAGTACATTTATTTCTTTTTAGTTCAGAAATACAATAATCGGCTAAAATGCATTTTAATTTGGTAATTTACCCTTTCATGTAAGTATGAGTAACTCCTTTGGAATTAGTTTAGGAGGTCCAGACATACTTGATGCAATGCTAACATATACTTTAAAAAGAAAAATCAAGCTTTTATGAAACTGCTTGCCAGGTGACTTTATAATAAGAATGAAGAAGCAGGATGTGTTTTGGGTTTGTTTTGTTTTAAGTAGCTAGCTGCATTAACAGATACTACAACTCTGCTACATCAGATGTCTTTTGTTGGTTTAAGGATTGAAAACTGGCAAAGGGGAGAGAGAGGGTGTTATCTGTTGTTCAGTTAGCTCAGGCAATTCTAACTGGAAGATTGTAGCAGGGTCCAGCTGGCATTAATTCACTGCACATGTTTGAAAATGCTGCCAAAATTGGAGGAACCTGTGAATCAGTGTAGCTCTGACTCGTGTGGAGAGTTTTAGGTTTAGAAGAACACAGGTGAATGCTTTTGAAAGTGTATCTGGAAATGCAGAAACAGACATCCTGCCAGCCAACAACCCCAGAAAGGAGCTAAAAGGAATCTCAGAAGCCAGGCAGAACAGATCAATGGAACTGTAACAGACTGCCACCAGTTGTATTATTAAATGGGTGGAGACAGTATAAGAACAGCTTTCTGAAAAGAAGAAAAAAATTAACTGCAACAGGAAAAATTTAGTTTACAGTATTTGGGCTCAAAGGTAAAATAAATAAACTTTGATAAATAGGTCCCTTCCGACCTGGTATTTTATGATTCTATTATTTGTTTCAGATATAACTACTTTTTTCCTTGGTTTCTTTTCCTTCCCTCCCTTCCCCCTCTTTATGATTTGTGTGGCATTGTACTAGTTATGCTCTCCTTCTTTACTCTGGGACCAGACACATTGTAGGAGAACAACAGATTTGGTTTCTTGTCCTGCTCCAGCTGTGAAAGGTGATCAACCACAGGGCTGCCAGATGCATACCACCAATTAGCCCTTATTACATAATTTACTTTTCTAGTAATCTTTTTCCTGTTTATTGATGCTCCTTCTTATTATCCTTCTTTTCTACAGTTGCAAAATAACCAACCTATCCCTGCTTACTTTTTCCTCATTGGCCTGAGCTTTGCTACATCTCTACATGTTGTGGCACCTCAGCCCCACACAACTGCTTGCTCACTTTCCCCTCCCCAGCATGAAGTGAGAGAATCAGAAAGCTAAAAGTGAGAAAACTCGCAAACTGCTTGGGAGAGCCCAGTGCAGAGCCATGAAGATGATGAAGGGGGTGGAGCATCTCCCTTAGGAGGACAGGTTGAGGGAGCTGAGTCTCTTTAGCTTGGAGAAGAGGAGACTGAGGGGTGACCTCATTAATGTTTGTATATATGTAAAGGGTGAGTATCATGAGGATGGAGCCAGGCTCTTCTCGGTGACAACCAATGATAGGACAAGGGGCAATGGGTGCAAACTGGAACATGGGAGGTTCCACTTAGATATGAAACTTCTTCATGGTAAGGGTGCCAGAGCACTGGAACAGGCTGCTCAGGGAGGTTGTGGAGTCTCCTTCTCTGGAGGCATTCAAAACTCACCTGGACGCATTCCTGTATAACCTCATCTGGGTGTTCCTGCTCCGGCAAGGGGATTGGACTAAATGATCTTTCGAGGTCCCTTCCAATCCCTGACATTCTGTGATTCTTTGATTTTGTGATATAAAGACACTTTAATAGGTAAAGCAAAAGCTATGTGTGCAAGCAAAGCCAAACAAGGGATTCATTCACTGCTTCCCATGGGCAGGGAGGTGTTCAGCCATCTCCAGGAAAGCCGGGCTCCAACACATGTAATGGTTACTTGGGAAGGCAAATGCCATCACTCCAAACATCCCCCCTTTCTCCCTTTTCCTGCAGCTTTTATTGCTGAGCATGGTGCCGTATGGTCTGGGATATCTCTTTGGTCAGTTGGGGTCAGCTGTCCTGGCTGTGTCCCCTCCCAGTTTCTTGTGCACCCGCAGCCTCCTTACTGGTGGCGCAGTGTGAGAAACACAAAAGCCCTTGATGCTGTGCAAGCCCTGCTCAACAGTAACTAAAACATCCTTGTGTTATCAACACTGTTTTGGTCACAAATGCAAAATACAGCACCATATGAGCTACTATGAAGAAAATTAACTCTATCCAAGCTAAAACCAGCACAGTACCCAAACTTATATTTCTGATACTGCAACCTAGGTAATCTTGGCCTGATGTGGTACCTAGGTGCCACTGACCTTTCCAGATGTCTCTTCTCCAAAAGATCACAATACTTCCATTCAATTATCTGTGAATTTTGGCTATTTTACTGTTTATGGAATCTAGCCATTCCTCACTCTGTTATTTGCAACTTTCATCAGCTTCTTACACTATAGTTTGTGTAATCATTGTAGAACATAGTTTTACTCAAAAAACTTCGTTGATTAGTGATCGATTCAAACAAGTCGTGGAACACAGCTTTGAGCAATTCTCTGTAATTCTTTTAAGAGATTGCTTTCTAGTTTTGATACCTCTTGCTCTATACTTGTCAGTCTAAATGCCTAAAACAAGTTTTCACTGCTTTGGAAGAACAATCATGTCATTATTTATCTAGGACTAATTTTTTTTAAGTAAAATGGGTTTTTCCTTTCCATAGGCAGCACCTTACCATCCCGTTTGGGTGCAAATACACGAGAAAATAGTGACCAAAGTATTACCAATGCTTTGGCAAGGAGAATTGTGAATGAAGCTGATGTTCAAGCATGCAATAGTCAAGGCTTAATACCACCTCACATCAGTCAAATTTATGATGAATTATTTGTCATACATCAAAAGCTCCAGGTAAGAACTGGAATCACCTTAAAAATTTTGTTGAGTAATGTTTCAAAGATTCTCAGTTTTGACAGAGAATTCAGAAATTACTCATATACTAAATCACTATTACTTATATACTAAAGCTTAATTACTTATACACTAAAGCTTTTACTATTACTTAGTCACAATTACTTATATACTAAAACTCTGTCATCATCCACCTCTTCCCCCAAATTCACTGATTTGTTAGTGCTGCTTTGACTTGCACAGTGGGTAGATTTCAGCTTGAGGGAGTGCTTGCCTTCATGGCCTCCTGTGAAAACTCTCCATTTTGCTTGATCTTTCCTTTTTTGCTGCTGGGGAATCACGACAGTTCATCCCCTTGCAGGCCTAGGCCTCAAATAGAAGAACCTACTGTATGGCTTTATTTTGTAATAGCTCCCACAAATCTGCTAGATTCCTTGCCAGGATTGTCTTTTGTAAAAATAATTTTTGTCCTTTTTTTTCCTCGCCACTCTTGCAGGGATGCTTCCCACTGATTGAAGAAACAATACAATAATCTAGTGCTCAGGATAGAGAGTTGCGTCGGACTCTGTCTTACAGTTAATGCCATTATCCAGGTCTTTTGGAAGCAAAAACCTAGGCTTAATTATCTATATTTATACCTGAAAAACTGTGTAGGGTTGAATTTTGTATTTTAGGAAGCTGAACACACTTCAAAATCATGTGGGTTAATGTGTAGGGAAACTGAACATAGATGTCCATCAGGATACTTTTCATTAGTAACGTATTGTGTAACACTGTATCATTTTACAAAAAGTTAAGCAAATCACTGAGAGAGAAAATTTAAATTCAGTATAAATTGTAAAAATTTCATGTATTTTAAAGCTCTTTCAACATTTGTTTTCTTGATACAGAGAGAAAGTTCAGCACAGCAGGAGTATGCTCTGCAACTCCAGAAACGAGAGCGTTTTCTAACAGAGCGAGAAACATTGCTTTTTAAACATGAAGCAGCTTTAGCTAAAATAAGAGGTGTTGAGGAAGAAGTTCACACAAAATTTGGAATAATAAAAGAGGTGCAGTAATATATTTAACAATGTTTATTCCTCTACATGCCATTTAACTCGTTTGTAGTTAGCTTTAGTCACCACAGGTTTGCTGGATATAAATGCTTATTTCTTTAAACTGCTTGAAATCCCCAAATGAAGGGTTTACAGAAAAAGTACCAAACAACGTTATTAGAGTTTTTATATGGCTTCTGTTCCAGAGTGGTACATTTAGTTGTGCGGTGTGTAGGTACATTTTACTGTTACAATTTAGAAAACAAAGATAACTTGTTTCTAAAATAGCAATGACTATATAACCAGTATTAGAGAAAAAAATTGTGGTCTGTCTGTAATTGTATGTAACCTAGATTAATATCTTTGCATTAGCTGTGGTTGAAGTAGATTTCCTGGGGAAGGCTCTAAGTCAAAAAGAAATCTTATAACAACTACTGCAGAGAGTATTAGCAGAAAAACACTCAAGAAGTTCAAAGAAATAAAATATCAACCTAACTTTGGGAGTGTGAAAGGAAATGAAATGGTATAATTTCAGCAATGGAAAAACTTGTTCAACAACACTGTTCTTGTGGGTGTTTGCTGTTGAATTTAGGTCTTGTGAAAAGTTTTGGTTATTATCCAGAAGATCGCCAAAAAAGTCCTTAAATATGTATACTTAGTGTGAAAACCAGAAACTGAGAAATTAAATTTCTTTGAAGTGTGCAGATAAACTTTTCCCACAAGCTGTTGAGGGAGGATAGAGTACACATTAGAAAGGGGAAAGGAGTGTCAGAGGAGGGGGACCTCAACCTCAGGGAAGGAATAGATCAAGATGTTAATTTAGATGTTTCGAATCTTCTGGGCTTCAAGAATGTTACACTAGTTATAGAACTGATAAAAACCAGGGAAAAATTAGTGGTTATCTGTGAAAATTTATGGAGGCCAAATGGAGTATTAGAAGACTGGAAAAATGTGGTCCCATTCTTTTCAAAAGGGAAAGACTTGTACAGCCATCAGCTTAATGGCAGTTCTCTAAATAAATAAATCCTGAAACAAGCTACAAACAAACCACAGGAAGCACAATGCAGAAAACAATGCAATGAATAACTACTAACATATGTTAATCATAAATTTTCAAATCAGTCTCATTTCTACTGCAGCAAGGTAACAGGCATTGAGAATAGAGGAATAATAGTTATATATATGTCTGGACTAAATTAGAAATTCTTTATCCAGTTTTGCGTGGCATTTTCGTAGTCATATTAGGAAAGTGTAACATAGATGTAATGCCATTGGTGGAAAGCTGTATTGAGATAGTCGTTCACAGTAAACTTGAAGGAATGTACATAGTGAATTCTGGAATATCTTTTCAATCTGGTATTATTTAGTCTTTTCAATAAGAAGTTTGATGGTGAGAAAGAACACATTTATGAAATTCGAAGAAAATAGCAAGTGAGAGGGAATTTCAAGCATGCTGAAAAAGAGCATCAGGATTAAAACTGATCTTGACAAACTGAAAATATGAGAGGTATGATAAAAGCCATTATACTGTTCTTAAAGAGTGAGTGTACAGTATTGCACCTGAACAGAAATATCTGTAGAAATAGATGATGATAAGCAGATGCATGGGTTCAACATACAGGATGAACATGCCAAGCTTCAACTACATAACAGGTTGCAATGAAGAGGATAAAACTAATATTTTTTTCATATCTGTGACAGGAGAAGTAGTAGTAATGGAATATTAGGTTAAGTATTAGAAAATACTAGATCTAAACAAAAATAGTCAAGTATAGGGACAGGTAGATTGGCAAGACTATAAATTTTATCTTACACTGTTTTCTTCAAAGTAAAAACACTACTTTAAAAAATTGCTATAAACAGACTGATGTCCCACACAGGGAAAGATACAGGTCCTACAATGCCCCTCATAACTCAGAAAATGCTTAAATGTTTCCACTACTAGAGGACTTAAGAACACACTAGACAGACATTTGGCAGGAGTGAAACGAAAGCTGATTATGATATGGATGACTTTACCTGGTTTACTTATGGAAGTGGATGGCCTAGACATCCTGGCATCACCTACAACTTCGTGGCTACAACTTAGCTGAGTTGGCTCTACTTCACTTTCAGATTAATATTTCTATGCAAATTCTTCCTAGAGCATCTATTGAATTTCAAATAAAGCTCTTAACTGTGTACATAGAAAGTGAAACATTGCATGTGATGTGATAAGGTGCGCTCAACTCTATGATGGCAGAGTCTGCATGTGTATTGATAGGAAAAGGGGATCTGTCATTTCATGTTGTCATAGCCGAGTGTGGGTAGGTGCTTAGAAAAGAATGTCATGCCCACAACTGCTTTGATCCTGTTGGCCGAAGAAGAGCGACAGTTGAGAAAAAAAGGAATTGTAGATGCTTTTTTCTATGTAGCTGGAAGTTACTGTGATTTTAGAATCACAGAATATCTCAAGTTGGAAGATACCCAAACCAGAGAGGGATCTCTTTAGGGCTTGCTTCCTTTAAACTTCTGCTGTGCTTTATTTTTGTCATTTGCACATGTAGAAAGAAAGGACAGGACTGGAATCTGAGAAGTAGAGAAACAGTGAGTGAATGAGTGAAGAATAGTGAATTCATGTAAGGGGAGAAATGAAAAATAGTAAGTATATAGAACTCAGATATTTTCAGTAAAATAAAACTTTGCTGTTTTATAAAATCTGAGGTACACCAGATGCACTGCAGTCCAGAGAAGATTAAATCTAAAATAAGATTCAGGGAAATGAGAAGAATAGCAGTGGATGTGCAGGTTGTACTTCGCAATTCATATGCTTGTGCTATAAACCAGAGCACTAGCCTAAGAGATGCACGATTAGTTTATTGCTCTGCATGATTCAGAGTGAGCAAAGCCAGAAAAACTACTTGAAACCTCAAAAGTTGCTGCAAAAGGGAATCGCAGTTTTTCGTAGTTATGTAAGTAAAAGCTTTACTGTTAGTTTTACATCATAAATCTTGCCCACATTTCACTTGTCTGAGAAATGTACATGTTGATGTAATCTGGTTTGGGTAGAATCAGGAAAGAATAAAAGCAATTGGTTGTGCATATTGCTCTCAGTTTCTTTATAGATTCTCCTTAAGTGTGGATGTTCTTTTTCTCACTACTGGTTCAACTTGCAAATTTGGCCATGAAGAATTACAAACTCAAACTTTGAAAGTTTGTCCTATTATTTTAATACTATAGCTTAGAATTGTTTTTAAAATAGTCTCTTGTAAATAATATTTTTAAATTTGATATTTCTATAGCAACACGAGGCAGAAGTTAAGCAGCTGACAGAAGCCTTAAGGGAAATAACTAAAGAAAATAGAAGGCTCAAGTCATCATTTGACACCTTGAAGGAAATTAATGACTCTTTAAAAAAACAGGTAGAAGGACTTATTTCCTGTTATCAAGAATTTTACAAGTTACAGTCAACAATTTGAAATATTTGAACAGCTTAAACTTACCAGATTGATGATTTTTTTGTTTCTATAACACAAGAATTGTAGGAATGACTGAAAGTACTTTCCATACCTCTTTCTAGTACTTGAAATTTAGCCTGTCTGATCTTTTACAGTACAAAAAAAGTTGGACTTACTCCTCTGACCCACTAGCAACAGCTAATTGTTAGGAAGGACAAATCCTTGTCCTCTGAAGCCAATTGAGAGTGGATGAAGAAAAAGTATTTTGTAAAATAATAGAATCCACCTTGTACTGAATTGCTGTGCTGATTCTATTAAATAAGAAGTAGAATGTATATTTCTAGCTTTGCTCAGTATTTTCAGTTATTTTTACAAATCTTAATTAAGGCAGTATTTTTTCAGTACTTCAGCTGAGACAGTGGTTCATAGTAATACAGGGATTAAGAATTTTCATCTCACTTCACTGTTAAAATGCTGACACACAAATTGCTATCTAAACTACTTGGCTATTGTTTATTCAGTGAATTAATTACAGTTCTGATAGTCTCGGTGTGAAAAAAATCTACATCAGAGCCTTGTTCTCTCTCTTTAACAAGGTCTGACCTAACTCCTAAACTGTTGATGGTTCTGGTGCTACCCATCTGTCTCTTTATTTCCCCTCACTATAAAAATCTTTGCGTAACTGTGCAGACTGAGGAGCTTCCACGATAATCATGCGGTTGATTATTGTATGCATAGAGCATGTTTCTTGTATTTAAATGGAAGTTACGGTTTCCCTCATCTTTTCTCATGGAGCAAACTGGTTTTGTAGCATGGTTAGTAACTGTTTCATTCTGCAGAGAAAAGAATTTCCACCTTCCTCATTAACAAGGCTATTAGACTATCCTTAAAATGCATTCTCCATTTTTATGTCATTTTTTCATGAAAATAAAATATGTAGTGCCTATGTATCTGGAGTGGCACTGTGGTGCTTATTCTTCCTCTGAAAACTGAAAGGTTGGGCAGCAGGTCAATGAAGAGCTACTGCTGTCTTATTTATCGTGGAACAGGTTGCCCAGAGAGGTGGTAGAGTTTCTTACCTTGGAGATATTCCATAGCTGCCAGGATAAGGTACTGGGAAGCTGGCTCTAGGTAGCTCTGCTTGAGCTGAGGGATGATGACCTCCAGAGGTGCTGGCCAACTTCAGCCATTTTGTGATTCTGTGGTTTGTTGAGGAGGTTTCACTTTATTTGATTTTGTTTCAATGACTTGCTCGGGAGAAAAAAAAATGAACTTAAATAATTTAGCTGCTAAGCAGCCTCATCAAATTATTTCAATGTGATAATTAACTCAAGAAGTGATTTTTGAATTTACAAATACTTTAATATTTTCTGATTCTTTCAGTTAAATGATGTAACTGAGCTGAACAAGAAGTTGGAAGGTCAAGCCAGAAAAGTACAAGCTCGTTTAGAGAATCTACAAGTAAGGATTTTTCTTACATGTACCTTCTTCCTTTATAGGTAGCAAGTGAAATGTAATTCATTGTTACATTTTGTTGTAGAGGAAGCATGAATTTTTAACGGTACGGAAGTCTAAGAATATATGTCAAGTAGTGCAACAAAGTAAACCTGTCAAGCATGAAAAAGTGATGGTAACATCAAAAATTGCTAAGGTAAGAACTGGGCAAAATGAAAGATGTACTTTAAAGACTACAGGGTGTTTCAAAAAGATGGACCCGATTTGAAATAATACTGCTTTGAAACAGGATCCATCTCTTTGAAATATCCTGTATATTATGTATGTATATAGTGTGTGTATATTTATATTTTATATATGGTATGATGTAAGAAGATATGGTCATCCTTTAATTGAAATTGAAATTATAACCTGCTTACACTGTAACTGGTTTCTTTTGCTGTCAGAGCAAGTCTTAAACTCATTTTGATCAGTGCAAAAATACAGCACTGTTGTTATGAATAACACCAGCTAAAAAGCATTTAGTCAGACATATCAGATAAAGAATTTTAATTTTCTAAGACAGAGGTGTTTGTACTAGTGAGGTTTTTTTTGATAAATGTCTTTAATGAGGAAAAGAGAATAAATGCCGTGTTCATACACAATTCAAAAATAGTCACCTTGTTTTCCTTAAAATATCTTCTTACATCACTTAATGAAATTCTTTCTGTCTCCATATTGTTCCATTTAGTAGCAAGTCCTCTGCTAGTACTCTGCCAACATCTCCCAACTGGTAATGATTTTCTCTAGCTAGAGGCTAAACAGTCAAATGGGAGATATTCACATCACCCTACTTAATTAATCTACACCAGATGCCTTAAAACTGTCCTGTGTATATATAACCAACATATTGCTCTGTTTACATAGGTTTTAGTGTACTTTGATTGCAAGTGAAATACAAACAGTATTGGTAGTTATAATCCTGAGTGAAAAGGAAAAGAGTTTTCTGAAGATAGATACAATAAAGCTGTCAGAGTCTTTAGAGATCTGTTCACAAAGCCTTTCTTCAGCTACCTCTGGATATCTGTCATAGAGTATATCATTGCAGTGTAGAAGAGGGACAGAATGACAATTTAATGAAGTCTTTGTTCTTTTTTCTAACAATGCTAGTTACACAGTTAAATTTTAACGACAGTGGATTGTAAGCAATAAAGCAAAGGAGGTCTAATGCAGTGAAATGATTATTTTCACATGTAAAGGACATTAAAGATTTGCTTTCTCCTGTAATTCATTTGGCCACAGTTATAAAATGTAGTGATTCTGTATGTGAAAATCTTTTCCCAGGCCTTTTATAACCATTTCTCAAAGTACGCATGCATGCATGCATGTATTTTTTCACACCCAGAAACCATTACAAATAGTACCTGTTCTGCAGTGCGGAGGGGAGTGAGGGGTGAAAGTGAGAGACAATGCAAGGTTCTTTCTGGATTTCTATAAGAAAGACTTGACAACAAATGGCTTAATGAAACAGCTGTTTTTATAAGACAGAGTAAGAGGAGGAATATATATAGTGAGTACATCTTGCATCCCTTCAGATGCTGGGAACCTTGCCTTTGTGACCATCAGATAGAGCTCGGGAGGATTTTTCCAGGGCACATGGAGCAGGTCCCATCCATGGAGAGAAGCTCCTTCTTTTGGTCATTCAAACTACTGTGTAATTTTCTAACAAGGAAAGAACTCTATTAATGAAGAATGTTCACAGGAGAGCTTCTTGTTGCCCTTTTAGACAGAGGCACGGCCAGGCAGGAGATGTTGCTGGTGCCAAGCGGGAGCTGCCTGCAGGCTTCTGTTACAGACTGAGTTTATCCTGCAGCCACGCACAAGATAAACTGTGCAGCTGGTTGATCTGTGCAGCACAGCACAGGCTGCAGCTGCTCGGATTACCTGTGATGTGGATCTCTGACTCCTCAATGTACTGTGGTGTCCTGGTCAGGATTGCCATCTTCCACCCTTTGATCCACATACAGTTTACATTTACTACCTATATTATAAGTTACAAGTTATATTAATAACATACAGCCTTCTCAAACCTTGGGGACAAGGTCCAACAGAGCAGACATGGCCTGTTCAAGATCACTATTTCCTTGAATATAAGGTTTTCCACAGGCTCCAAATGCAGTAACTGACCTCACAGATTTTATCAGGCATATCTTCATCATCCTTTAAATTATGCATAGTATTTCAAAACTAATGTGCTCTTATATATTTCAGTCTGTTACTGTTTTGACTTAGAAAAATCATTAACTTGAAAGCTGAAATATCTGATCTTGTGGATGTATTACAGCTACCATTGAATTCACAAGTTTATGAGCTCTTAACTTTTCTTATGGATTGGATCTCAGACCAGCACCTTAGCAGAATAAAAATACAAGAAGAAAAAGGGGACAGTTATAAACCTCTTGTTACCCAGACATCCAAAAATACCTGCACCCAGGAAAGGTGTATGAAGGTAAAGTGATTTGGATTGTTTGCTTGTATTAATATGTTTTCGGATTTATGTGTTTTATTAAATGATTCTGAGAATATAACAGGTCAGCCTGTTTTATACATGCTTTGGATATAGTAATTAAAACAAAATCACTGTTAATAAGTCAGTATTAATTCAGGCAGTGAGGCATAATCGATAATTTGTAATTAATAAAGTGTACAGATTGTTTTTAAGAAAAAATGTGATGTCTCAACTTGAGAGTTTCAACATTTTATTTCAAGTCACTTTTTTCAGTTGATAATTTGTCTTCTGTTTTATGTGTGATACTGTACATAATTCTTTTTTTCAAAGGAGATGAATAGGTATAATTTAAAATATTTTGGTGTCTATATCAGACATTAAAGTTTCAATTTATGACTGATAAAATGTTATACTATGTTGTACTTTTAACACATTTATTTCTTTCTGGGGATACCAAGGTTTGGAAATCAATGAGGTGTTCAGAAAATCTTCTTTTACTGGTTTTCTTAATTATAATAAAGATTTATAGCCATTTGGGTTGGCTTTATTGAGATTGTGGTCACATGATGTATCTACATCTTTGCGTGTAAACCTCTATAACATTTAAAATTCTGTTACTTTTACTGGATCTGCTCAATGAGTATTTGCATATGGAATTTGTTAAGCTCCAAGAGAAAGGAGGTTTTTTTGTTTGTTTTTCACTTCATATACTGCATGTAATTTTACTTTTGTATATTTTTTACAGCTTTTGCCTATAGCTACTGAGCAACTCCAGTGGATGCCATTTGTGAATCCTAAACTACACGTGCCTGTGATTAAATTTATTTACTGGTCCATAAGACAGCTAGACAATGGTAATCAGGTAAAGAAGTAGTCCTCTTGCAGTATGTTTGTTTTTTTAAAAAACTAAATTCCCAGAAGATAATGGATTTTGTGTTTTAAACACATATGAAAAGTGGCTGTTTTCAGGTAGTATATATAAAAGAAACTCTTCTGTCTTTGCAAAGCATAAATTCAAAGTGTTTATCATAGGTACTTGGCAAATGAAAAAAATTATTTTTCAAGTTAATTTTAAATTTTGCATTGTGTATCTAAACACAGTTTTCCTAAGTATGTGATCTCTATTGTGGTGTCTAAGCATCTCAGAAATTATATTTTTAAGTTCACTTTATGCATGAGATTTGTTGAAATTGATGGAAGTGTGTGGCAAAGTAGCAAAGGAATTTGGATTTTTACTGTTTTCTGCTCAGTGTCCAACCACAAGACATTTGTTACTCCCTTTAACTAGAATGCTGTATGGAAATATTTGGCAGTATAATAAAGCAAAAGACAGTAGCTGTACTGTAAAGACTCAGTGTAGTGCATAGTGCTGTCAATATTGCTTTTGCTAAAGCAGAAAGTAGGAAACTTTGTATATATCTTGACTTTAAATTCAATAGAAGTAATATTTCTGTACAGTTTATGATGAAAAGTCTAATAGGTCTTACCTGAACAGTGTTCTTAAGGTTTATGTTTAGACCTTCAGACTGTAAATGCTTTAGCAGGACATAACTTCAGGCATCCATACAAAACAGAGTTGACTGAAGCTGAGCTGTCCTGGAACCAGAGGCAACTCTAATAAAAAAACATCAGCATATCAGAGGCCCTCACTAACAAGTCTCTTTGTGAAGTGTGTCTTGATAAGGCATCATGATAATGTTCACCTGCTTTTGGAACACCAAGTAGTAGCCTATTCAGATGATATTCCAATACATAGTTAAACCATTTGCTATTTAATATTTAATTTCTAGGGGAACATATGAATCTCTACATAGTACACAGGATTTTAATGTGCTTTAATGTTTACACTAACTGTGTGCATTGTTTGAAACAGCATGCAACAATGACATCGACAATGAGAAGACTTGGTGAAGATATTTTCAAAGGCATAGTAAGCAAGGGAAAGCTGCAGAGTTCTTCTGAACAGTCTACAGAGAATAAATCGAAATCAGCAGCTTTCTTTAAGAGTTCCTGTATGCCTTTGAGGTTTCTGTCAACTTTAATTGTGCTTAAAACAGTGACACAAGGTAAGTTTTGATTTTTTTAGATGTATTTGTTTATTTATTTCAGTCATGTACCTGGACAAAAAACATGTCAGTGATACTGTAGTGTCTATTATGCTTTATTAGTGAAAAGTGGGTTTACTTGTGTTTTACTACCTTGTGAAGCAAAATATACTGGAAACAAGTATGAATCTTGCTGTTGTTAATTTCATGTTGTTGGAATTTATGTGTTGTTTTTAGTATGATGGCTTTTTGTCAGACAAATCAGCATTTCTGAAGGGGAAAAGAGATGTTGGTAATTCTGTCGAACTGCCACTACAGCAGTGATAGGATTGGCAAGATCTTTACTGCACAGAGAGGCATAGCTACTTACTATTTATAAACTGAAATAAGTAGCAGATTTTGCACAGTTCTAGAATTTCACTGTCCTGTTTAAGCTAGTAGGTTGTTTACCTGTCCCCTGAAATGCTGATCAGCTTCAGTATCAAGTGTGTGTTTTCTGACATAGTTACAACTTTGCTTCATTTGTCTTTATACGTAAATCTGATGTTCATAGGTATTTCTAATGTATCTGTAGTCACAAAGAGAAAGCTGCATGTGCAGTGGATTAGAATTGTTAGATTGAATTGCAATGCCATGTATGTCCTGAAATTGCTTTGTCGCTTGGTCTAAGTTCAGTACACAGTTCGTACTCCAGCCCTTACCTGTCTGCTGCTCACCTCTTCTCCTACCAAGTCTGACACTGCAAATGGCTACCTGTAAAACATTGTCAACATCAAAACTGGCAGTTCTTGATATTGTCCATTCAGATTCTCCTGTTAAACTTATTTACAAAGGTACCATGTTCTGTTTACATAAAAATGTGTTAGCATTCAAAGCCACCTGCCTAGCATGAAAAATCACCTTTTTATCCAAAATTTTCCAAGTTTTCAAGATGCTGTGGCAAATCTTGGTGGGGCCTTCTTTGAAAACAGATATGATCTGAAAAGACTGTAACATTTTCTTTAAAGTGATGACAAAATGGACTGTTTCTGTGAGCTCTGACTGTTGAGCACACTATGAGTAGATTTTTAATGCTTTCCTTCCTTATCCTTTTGACACAGAGATTGGTGTACACTTTTCTGTCAGAACCCGGAGAATAACCTACAAAATTAACTTTGGTCATTTAAACAAATTAATACCTATTCCTAGTTTATATATGACTTTGAAAACTTCAACAGTAGTACTTAATCTAAATTATGCTTCAAGGGTCTTAATTGGTAAATCTGCAGATTTGATGAGTAATCCAAAAGAATGTCTTATTTTGACTTCTGTTATTAGCTTTCTCTTTTGATTTAGTTGTCTTAATTAAATGGTGGTTTCAGTGATTGCTATGAAGCAATTTTGTTCACCTGTGCAAAAAGAGTTCATCAGCATAAAAGCAGCAGAGTTAATAGGTCCCCTCTGAATCCTAAATACAATATAATTGCCACATAATATCAAGTTGAGCTTCTGACTGTATAAAGACTTGATTTTTTGGAAAAAAAAAATCTTCTTAAACAATATAGGCCAGACAGCCTTCAGTGCCTGTTAGGAGATTATTGTATCTGAAACAGCTACCTCCTTTTCAGCTCATGCTTCTGCCTTTTGTTAACCAAAAAGAATCAAGGGTGTGTGACTCTTTCCTTTCATTGTGAGTTTTTATCTGTTTCCACTTTGTTCCTAGGACCCTCCCACCTTTCACACTTGGCAGAAGGTGTATAATAGTAGTGTAAAGTATAATTCTCTACTTAAAACCTATATAATTTTGTGCTGGCAAAGAAGCAGGGGAACTTGGGTCTTCGCTACCTCATGGGAGCGGGAGAGGGTAAAGGTTTTGAAGTAGGCAGTATGAGTTAACAAGAATCAGATTGTGTCTGGGCAGAGTGAGAAAAAACGTGAAAAACAAGAGAGTAGCTGTTCTCTTGGCTGATTTGTAACTGCTGCCTTCAGTTATGAAGTCTTTGCTCTCTTCAAGGGAAATGGGGAAAAATAGGTGCTGTTACAGATCCTTTTGATGGAAGTCAGGCAGAAAACACTACTTACATATCATTAAGAGCAAGCATAAGAAGTGATTACCGCCTACCTGCAGCAACTTAGGAGTACTGTGGTACTGCGTAACTGGGGTTTTCTGCAAGAATGAGTTCTGCAAGCATAGCATGAGAATGAATCTATCTATAACCATTTCCAACTGTTTGTGATGCTAGCCACTCATTTTTCCATTTTCAAAGACATTTTAAAAGCACAGATCTCTTTGATAGCATATAATTTTTCAGTGGGGTTACGATTATGAGCAATCTGATCTAACTTCAGAGATGGTCCTGCTTTGGGCAGAAGGTTCCAAACTAAATTATTCCATTATTCTATTTTTGCTATCTTTTTCTCAGAATGGTTTGTATTTTAAAATGTCTTTATGTTTAACTGACTTGTGCTGTATTTATATTGTATTTACAGTAAACACAGGATTTAAATGTTGTAGAAGACTATCCTGACATCATAAATGAATATATACGGTATTTCAGCTGTTGGAGGGAACTATTTCAGTTGAGATACTTTGGTGAAGCATGATAATTACTCTTAAATCAAGACTCACATTTCTAGAAATGTTTGATAAAAATGATGCAAAAAGAAAGTTATTGCAGTGACTTACCCTAAGCAGATGAATGCTGTTGATGAGAATGAATCACTTCAGCTTCTCATGGTTGCTTTTTACTGCTGGCTTCTATAACATGGAAAATATGATCTGTTGATAAACATATGTGGAATATCACTGTGTATGAATTTCGATCACTCTGACCACATGGCACTAATCATCTAGTGATAAAGTAGCACATTTGATTTGAACATAAATCCTATATCCTTTAAAATGTCAGTATCCAGCAGGTGGCGACATGGTTAAGCTTTTGCTGTAGGATAAACGGTTTCCTTGTACTAAATTTTCTGTGCTCCAGATGATCAATGCTATTCCGAGATACTGAGAAAGAATTGACTTCAGGAAATTAAGAAAATTAGATTGCTTCACTTAATCGACATTCTTTGTATAATTTAGTGCACTCCACAATGGATGAGTATATAGAATGTATGCAGTGAAACTTAAACTACAGTTTTTTATAGAAAGGAATGGGAGTAGTTGCTCTTATGAAAGTAATTTCTCTTATTCAGACAAATCAGCCCTTGACTCCTCTAACAGAACTTTCCCAGATGTTGAAACCAACATCGTCTCAAACTGTGCAAGCTCATATTTTCTCTTAAGCAAAATATTAGAAGGGCTTTGTATATGTATGTATATTTTTCTTCAACCTATAAGTTGTAGTTAGTCTTTTTCTTCACTCACAACAAATTCTTGAGGAATAAAACAGGCAGAGGATTTCTTTAAATAAAAATTAAATTTGATATTTTCAGCCGTTTGTCTGCAACAGTAACTCTCACGATAGCTGCTCACATATTGCTTAATGGAACTATGATTATAGAAGTTTCATTGCTTGTATTCTGATATCTTTCAGTGGATTACCTGGCTCAAGCATTGGATTCCCTCCGCACAGACTTGAAGACAGATGAAGGGAAGGCCTTATTTTTGGAATACCAATGTATGCCTGTAATTTTAAGTCACTTAAAAGTATCCAGTAGAGGTCTGCTTTCCAGTGCTCTTGATGGATTACTTCAGATGACCATGGAATCTGGTAAATTGGGATAGTTTTTAAAAGAAGTGTTGAAAAATAGAGCATAAAAATATCATGATTCTTCTGTACAGATAATCTAATCTAGTATTAACGTTTGTATCATGTAAATTCATTAGAGACATAAAATATATTTCTGTATTGTCTGTCTCTTTCGGAGTTATCTTGTCTTTTCTTCTCCCTCTCAGCACCTGTGCTTCATATGTTGTCCTGGTTACTTTCTTATTTATTGGTGTCAAGTTTTCCGTGCTATTTTTGGTTTGGCTTATCAATTTATTCCCCTGTTTTACCTGCCGATGTCTTTCTTTTAAGTCAGGCTGTGTCACGGAAGCCATATCATGAAAACCTGCCAGGAGGTGGAGATAAAAAATGGACTTTATTTAAATTATTTTTCTAGTTTGGATGAACAGTTTATCCTCAGTCATTTTTCAGTTTCTAATAATTGGAAATACATTTCTGGAAGACATGGTTACATTTTTCTGAATTGTATTGTGCTGTAGCCATATAAAAGGGTCAATAATCTAGTTTGTCACAGAACTTTTCCAAGTGATACAGGCTGAGAATCAGCTGATAACCAACTGGATGAACACAAAAGTAGTGGGCGTTCCAGTGCCCTGTTGAATATACTTTGTGACTGTGTTTTTAAGATAAAAATCACTCACTGCCTTTTAGAAGAGAAAAGAGGAAGGTGCTACTGCTCTTTTTAAAATGTATATTGTTATTCTGAAAGTGTTTTGTTGCCACACATTGGTAAAAATGGAAAGCATGTTTGACTTGGGATGGAACAGCAGGTTATGGTTGGACTCAATGATCCTGAGGGTCTCTTCCAGCCGAAATGATTCTATGAATTAAAAGTTGTTGTGTAGTGAGATAAGTGGTAGAAAGATTTAGCTAAAGCTTTATTCTTCCTTACAGACTCTTTTTCTGACCAGGTAGTCAGCATAGTGTTACACCAAAGTGTTATTCCTAATGGTCATAACTATGATTGGTAAAGTGTTTGGGAAAGAGGTAGTTGCGTGCACTAAAGTAACCTAAGCAACATGGATGGTGTCTGGTATTACTTTAGGTACTGCCAGTGACACTACATCTTCTGTTACCTTGCAGTAGTTGTTCTGATACATTAGATCCCTGCATTTTGAAGAATAATGGAGATATACAATAGTTTTGGTTGGTCGAAGGTCAGTCTAGTCCAACCCTCCCACAATGAGCAGGGACATCTGCAACTAGCTCTGGGGTGTCAGCTTCACCAGCCTTCGTCTGGGGACAGATATTTTGTGGGAGACTCACGTTTTGCCCTGTTGCTTCTCAGAGAAAATGTATATATGAAATCAGGGAAGGAGGAGTGATGTTTAATTGAATTGACATTTAGTTGAGAATTTATTTTGTGGCAACTGGATATAAAGCCTTATGTAGAGCCTTTATCTTTGGTAGAATAAATTGCCAATGCACAAGTTATAGGCATATGTCGAGGGTTTTGATTGCGGGGTGACAATAAAACCCTGGCAGATGTATTGTTAACCTCCTCTCCCTGCCTCACTTCCCCCTTTTATCCCGTCTTCTCCCGCTTCCCACTAAGGACAGGCGATAGGGAGGGAAAGAAGGACAGAGAGAAGAGAGTTGGAAAAATTAAAAATGTTTTATTAATACTACTAATAAGAATAGAGAAAATAATACAAAACATACAAAACCAATCTTGAAAGTCTCAGCAACTGCAGAGCCGGCACCTAAAGTCCTGGATTGGACTCTGCAGCCAACCGGAGCTGGATTCAGTCTGTCACTAGGCCTCAGTTTGCAGGGACGACTAGCAAGGCCCTCTCCTATTGTCACCCATAAGCAAAAGGGAATAAAAAGGGACAAGATCCCTGTGATCTCCCACTTTTATATAAAATATTCACGTGAATGGCATGTTATACACAGTTGGTCAGTTTCTTGGTCACCTGTTTCTCGTTGCCACTCTCACAAGATGTCCATCCATTCTTATCAATACCTTTGCATTCCGTTGCTAAGTTTTACCAAAACGTGTATCTGGTTCTCCAGGAAAATGCAGCTAATATGAAGGCTTTAGCTGACAGGCAAATTCACTAAAAGAGAAACTTGTTTTTTAACAAAAACAGGACAGCATGTTCTTCTCTTTTCTAATACATAGTGTTTGCAAGAAATTTTTAATAATGAGAAGTAGTATTGTTGATGGGAAATTGTATTTTTGTTTCTTTGTGAGCTTCTTGTTAAAAGATCATTAAAAGACAAACTAGAATGTGGCAGTAGATATTCTGAGGGCTCTCTGTGTTAGATTAAAACAGAAATGTATACTCAGAAAGTTTTACTGGTGTGCCACCTAAATATGAATTAGCTGGTCATATGCTAAACTATGGAATCATGTTACTGAAAAAACAACATTTGAGCAACAGGCAGCAAAGTCTATGTTTTTAGTTTTTCCTGTAAGATATGCAATCCTAGGCATTCTTTCAACTTCCTGCAATAATTTTCTGGCTCTGTAAGAGTATTCCAATATTTTTGTACAAAAACATTACCTGTAGAGCTGAAGTGATAAGAAATTAAGTTGGAAAAATAGCTAGTGCTTTGTTTTTTTCCAGATATTTTCTGTAACTTAATTTTTAAAGTTTTGTTTTTGGTGTTTTTTTTTTTTTTGTGAAGTATTTTTAGAGATTCAAAAGTTAGTTGTTTGGACTGAAAAATGTGAATCAGATATGAAGTAACTACTATGTGGCCCTATTGCTCCCTGTAACTGCATGTACCTTTTGTTATAATAAGCAACAAATGCTAATGGTTCTGTACAGTCCAGACCTGTCTGGGGGTCCTCATGTAAGTTCTCTTCCTGGTAAGAAAATATCTCCCTGATGTTCCAGAAGTAAAACTTAGATTTCCCTTATGTTTTAAGGTAAATTACTTAAGCTGCGTATGAAGAAAATACCTACTGGTCTAAAATGGATATTTCTGTGCTTTGGTAGAAATTATAACAAGAGAGTCTGCAGTACTGCTTAAGCCCACTGACTAATTCAGTATTACTAGGCACATTTTCAGATTTTAGATCTATATCATTGTGTTTGGCTTCAAAGTACGTCTGGTACAATGGGTCCAGGACCCAAGTTTCCATTACAAGTTCATACAACATTGTCAGCATTGATAAAGCGTTCAGTTACTGAAAACATGATGTCCAATGCAGCTGTTGAGGCACTGGTATCATCTGTTTTCTGACTATGTACAAGACCTTAATGACAAATTAAAATTAATAGCCTTACTGCTGTGCATCTTACAGGCACACAACCTTTCATGTATTCCCTCTCCATTTCTGTTCAGGAGTTTTGCATCAAGAATCTAGGAGAGTCCTGACACCACCATTTCAATGGTAAATGGTGGAGGACTGAAAGGTAACATTCTTCAATACTTTTTTCTCTACCTGTGATGTCATTAGTATATGCTCATCAGTCTTGGCCAACTCAACATATGCATTGATATGTAATACCTTCTGCTGTTCTGATTGTTGCCTCCTTCTGTTAGATCTTTCTTTCACAAGGAAGAGAAGGGTCTGCAGGCAGAGGTGAAGAAATAATTAATTCTAAAGTGTTTTATTTGTCTGAGAAAACTTGCTAGATTATAAGATGGTCCAGAGGATGGCTTCAGGGCATTTCAAAACCTGAAGAAAATGCATAAAGTTCAGAGTCTTCAGTTTCTCCTGGAAACTGTGGCCAGAAAGCCAAATAATGTGTTAAATGTTTTGTAAGCTTTTTTGCCTGCTAGACTGGGGATAGCATTCAACAAGGAATTTTTTGATAATAGAACTGCAGTATCATTTTTTGGCACTTTAGGGATTCCATTATTCTTTCTAGGGCTTTTTTTTTTTTTTTTGTGTGTGTATCTCATGGCTACTCTTTGGGAAAGATTGAAGCAACAAGGATCATTTAAAGTAAGTTTAGTTTAAAGTTAAAAAAAAGGAAGGCAGTAAACCAGGATTTGTTTGGCAAGATCTATTTCTCTGTCACTCTCTAAATGTATATTATTTATTGACACTCACCATGTGCTTCTGTCAAGGTAAGGCTAATGAAACAGCTTGTCTGTTTATGAAGACTCCCACAGAGTGGTGGGTTCATGAAGTTTGCCCGAGTTGACATGTATTCTGTACAAGAGTAGATAACACCAATGTGCCTGTCCAGCTAAGCCATAGAAACACAGTGGCCTTAACACCACAGGAGTTGCATGAAGAAATGGTTATGATTTTTGGTACCCTTGGGAAACTTAGCTGTGTATGTTTCTTGAAACTTAGATGCCTCATTGTAGCATACAAAGCTCCAGAGCCCATGTTACAGGATACAATACAGTCACATTATTTCTTGGAAGGATTCAAGTTATGTGTATTTATCAAATTGACATCTCAAATTACATACATGTTACCAGACTACGTTATGGTTCAGATATCAGAACTTGGAGAGTATTCCAGCTGCACAGGCATTCCCAGACATTGGTGACTTTTCATGCCATTGTATAATTCTGAAGTACAGTGCCAGCCAAAAATAATCTCACTCTTTTGTCCCAATCATTAATGGGTTTGGACTGTAACAGTATGTCATGGATACAGAATATATGTATTTTTTTTCCAATCTTGTTTGCCTCACCTCTTTTACAAAAATATTAAAGCCTAGGGAGGAGGGCAAAATATTATACTGATTACTGCTCTTGTAATATACAAAAACATTCATATTTGAAAGAAAGGCTGACTTGTAAATGTCAGGAGTGAAAGTAAGTTGAGGGTAGTTTTGGCCTGCTCCTCAGGGCATAAGAGTGAGAGGAACTACTAGAGTTGTTAGACAGTAATTTCAGAGCTTTGTGTCAAGAAAACTTCAATTTCAGCTTATTTTCGTACTGTAAAAGCCTTTTTGGTTTTTTTTTTGTTGTTGTTTGGGTTTTGTTTTGTTGGTTTGTTGTTTGTTTGTTTGTTTGTTTTGAGGGGGGGGTGATTTTGGTTTGGGTTTTTTTGTTAGTCTGGGGGGTTTTTCGTCATCTTCCAGTACTTCTGTGGATTCTCCTCACTACTATTACTGCAGTTGAGGAAAGAAACTTTGCAACCAAGTGAAGTCCTTCCCTAACCATTTGCTTTCTGTTAGCAAATACTTGCTTCATTTAACCTATACTAGAAACTGGATATGTAGCCAAAATGAAGGTGTAAGTAGTTATTAGGGTAAACAATATAATTTTAAATAATTCATGTTTTGTGTTGTGTCGTTTGCATGCTGGAGTGATTCTTTTCCTTTGGATGAGCTCAGTGGCGTAAGTTGAAGTCCAGTTGGTTTAGTCTGTCCTCTTCAGTGGAAGTCATAGGTTGCTTCTAAATTCCACAGTTGGGAGAGTTAACAGCTTGTTTTGAACCTGACAGTAGAAAATCAACTCAACAAAGATATTTTACACCTTTTCTCTTACTACACTCTACTACTATTCTTGTCTAAAAATGTCCATAGTGGTGCATAAAGTGATACATTTCAGCCTGTTCAGCCTCCTATTTTAAGTGTTCTTTCCAGTAGCTGATACACGGGAGTACAGCACCGAAGCAGTGTTTTAGCTATAGTTTCACTGTAGCTATCTCATCAGTGTTGGTTTTGTTTCATGGTCAGATGGGATGAGTGCCAGTTCAGATTTATCCTTTTCAATCTCTTCCTTGGCTCTCCATAACAAATACCAGGATTTCAATCCATGTTCATTTGCTGGAGGATGCCCATCTTTGCTGCAAAGATTGATTGATAAAAGCAGAATGAAGGGAGCAAGTCCTACAGTCTGGTTTTTTTTAAGTGATGGTGGCATTTTGCTCAAATCTGGGGCTTCAGATGGGTACCGTAAAATTCAGCTTGATCATTCTTTTAATCTTTGAAACTAATGGGTGGTCTATAAAGACATTTTTCTCACTTCCCATTGAATAAAAGGGGAAGAGATATATTCCTGCTGATTTGACAGGGAAAAAAGATTTCAATACCAAGGCTTTTGAAGGTTTTCTTACCTTAGTTAAGGAAAGAAGACTACCAAGCCATGATGTTTGCTTTAGTCCCATTTCTCAGCTATGAGCCTGTCTGAAGACAGAAGAACAAAACCTTCTCTGATAGTATTACAGAATCACAGAATGTTAGGGATTGGAAGGAACCTCGAAAGATCATCTAGTACAATCCTCCCACTGGAGCAGGAACACCTAGATGAGATTACACAAGAATGTATCCAGGCAGGTTTTGAATGTCTCCAGAGAAGGAGATTCCACAGCCTCCCTGGGCAGCCTGTTCCAGTGCTCTGTCACCCTCACTGAGAAGAAGTTTCTTCTCATATTTAAGTGGAATCTCCTGTGTTCCAGTTTGTACCCATTGCCCCTTGTCCTGTCATTGGTTGTCACTGAGAAGAGCCTGGCTCCATCCTCATGATACTCACCCTTTACATATTTATAAACATTAATGAGGTCACCCCTCAGTCTCCTCTTCTCCACCCTAAAGAGACCCAGCTCCCTCAGCCTTTCCTCACAAGGGAGATGCTCCACTCCCTTAATCATCTTTGTTGCCCTGTGCTGGACTCTCTCCAGCAGTTCCCTGTCCCTCTTGAACTGAGGAGCCCAGAACTGGACACATTATTCCAGATGCGGTCTCACCAGGGCAGAGTAGAAAAGAAAGTAGATTTAGTGTCTGGATAAACTCAGAATGTGCTCAGTGATAGATTTCCACAAATGCAGTACTCTGACGACCTTTAAAATTTTGGGAGTAAAATATATTAACTGCTGAATACCGACATGTTTCAGTTTAATTTAATGACTTATAATGTGTTTATTGCTAAAAAAAGCTTTTACCATTTCCCATTTAAACAACTATTACAACTAATGTTTAATAATTGAAGTACTAGTTACTTGTAATCATCCAAGTTGTTTTAATATGTTACCAGTGGCTTCCAGGGTGTCTTCTTGCTCTGAAGTTCTCCCTATGACTACAAGTTTATTTTCTCCGCAGATCTTGTTTCTAGGACAGTAGTTGCAACACACTGTTCAGAAGAATTCCTGGATGCCAGACATGAAATGTTTTCTGGAAGCAGTCTAGCATGACCTCAGCAAGAAAATTTGTTCTGTGGGTGTTGAAGAACATCACATCGTTAGTATTCAATTACCCTGTAGTTGAATACTTGTCATATACAATTTTGATGAATATTGTTGTTCCTGTCTTGCTTCTCACACAGCTCACTCTGGTTTTTAACCTGTGAATCAGTTAAAACAGCTCCAAAGGATGTCTTGAGTTTATTGTCACCGATCAGAAATACCATTGTTGAACTGCCAGCTGATTCATGCCTGATTTGAGACCTGTGATTAGCAGAGACCTGCCTGAGTTTCACCCTTTGCACTCTTACACAAAGACACTGTACATGTTAAATTCTTCCCACAGCAAAAGGTGACTTGTGTCGTGTAGATCAGTAGGTTCTGCTTTCCCAGCCTTATGTTCATTCAAAGAAATCAAAACCTACTTGCTCATTAGACATTACAAAGCACTGGCCTTTGCTTTAAAAAAAGCTTACATTTACTTTCCCTTCAAGCTTACTTCTGAGTATATTTTACACTAGCGTGTGTGTATTCACAAATTAAGAAGAGTGGATATTGAAAAAGATATCTCTAAATGTCACTCTTGTGCTTGCTGAAAGTTAAGACACATTCTGATAGGGCTTAAGTATGATTTCTTAACCATGTTAACTTTTAGTAACTGCAAAAGTGAGTTGTATTTACACATTTGTCAAACCTTCTAATTTTTTTTTTTTAAGAAAATTTTCTGGTCATGGATAACCAAGTCTGTGCCCAGATTTACTCATCCCATAGAGAAGTTAATCAAGCCAGTGGAGATAAAAAGATTAAGCTTAAAAGTAAATAATCACAGTATCTTACTATGGAGATAATCTTTTTATGTGGACCGCTTGTATGTACACTTTCTCTCTTAATTCGAGTTGGAATGTTTCTGTAACCAATGCGAGGTATTTCACAATTCACACTATTCTACAGGTACTTCTAAAAAGTCAATGATCAGAATCTGTCAAGGAAACCCAAACCCACTGCTTTATTTTTTTCTTGAGTCTTAGCATTTTGAGACTTTAAAGGCTATGAGCAGTGAAGGTATAGAGTAAAAAGTGCCTGTAGGCTTAAAGAGATTAAAATGTAACTGTATTTTTCAACATACTGTCTTTACTGGTAGCTGCAGGATTGAAACTTTTCAAAGAGGTTATTCTGCAGTACCAAAGGGTAAAAATGTCAAGTCTGTGAATACCATACTAAGGTAGGATTCCCCCTCACCTCTGTGAAAGGCAGATGTGAAGTTATCCAGAGGAACCGTGTTTGAAGCTATAGTGAAAAGAATGATTTGCAGCTTATGTGAGATAAACATTGAAATACAAACCATTTAAAAGGAAATCCTTCCTCTATTATGCTGTCTTACCTTTGTGATTTTTCAATTAATTCTTCTGAAAACAGTGAATAGTTATGTTGGATTAATAGATGCTTTAGTTTAATATTTTAATCACGGATAAATATGTCTGACTCTGTTTAAATGCAGGCTATGATAATGTTAGGACTGACCTGTGGAGCTGCCAAAAGCAAGCAAGTACACCGAAAGTTTGCACACATTTTTGTGAATTAGTTGCAAGTGTAGTTTCAATAGTTCAATTTTGATAAAATACACATTTGCAGGTTTTAAAAATGACTGCAGTAAATGGAATAATGTAATTTAATTGCTACTGAAGTCATAGTAGCCTTCTCTCTAATAAGAAAAAATATTATCACCATCATTTTCTTCTTGTTCTAGTAACAGTTTGTAACACTTAGCCATTCTGAATTTTGGACCAAAGTAAGAAATAAAAGGGACCATTAAATGTAAACTTATTTAGAGCCAAGTAGCCACATTGTGAGTACAAACCTTCACTGTGCATTCAGGGTAATACTGTACTTTGTAAGCAGCATACCATTTTGAAGGCACTTGTGAATGCTAACGTTTTAAAGTATTTGGTGCAAAATTGAGTTGTTTATGTCAGTACTTGGATATATGCATCCCTTTTCAAGTCAATTTATTTATGAAATCTTTAGAACAGTCAAGTTTATTCAAGTAGGATCTTGTTTGCTCTTATTTACTGAACTTCCATTTTTAATATACAGTTTGCAGTTTTATAGTTTTCCATAAAATGGCTTAATTTAAAACAAAGTATTATTTGATTGGGATATTTTTAATACACTTTTAAAAATGTTGTATTTGACTAGCAGTACTACTGTACTTATTAGCCAACTTTTCTCTGTAACTTTCAAGGTGAATTTAGAGCAGTGTCATAATTGAAATAATTTCACAAAGAAAGGCAGAAAGGCTTTTTTGAAAGTAGATAGTACAATTTGTGCAGTTTGAGTAACATCTATGCTTTGTCAGAGTTCAGACTTTATTTACCTTCTTACCTGCAATCTGCCCTTACAGAATTACAGGTCATACCAGGTTAGTTTATTTATGTAAAAGCTTGCTTATTTGAGTTTGTCACTGTGTTTGAAATACTGTGCTTAGTTCTGAGCTGGTTATTACAGGAGCACAGATACAGGAGCGAGGGGAACAAGGCAGGTGAGCTCTGACAGTAAGTGTTGGAACAAAGCTCCTGTCAGGTGTAAAAGAGAGAATTGTGATTCCTTCAGTATTTCTGGTAGTTCATTAGGCTTTTTCTGATTTCTTGAACAAAGTAACCCATAATACTGCGTAGCTTCAATTTCTGATGGTATCTAGGTTATTTGTAAAATGGTGTTTTTCTCTCGGGTTTCATTAGAATCAATCTTCTATGGTTAGACCACGCTGGTTGCTCACAGAGAGTTCAATTAGCACACCAAAAGTTTTCATATTCTCATGTTTCTAATCAGTGACCTTCCACGAAAAATGCTTGTTGATTCTTACTGTGTTGTCTTTACACTTCTGCTATGCTAGCAAGTATGATAAGTCTGGTTTTCATGTGTTTTTTACCTGTTGCCTTCTAAACGGGCAGTTCCAGCATGGACTTTCATTAGACTACTACTGTTTTCTTGCCACAGTCATTAATACACTAAATAAGCAAAATTGCAGAACTCAGTATTTAAAACTAAAGTTCACATTTCAAGGCAAAATGTTTTGCTTTACTTTCATCCAATTCCTTGCACTACACACCTTCCAGTCCTTCTACTAACCAGGATCTTCTCCAATGTAATATCGCATGTTGGTTTATCAAATGGTATTAAAATCTGAGTTATAACTGCTGTAGCATTTATTTACCAAACAAATGCATCTGACTACTCTGACACAACATACCTGTAGTTCCTGTACACATACTTACAGATAAACCTGTTATACACTTTATTTCATTTATTCATCTCCTTTAGTTCCTGAAAATATCTTCAGAGTCTTACTGAAGGGCACAGATGCTCAGATTTCCTTTTTTATGTATAAGTCCAACATACATATATTGCCTTGGCCATTCTCTCTTCACAAAATGCTGCTTCCTGACTTGCTAGGAATATTTTTTTAGCTCTTCTTGTCATAAAATTGAGGCAACATGTTTTTCAGAGTCCTGCAGTCTGTTCTGGTGTCCCTGACTAAAGGACTCTTTTGGAATTACAAGTTTGAGGAACTTTTTTTGGTCCCTTTTATCAAGATAGAGTTCTCTCCTGAAAACCAGAATATTAGCCAAAGTGTGCAGCCAAAATATTAATATACCATTAGCTTCTATCTCATCTTTCTTGTGCTGGCCACAGATCACCTCACTGCCTCTTTTTCATTCTATTTCTAGTGAAATGGCTGGGAGAATTTTATTTTCTCAACAAAGTCTGACTTAACCTGACTTTTCATACTATTCCTTTTATTATAAAGATGGTTTCTGACCTCCAAGGAATAGCTTTCTTTCCTGATATTTTCCTTGTAGGCTTCTTTTCATTCCGAGCATCTCTTGTGACGTTAAGTATTCCTGCTAATTTTTTAACCTTTTCTATTTTTTTTTTTTTTGGTGAGTATAACCTCCAGTTGCCATTGGTCTCCCATATGTCCTGTGTGCGTGAATGTCTTGTACATCCTAGGAAGCTGAAGAGCAATTCATATCGCACTGAGGTCGACCCATTGAGTGACCAGCTGAAATTGCCACTTGTGCTCTCTTAGCTCAGGATCACGCCCGTAGGCATCAACAGTTGAGGTGCCTTTTGCTGTCTGGAATCTCACCCTGTCTATGCTGTGCTTCAGCCACTGGCACTTAACAGTCCTGGCTGTTGATTAAAAGAGAAAAAGTTAAATTCAGAAAATGGTTCAAATCTGACAGGTTCAAATCTCATTATAGGCAGTTTGTTATTAGCAACATGTAAGTGATATTACTGTTTCATTTTAAGTGTTTCTACTGTGGTACATAGTTAACTTTCGTATTTGTAAACTTTTTCACAGTGCTGTGACACTTGTATTCACAGAATCACAGAAGGTTAGGGATTGAAAGGGACCTCAAAAGATCATCTAGTCCAATCCCCCTGCCGGAGCAGGAACACCTAGATGAGGTTACACAGGAATGTGTCCAGGCGGGGTTTGAATGTCTCCAGAGACAGAGACTCCACAACCCCCCTGGGCAGCCTGTTCCAGTGCTCTGACACCCTCACTGAGAAGAAGTTTCTTCTCATATTTAAGTGGAACCTCCTGTGTTCCAGTTTGTACCCATTGCCCCTTGTCCTGTCATTGGCTGTCACCGAGAAGAGCCTGGCTCCATCCTCGTGACACTCACCCTTTATGTATTTATAAACATAAATGATGTCACCCATCAGTCTCCTCCAAGCTAAAGAGACCCAGCTCCCTCAGCCTTTCCTCATAAGGGAGATGCTTCACTCCCGTATTGCTGTCATGTGTTCTCCATTCTCCCAGCAGATCCTCATGCAATTAGAAATGAGGCAAAGCTGTAATCGTTAATTTGTTAAAGTATGAACTTAAAATTGACATTTCTGACAGTCTTCATTTTCTGAGCTGGCATAGCTTTAGGTATAAAACAGAATTTTCTGGGTAACTATAGCTGCTGAGATTTTATGCTGTGAGTGACTGATTACTTTGAGGGTAAATTTCAGATGAATTCTGTCAACAGTGATAAATTGCTCATTGTTCATTGCAGTCTACCAATCAAGTTAAACTAATTCAACTACAACACGCTGCAATTTTTAAGGATACCAGTGGAGGCTTTTGCAGTTTATTTTGAATTGTGCCAAGGTCTTGTCAGGATGGATTCCAATTTAGTTTTTCTAAAATAATTAGTGAAAACAATATCTGTGCAGATCTAAACCACCACAATATTTTAAAATGTGAAACTTATATTCTTTTAGTTCATCAGCTAGACATGCGTTTAAATGGTACGCTTGTTTTATACATTTTCCAGTTACTTATTCTGCAAAAGCTTATCTGAAGCAAATATATAAGCAGGGTCACAAAAGTCCATTTCAGCGTGTGCCTTTATCAGTTTGATTTCACATAATTGAACTTGGTGAAAGTTTAGAAATTTCTACTTTGTCTTAAAAGTAATGCTTATCTTTTACGTTGGTTTGTAAACTTCACAGTCAAGACATTCTTACAGCATATATATGTGTGTGTATATCTACTTTTTTGAATTACATATTTTTAACCAGTAAGGGCAAGGCAACAAAAAATATCCAGGTCAGTTGAATAGGGTATTTGTTTACCCTTGCAGAAAAGCAATGTAAAGCATTTTATGGCTATTTAAGGATATTTATAGGAATAAATTATAGGACCGCCCTCTTCATCCCAGCGGTCTTATTACCTTCTCTCATGAATTAGAGCTCAGCTGAGTCAGAGTTATATTAAATGAGTGGTGTCTGAAGTTATTTGTTGTTTGAATAGGCAATAAAATGAAGAATGTTTCTTCTTTTCTTGAATGTCGGTGTTCTCACACACTTACACTTTCCTTACCTTTCTGATAAACATCTTTGGTAAGTAAGAGATACTGTTCAAGTTTTTATTGTTAAAACAGACTTCATCATTGGTGCCATGCGCATTGATAGGGCCCTTTCTTTTTCTTGCAGATAGGCAGTCATTTGTAGGAACTCTAGCAAATTATAGAAGAATTTCTATAAAGTTGTAGTTCTGAGATTTTTCTTGCTTTAGAGAAGGTTATCTCTTGCGGCTGTTTGTGTAAGAGTTTTTCCTTCAGACACTCTGAAGTGATAGAAATGTTTGGATACAAAGTACTCTTAAGGTGGTAGGACTGTGTTCATTGGGCTTTGCCTATTTGCCGTTCCTGTTTGTAATTTTGCCACCTTTTTTCATGGATTTTAACAGGTTAGACTTACTCAGGCACGATGCCATCATATTAGAAGTGAATTGCAGGTTAATTATTTTTCCAGGTCTAATACACTGTTGTATGAATTTAATAACTTCAAAGTTGTCATAGAGAGCAGTGGCTCAATACAGAGTGCTGAATCTTGTGTGTATGTCAGTCACATATGCTAAATTTAGCACATAGGGTGAACCCATCTAATGATTTTCTGCTTGCTGTAATTGACAGGTAGTAGCCCTGAGTTTTTGATGTCACAGTTTCTGAAAAAATAATACCCTCTGCAGCGAAAGTAGAAAAATATTAAAAGAAATATGAAAAGTGGTATGCCCTCAGTAACTATGTCATGGGGACTGTGTTTGCACACACCAAGGGCAAAATGCAGCCAATAATGACTTCTCTTGTTGGATTCCTGGCAAATACGTTCAGTTCTGGGTTTTTTTGGAGGGAAATCAGCATTCCACGGTTCCCTTGCAATATTTGATTAAAAGGCATTTTCAGGTCAATTCAAACATATCTGGTTAATTTTGCATATGTATAAGATGTATTTCTTCAGCATGAACCTTATTTTTGATCTTAAGGAGGCTGTGCCACTTTCTTTGTTCCTTTTAGGAATTCTACTGCAGCTTCTAGTCTTCAGTTCATTTGCTTTTAATTTCTTATGGTGTCTGCAGGTCTATAGAAATTCAGTCGAAGGTTACTATTCCAGTATCCATGATGTTTTTCTTGACTTAGAAGTTGTCAATGGTACTTAATACATCACTTCAGTTACAGCATTCTGTCCTTGATTAAAAACTATAAGCTAAAATAAAATGACAGAGAATAAAAATATATAGATACTTATTATTTTTAGTATATTTTAATGATTACTGCTTACATTTCTACTTGACTTTCATTCTGGTTTTATATTTATTATTGTTACAATTTTGAGACAGCAAATTGTAACTGGAAATATTATCATACTAAAAGTAAGAGGAGAATATGCATAAAACCATAGGTGGATTGAACATGGTACAAAGAATGCAAGAAAACATGGAAGTAGAAGTAAACAGAAAAATAATTTTTAACCATTTATTGCCTTGATAATTTATGTCTCTTGGAATAATTGTTTTGTGTTGCTTTGGGTTTTTGCAAACCACAAAACATCTGCCTGCCTTTTCCAAACTTCATAGTGTATCAGTTGACATCTTGCTTTTAATTGCTGCAAGGTTGGCCCCTTGCTACCAGAGCCTATTATCCTGCAACTGTATAGTTTCCATCCATATATATTACACATTTTGTGGATTCTGCCTGTTGAATCGAGACTTTGAAGTCAATTCTACCAAAAGCACCTCAACTGACAAGACAGGAGAACTCACACATAACTGTAGATTCTCTGATCTGTGCTAAAGACATTTGCTGTTTCTTGATCTCTTCATCTGACGGTGTAAAGCAGCAAAGGCCCAGAGATCTCCCTGGCTTCACTGTAATGCACAATAAGATGCACTCGGCATTGCGGGGAGCGACACTGGGTCATTAGCTGGTGTAGTCAAATGACATGCCATTGTTCTGTAAAAAATACAGGTTTTGAAAAATCTTCTTCCTAACATTAAGGTGTAGGAATTACTGAGTCTTTGCTAAATATTCAGTATAAATGCCCAGCTCTGAGAAAATTTAGTTGTTTAGGCTCTCAAGCTGACTTTAATTGCCAGGGTTTTGTTGGCTTCTTTTTAAAGCCCTATTCCAAACAGTTTTCTGTAGCATCTCTTCTGATTTCAGCCTTCTGAAATAAATTAAAACCTTGAATTCACTCCAAGGCTACTTGTTATATTTAATAAGTTGTGTGTCCTTGGACAAGGAAATGGAAAATTTTGAACAAAAGTGACATTCAGTCCTCTTTGAAGTGATAAAAGCAGCTTGACATCTGATTTATAAATTAAAATTTTCAGCATGTGTGTGAATATTTTTTAAGTGTCTATGTTTATTGGTTTATGGTGTAATTTGCATGTTGCAGTTTCTTATTAAGTGTAACACATTAAATATTCTTAACATTATGTAAACATCAGAATATTTTCCTCACATCTGTATTCTTCTAATGCAAATGTCCTGTGCTAATTAAAAAAAAAAAAATCAGTCGTTACTTACTTTTTTTATGTTCTTGCTAGACATTAATTTTTAATATCAGAACCAAGAATGAGATCATGAGGAAACAGATTTAACCTTATTCTGAAGTGATCAGATTTTGGGGAACAGGATAGAGGGAAATGTTATATAATGTGATTTAAACATTCATCCACAGTGTTAAGGGAGTTTTGTTGATATTGAAGAGTTCTTTTCCAGCTCTTACTTTTACCTCTCAATTATTATTTTTCCTGTCTTGAAGCAGAGTACAGTGATGGTATTTTGATAACAAAGGGCTGTCAGGCATCACATTAACTTCTACATGTACTATCCCTGTCCATGTGATCTGCAGCAGCTTAAAATATTTCCTTGTGAGGCTTTTTGCGGGGCCTAATATTCTCCTCACATGAACAAATGGAAAGAACCGTGATTAATTAGCATTGAATAAATATGTTCAAGATAAGAATTTTTATTTGAGTTTAAAATTATTCTGTTTCCTGTTTTCCTTTGTTCTCAAGGGAATAGGCTTTGTTTTAATACAAGGGTCAACAATGTCAGAACTCTTAGGAACTTGCGTTTTTTCAGTTCCTGGTTTTACCTGAGTTTTGCATCACATACCCAGCATAAACTGAATTATTTCATTTTTCTAATAGTTGCATAGCACAAGGCATTTAAAGCTCTCTAAAGGTATCAATAGCTGTGTTACTTTTCCCTGCACAGAAGAGCTCTGTGATACATTTTAAGAAATTCTTTTCTTTTACAGGTTTCTTACAGCCTTTCCTGGAAGCCTGCAGTAACGAATCCTTCTTCCGTACTTGCTCTGTATTGCTTCGAAGTTCTAAGTTGGATATTCAGGTTTTGGAAAAGCTCTGTGTTATACTACAAAAACTCTCCAGAATCAAGTAATCCTTTACTACCATTATTCTGTTAGTTACTATTAAATCACTGAACCTGGGGACCTTCATCTCTCTGCTTTTTCAGAACTGATCTCTGTGTTGCTGTTTATTTGCTCTGCCGTAGACAAACCTGGACTTCCTTAGGTAGCAGTTAAATTTAAACTTTGTGTCACAGGCGTGTAAGACAGGACTCTCAATGCTTATATATCCAGTTCAATTTACAGAATACAAACTAATAAAAAAAAAAAACAAAACTAAACAACCCTAGCCTAAAGAGGAAATGTTCCTTATGTATGCAGATGACAAGAATACTTAGAAGAGAACCCTATTCTTTTCCCTTGACCTTCAGTTTTACTCAGGCACTTGGTAATATCTGCTTTGAAAATATAGTCTCATCTGTGTCTTGCATTCCTGTTTCATCAATTTTCATTTCCTACGAAAACGAAATTTCAGGTCTTGAACTGTGTGCGCCTTTTGGGGATTGTTAATCTTTATAAAATATGTTGTTGCTCACTAATTGTTAGGTTATTGTAACAAAGGTCTTCATGCATTACTTATTGGGATTGTTTCATTTATAAAAGCAGGTGTCTAAACTGAGCAATTTTTTACATTAGACTTAAAGTTGTTGACAAAACTGAGGTGTTCATTGACTTTATTTGGAACAAAATTGAACTCTAGGAAAAAAAAAAAATTATTTCCTGTAAAATAATCTGATACAAATCATAACCTATATTGGAAATATACTGAAAGTAAAACTTGCTGAGAAATCCTATTTTTTTTTTCAATTTATAGTTTCTGGAATCTTATTTCCCATTAGTGAAACCCTTTTCCTTGAGCTTTCTTTATACTACATGTAAATACCACTTAAGTAAAATGCATTGAAAACCTGCTCAGACACTATATGCAATGTAGAAGAATTATATGAAAGTCCCAATATAATGCACATTTTTCTTAATTAAAAGAATAGTTTTCTGTAGAAACTTTAATCTTTAGATGAAACTTCTCAGTTTTCAATTGACAATTATTTTATGTAAAATCTTTTGCAGAAGCAATAAGAAGATGTTTGAATTGTTTGCCCTTCATCAGGTGATCCAAGAACTACACAGGACCACAAACGCAGATCATGCTTTCCTCTGTATAAACCTCAATTCAATTCTGTTGAATTTGGGATTGTTGAGAAGTAACTCTCTTACCTCCAGCCTAAGCACAAGTCACTAGCACTATCTTTCAATCTGATTATTGGTCTGTATAATTTGTCAACTCCCTGTTAATTGAAATTTGGATATTTTTTTACTGTTTTCTATAAATAAACTAAGCAGAACCACAGTACTGTGTAAGTTGCTCTGTATCATGTGCCGTCTCGTTGATATTTCCCTCATTGACAAAAAGGAAAATATATGCTAAATGACTTTCTTCAATACTTTTTAAAGAAGTGAAATAATGCTGCTGTTCTGAATGATTGATGCAATCGAAGGAATTGGATCCCTTGAGTAAGCAGAGCAGAGATACCAGCCTTTCCTTACAGATATGAATCTTAGCTACCTTTGACTCTCCAGAGAGTTTTATAAATCCTTTTATTTATTTTACTGTTGATAAGTAACAGGCAGGTATCTTCCCAAATTGTCTTTTGAGAAAATTACAGTTTCAATTATTAAAACCAGATTTTGATTTAACATAACTAGATGTGTTGAATGAGAAATGCTGTTATTGTTTTGGTTTCAGAATGTCTTAGTGTTTGTTTGACCTTTTCTTGTAATTATGTAGCTTTTAGTATTTTATCCTGCTTTGTATGAATCTCTAGTGTAACTTTGGGTTGTAAGATCTCTGAAAATGTAAATAAAAACATTTCTTAAAAAGCTTGCCAATAGTAATCCCTAATGTATAATTATTAGATGTTATTGTTTCTGCTATATTTTTTATTAATTTGCATCACAATCCTCATCTGATCTCTTTTCTGAGTGTGAGAATACAGCTCAGTGTTCACACATAGGAAATAGGATACTTTTAAAAATTCAGTTTCGTCTTCCATTTCTTATTTCTGTTTTGTACCGTAATTACTTTAATTGTAAAATATAAGCTGCAGTTAAAATTAAAGATCTATTGTATGTTAGTCTTTGACTAACACTGGCAGTCAGTATAAAACTTCAGAGAAGTTTACTTCTCATTTTCATATGTTTTTTCTTGCTTTTCCTTTGTATTTCTACCTTTGAACTGCATCTTTGAAGTTGAATTCTAACTGCAAATATTTTTCTAGCAATTCAACTTACGTTTCTGACATGCTTTCCTATGAAAGGAGTCTACAGTAGATTTGGCACCAAGTGTGTCTGGAAGAGAGAGCGAGCACTGCGTGCTCTTTGGGCAGGAAACCAATCCTAGGTAATTTTGAAATATCACTAATCACAGCTAAAAGCTTTTGCTGACAGTGGATTATGTTTTGGAATAAGTATTTCTTAATCTGTAGTTTTGGTTTTCTGTCAGATTTACTAGCAGTGCAAAAGCTTGCCTGTAGCTTTGACTGGAGAGAAAATCCTCTTTCTTAGGAAATGTCTTCACAGTCCTCATGTGCTATAATGTTAGAAAATTAATAACAAAAAAAGCACACTGTACGAAGTTGTTAGATTTCCCATGTCTACAGTAGTGTTGCTTGTGCTCTTGGCTTTCAGCCTTCATCACTGTTTGTTAGTCTGCTGATCTTCCTTGTGGTACCAAATTAACACAATGAGTTCACATCTTATAATGGCAAAGGTGATGTGGTAAAGAGATGCCCAGAGTATGGTGTAGCTTTTACTGCTGGTCCCTTGTGTTTTATATACGGTAGTTTTTACAGCCTGAAAAGATGAATTGCTGTTGATTTCAAGTTTTTATGATCTAGAATGTTTCTATTTAAAATGCAGGGAAAAAAAGGGGGGGTTTGGATCTGTTAAATGTTAATGTAGTTATATTGATTGATGAACTAAAGATGAGACTAATTGTTTTTAAGTAACTTTTAACGGAGCTTTGAAGAAAAATACAAGTTCTTGATTTCACAGTAAGCATAAAAAGTATCAGAAATAAAGAAATAAATGAATTATGGAAATTAATATGAAGTGGCTTGTGAAGAATAGATACTTCTATAAATAAAAAAGCTATAGTGAAGTTCCAAAACGTGCATGTGATTTTTCACTGAGGGTAATAATTCTTGGCAAAAAAAAAGAGTCACATATACACTGTAGTAGAGCCATATGGAGACTCAACTTGCAATGGCAGAAGTGATAGTTTTGAAGCCAGTTGCTGACAGACAATTTATAGTTCCTCAGTACATTGTCCTAAAACTTCACAATGAAGATCTTTAAAAAATATAAACCGTGCCATGTTTTTTCCCAAATTTATCACTAATCCTGTTAATGCAGAAATATTTATGAATCTTCCTAATATCTAGAAAGGTAAAACAATGATGAATTTGGAGCTGGTTTTATTTGCCATTGGATTTTCAGTTTGCGTTAGATCACATCTTTAAATGTACACGGTTTCATGGGACATAGGGACTATAAACACATGTGAAATGATTGTCTGACAACAGTGTGATTTTAGGATCAGACGCTTCAAGGAAAGTAAAATGTCAGTCTACCAAAAATGGACCTAAAATGATTGGAAATAAACTGAAATGAAGATTTTAACTCTGTTTCAATTTGTAATTGATTATCTGGAGTATCTAAGCTAACTAATAATGCTGTCTACATTAGAAGCATACCTAGCCTAGCTTGCCTTTGTCATTAACAGCCAAAAGGAGGTATTATGATAAATGTTGTACTGAAATCACAGTTATTTATATATTTCTGCTTCTAAATATTTGGTATAGCAGATTTTCTACACACCTGCTTGTTTCGTTGTCTTGACCATCACTTTCGTGGTCCAAACCACCCCAGCAGTCCATGTTGGGTCCTTGTTGGGAAAGTCAACAAGAATATTTCACCTGCTTATGTTAGGATAGATTTCAGCTGAGAAAAGGCCACCCAACTTGAAGAGAATGATGTTGTTTTTTTTTTACAGACTCATTTATTGTAGAATTGTAATTGCCCTTGCTGTTTATCCAAGGCTTCCTATTGATAAATAGGCAAGACAATTTACAAAGTCTAGATTGGACAAACCCGTAAGAAAGGTTGTTCCCTTGGCAGGGAGCAGTTGTACGTTGGCAGATCTAAAGAAACTAGGCTACCGTTACCCAGCCTGCACAGGTGTGCTCTGTTTCTTTATATCTGTGACTTTCTCCAGCTGATAAAAGGTCTGTCTCTTAAAGTGGGATTTCACAGTCATTTTCCAGTTCTCCTGAACATGACTGGCTTGCATATTTTTTAATGTTATATAACTGAATTCAATATTCAATATTATGAGGAAAAATTTCTTGTAGCAGATAAATTAACCTGAAAGGTGAAGTATGCTGAAGGCAACATAATTTTAAAGTACTTTTATTCACGATCAGCATCAATGTCTAGAATGCATGATTTAACTTACCGGCTCAGATTTAAAAGACGCTGTAAGCAGAGCTTGTAATTTAGAGCTGTGACACTGGATCCTTTAATTATATACTGAATTTTTCACCTAAAACTTACACAGCTTCAGGGATTGATGGTCTGATAGAAAGCGTTTATCTTCAGGATAACATTTTAAATTTAGTCCGGAAAGTCTGAAAATTTGATCTATGAAACAATTTGGTAATCTTCCACTTTCCAAATGGTTAGAGGAACTGTGGTGGCAAAGCAGTGACCCCTTGTGCTCCTCTTAATGATATAACGTCCACATGTTCTTAAAATTTACAAAGATTTTTGAAATGATAGTGCTGCACAATGTTGTGATCCTACCTTAGACATCTCCCTGAGAAATGCTGTGATGGGCAAAGGCATATTTATGTGCCATACTGACAATCATAGTGTTCTGTGTCAAAACCACCACTACCCGCTGTCAAAAATAGATGCATTTAGGGCTGATGGAACTCTTTAATGCCATCTTCTGACCATGGTTAGGAACATTCCTGGTTATTAGGCTTTTGCTTTTCACATAATTTTAAAAGCAAGTGTCTTGTATATTTATGACTACCTGATCACTACTAGAAGAGAAAACTTTGAACAAAATCACTTAGTGTTTAATTGCTTGTAGCAGATTTTTTTGAGTGACTGGTCCTGAGTCGAAATTTAGCAAGACATAACTCACAAGACATTCTGATCTCTGAAGTCACACTGAGAGAATTACTGGAGAAAAAGAAATCTGAGAAGCCATATATATATATAAAATTTATTTTTTTTTTAACCCAGTTCTCTTTGTGCCCATCACTGAAGGATATTTAGACGGGTCCCAAGGAATATTTCCCTGAATATACCACATCTCTCTGATCACTGCAACTTAATGGTCAGTAGCTGCTCTGGTAGACACGCACAAGCAAGGGCTGTAAACTCTGTGGCCAGGATACTGCTAACAACAGCAGCTGGGAAAGCTCAGCATACGATAACATTCCTATTAATTAGTTTACTGTAAGGTCATCTTCGGCTCCATAAAATGGCATCCTCAGTACAGGTGGTTATGGAGAAAAGAAACTAAAATAATCTGTTCAATTTACAGGAAAATGAAAGTATCATGTGGTACAAGAGTTCCAACAGGAGCATAATAACCCACCCACACATCAGCATTTTGGAAAAGCAGCATGCCTTTGAAGAAGGCTGGAGATAACTAGTGTTGCCAGGCTGGTTTTTGTCCTTGAGAAGAAATAGTATTCTAGTATGTGAATTCAAGAGCTATTTATATAATAAGAAATGCAAATAAACAGGATTTCCATGTTCCACTGTCCTTTCCAAAATGTAGCAGTTTCATGTTCTCCTGGTTTGTCCTCCTCCACACTGGAGCATGAGTATGGCTTCTTTTTTCACAGCAGCCTTGCACACCAAGGCCAAATTCCAGAAATAATGCCTAACTCTGCTTCCTCCCTGTTTCATTTGTCTTTCTGCTAATTGGTCTCCAGTGTTATGTCCTTCTGATTTTTCATTTGCTTCTATGTGGTGGTTTAAATTGGAAAATCGTTGTGTATTCCTGAACTGTCTTGCCATACTAACTTGAATCGTATTACAAGCTTGTTTTTAAAGCAGCCCCTCTCACCGACTATAGGTTTTTCGTTTGTTTGTTTGTTTTAAAGTTGATGGACAAATGAGAGGGCTCTGTGTGTGACCTGTATAACAGCTCATCACTGACATCTTCTGCAGCACAGCATGCAAGGTTTCTTATCATTCTTCCATAATATGAGTATGAAAGTCTAGCCTCACAGAACTCTGGCAAAAAGGAACCAACATTCTTTTGTCCTTGAAGAGTGGTTGAGAGTGATAAATTAATACCAGAGGTAAAAGGTGCTACGCGTTATAATTCATATCACAATAAATAATCAAAAGAGCTTATTTGTGTGTGGGGGAAATAGAATATATACGCAATATTATGTGTCTAGAAATAGATATAGATAGTGCATTCTCACCCTGTTTATATTAATATATTTACTGGAACGTGCCTGTCCAATACATAATAAGGGTATAAGCTCTCTTTGCTTTTCATTATCAGAGAGGAGTATAGAGGTTGCTCACAGAAGAATGATTTCTGCATACAGAAGTCATTGGTTCACCTCTGGGTCACGATTTTCACCTCCAACAGTAAGTTTGGTTTGGTTTGGTTTGGTTTTTTCTCACCTCTTAAATGCACCCTTCTTATAATGAAGCAGGAATTCTAAATTGTATGAGGCTTTGAGGTCACTGGGGAGAAGTTAAACTGGCTTTTTCGGCTCGTCCTCCAACCCCTACCGCTGGGCATTTACACACATTATCTTTTTGTTCATTGATAATGGATTAATGATCCCAAATTCTCAATCGACAGAGGCAGTCAGCTGTTGTTGCTTTATGCTACAAAGCAGAGACCCATGGTTTTCAGCCCACCTTACCTCTGGTGTTTCTTTTTATTGATGTCATCAGAGCAAGATCATCAGAAATCAAACATTATGTAGAGGGCAGTTCCTGACTGCAACCTAAGATTAGAGAGAGTTTACAAAGTCAGGCAAGTTTCTTTGAGTTAGGACTGGGATGATACTGGTCAGGCTAGGAAGCTGGGTTTGAGAGGGAAAGGCCTTGCAAGGCAGTAGGTACTAATCTTGCCTGGGAGGGATTTTCCACAAGGGCACCCAAAAGGCTGGTGATAGAGTTTGGAATCGGTTTATCTGTAGACACAGAGCTAAGTGCTCTCTCTAGTAGGGCCTGCTGATGTATAACAAAAGACAAAAGCCCTAATGCCATTTTTACAGTGTCCATGCCACATGCTATAGGAATTCTTGTGGCAAAACCTTGAGTTGGCTGGAGCTTTGTGTGGAGCTCTTCAGTCTTTTATTTTAAGTAAGCATTCCAAGGACCTAAAGGGTCTTTTCAACTTGAAAGTTTGGTTTTATCAGAGTGTAAAGAAGAACAATTACTTTTTAAGTAAAAAAAAAAAGTGCACATCAAAAAGGAAGCAAAAGGTCTTGTAAATAATTTTCCCCTTGACCCACTCATTTCCTTAGGGGTTGGGTCTCAATGTCCAACTCTAAAAACTTTCTGTTTGTGAAAATTCTGTGCATCTCCCCTAATTCCCAGAAACATTCTTTACACAACTATTTGAGGCCTTGTCCTGTACCTGCCCCCATGCATACCAGTGGCCTCCCATTCCCTGCTGTGCTGTAGAACCTCTACTTTCTCACTTTTCCCCCCAGCCTTTCCCACCTTGCCTTCTGGAAGCCCCTCTTGCTGCTGGCGTGCTCCTTTGCTCTGAAAGAAGGCACAATTTTCCCTCCGTTCGGAGGAAAATCCAGAGACTGTGGCAACCAGGACAAGGTAAAACAATAGCCTTCCCACTCTACTGTGAAAAGGCAGCCTTTTAAAGGAATATAATATTCCACTGCGACAATTTGTATTTTTTTAATCACTAGGACACCCCTAGATTGTGTAGCACTTGTTGTGATAAGACAACAAACTTTCAGGGATGATCTAAGTAGATCTGTAGCTGTGTAAAGACATTTTATGGGTTAGTCAAGGTGACATCACTATCTGAGCGTTTACAGTGATGTAACTAACCTTTTCCCCCCGCCCCCCTCTGCTCTGTTCAGTCTGGTCTTTCAGCATTAGGTTAAAAAGCTGAGACCAAGATAATGAGTGTTTGCTAAAGAAATGCTGTCAGGAGCTGAAAAGCAGAAGTCTTTTCTAAAAGCAAACATACAAATTGGCTTCTCCACACCAAAAGCAGGATTGATATTTTGCTCTGAAGAAGACAGTCTGTAGCTGATCAACTGCTTGCCAGAGCAGTGAGGAGCCACTTCTAAGCAAGGGAGGTCATGTTTTCTTCAGAATCTGGATAATTGAAGTGAGGTTTGTATAAGACTGTATGGTGAGAAATGTGTTTATATTTGAAGTAACATCACGGCAACGGATTAAAATCTTTAATGCTCTTATGTGAAAATTCAGAAACTTCTGTTTAACTTCTTGTTGCAAATTCCTTATCATATTTAGGATATCAGAGTCAATAATATCTTTAATCTTATATGAGCCAATTTGCTGTACATACTAGGAACACGGTGCCAGAGAAATTAACTTAAATACACCTTGACCATTCATCTATTCCAATTATTCCCTACAACAGCACACTAATTAACATAATTACATAATATATAACAGTTCCATGGTTCATCTGCATTCTACACTTGCTGGCTGCAGGTATTTTAGAGGTGTTACTGAGCTGAAATACAGTCACACACCTGTAATAAGTTGGTTACTTGGTAAGATTCAACTTGTCTAACCACTGACATCTGTAGAATATGTGTTTACATCAAAGGTTGTCACTCCAGGATCTCTTTACAGTCTAGAGACACTATAGCCTATAGTTTGAGGACACAACCCATCTCGATTATTTAGTGTAAAATGAATTTCACTGCAGGCACCTGTATTTGCACAGGTACACCACAGTGTGCTGGAAGCACTGACAGCGATGTTTTTAGATGCAGCAATGCCTGTTGGAGTGAGCTTCACTCCGTGCTAACTCCTGCACATACAGCACAGGGAGTAAAAAGACAGTAAAGTGAAACTCAGAACATCAGCTCCTCCCAACTATCCAGCAAACTCAAAGCTTTTGTTGCAGTTTCTGGAGCCTTTCTATCCGTTAATTGTTGATGGAACAAGAACATATTCATCATGCTGAAACCGACAAATGAATCTGAATAAACAAAGTCCCAAACTGTCCCAAAGTAGGACAGTTTTTCTTCCATTTAGAAAAAGCTTGATCTGTATCAAATACTTGGAAAGTCTTAGTTTAATCACCAGGGTCAGAGGGAAATGCAAGTTGATGCTCTGTTTTTTGTAGAAGCTGGTGGTTCTGCTGACAGTCTCACCAGTGCAGTCTGAGACTGGATGAACATCATTATCCTGTCATGCAGTGGAAGCTTCCAGTTGAGATTGCCGATAATGTGGTATAGTACTGCTAATTTAGGAACACACGTTAACGAGAGAATATTGCTACTGTGAGATTACTCACCAGTCTTGCCGTCTGTACCAGCTCTCAGTACATACATAACAACTTACAAACAGTTTCTGCTAGAAGTTGCTCAGTTTGGCATTTTCATAGTACCTGCAAGGTGAATTATTGATCCAAAACTATATTGACAAAGGAAGAATGGTTTCTACTTTGAAAGTTCCCAAAGTAGGGAGAAGCAGTATCCTACAGGAACACAGAGATTCCTTCATGTATGTTACCTAGACACTCCCATACCACAGGAATGTGCCTGCTAGCCCCTGGCTAACTCATTTAATTACAGATTTAGAAAGGAATATGTGATTTAATCAAATAAATGGCTAATACAACTGTCTTTGACTTCTTTCTTTTATTAGCATATCTTATTTTCATATTTTACAATATAATAAGTTATATATACAGCATTAAACAAAATTATTAGAAAGTAAGCTTTGGCAAGATCTACAGGAAAAATTTTCATTCCTGTAAATCTTTTGTGTAACAATAAAAATACTGTATACTAAATAAAATAATGTTAAATAGTTTGTATTCACATTGGCAGCATTGATTTCAAGACCCTAATTTTTCAAGGCCAAATAAACATAAAAAAAGAGGACTCCTGTATCTTCTTTTAGACGAATAAACTGTGTGTACTATTAAATGAAAGATGAAATTTAGGAGGCAGTCCACTAAATAACACTGTAGTTACACACTGACACAAGAAATAATAGAATCTTCCCATTTTTGGTTGGTTGGTTTGGTTTGGTTCATTTGTTTTAGTAGCAATAGTCCTAAACTGTAAATTCAGGGTCTTGAAAATCTTGTTGAAGATTGCTGAGTCATCAGGAAATCTAGGAATCTTATTGAAGCCTGTTGAAATCTGCATTAATTTGCCATTGCTTTCAAGACAGCAAGCATTTCACCCCTAAATTAAACACCAATCAGTTAGTTAAATGTTCAAATAAATGCAGCTTGCTGATTCCTTTAAAGAAAAGTCAAAATTCTCATCAGATTTGGCATATGTAAATTAATGAAGAGTGTGTTATGATACGAAATAAATGGTGGAAGACGAATAAGGAGAAGGATAGGTTTTATGTTGCAGTCTGTACTTCCTCTGCTATACAGATCAAGTGCTGAAAAGATAGTAAATATAGACGTTAAAGGGTGATACTGAATGTTCCGCACAATTCTGATACTACCATCGATAAGATCTAGTTACTAACAGATGGAATACTGCTTGTTAACTTTGGGGTTATAGTTAATATTTTTATAGCATTTTGTTCAGTCATGCATTTTGGAATTTGAAAAGTATTGCTTTGTAACTGTCACATCTCTTAATTTAGTGGTTGCACTTGTTGAAATCTGTCATCGCGCATTTTAGCTACAAATTAAGCAATAGGTTTTGTAACAGCTACTGGTTTGTGGTCTGTACAAGTTTTAGAGAACTTTTAACTAAGAAAATCATAGATTAGTTAAAAGGGAAAAAAAAATAAGGTCAATTTTTGTTGTACACAAGCTTAAAATATTTATCTTCCATGGGAGCTGATTTTCACCTGTGAACTCTGTGCTCACAGTCTACATTTACAAGAGTGGAGCATTTTTAAAAAAAACACTTATTCTTCTGCATTTAAAGTATCTCTAGATAAATGTACTCTTTTTGGTCTTAGTGGAAAATGTGTACAACTGTTGTCTGCTGAAATTCCACTGCTTGTAATATAAGGCTTATAATAGAATTTGATATATAGGTGTCACTACTGGAAAAATACGTTTTTCATGGTAGTGGACAAGATGTTTCCATTGCTCTTTTTTTTTTTGGTATCAGCGCAGAAGGGAAGAACTTCTTGCTCTCAACTTACAAGGAGTGACCACCAACTTCTACTGCACACTTGCTAACCAGTTTGTCCTCAGCAAGTCGGCAGGTTGAATTTACAATTTCTGAAATGTCCATGTTGACCAAGAGTGCATTTATGTGCATTATGTACAGCATTTTGAAGCACTTCAATCTGTAAATCATGTTGACTCTTTTTTCATACAATACAGTTAACCTGAGGACTCTGTATATACACCTATGCACACACTTCTAGATTCAACAAACCCACGTTAAGTATAGAAAATTAAATTAAATGTGTTAGAGCCAAAAGGAATGTACGTGCCTAATGTGTATTGATTGGCACTGTAGCTGTGGTACTGCTTTTGGCTGACTATTAAACCATTGAGCAAAGCCCTAAGAGACAGCAATATTTTCAGAGAGCAATTCAATGGCTTTCTTGCAGGCCAGGCAGGAAGGGTATCAGCAGGGTTATCTGCACATATGCTCATACACAGACCACAAAATGGGTGTTTGTGTGTCCACATATTATCAGTACCTGTTTAACACGATCATTTTGCTAATGACATGGTTCATACCAAGCTTCCTGGGAGACTTCTGCCCTTGTTTTGGTAGATGTGTAACTTCAATTTTTTTGGAAGTTAAAGAGAAGAGCTTCCTGTTAGTCATCAGGAGCGATTACGTAGAAGAAACATCAATGGTCTTTTGTCCAAAGTCTTTTACATGGTGCTCGCTGGACTCACAGTTCTTGTGGGTGATGTGGAAGCACAGGTCCCAAGCGAGAGAGTCAGGACGTCGCTGCTGGTTCAGGAGCCGGCATCGCTTGCGCCCACTCCAGAATATCCGCACACAAGGATTCGACAGCATCCAACCGCTCGATTTGTACCAGTTTGGTTAGCAGTTCTGGGATGCTGTAACCTGCCGTGCTGATGCGATCAAAGAGCTGCATGCCGTCTGTCATACCACCTATCTCATCTCTCTTCAGTCCAAAGCTCTCAGCAAGGTGGCGCCACGTTTTCACTATGGCTTTTTCTGTGTTGTAGGTCGAGCTGAGCATTCGGCTGGTCTTCTCCAGGCAATCAAATGGCAGCTCCGTAGGGCTCAGACCTGCAAAGCGAGGTGCTTATTATCAGATAGCTCTGTGCACAAGTCTTGACTATTCAAGACATTTTATTAAAGTACTACAGTATACACTATTAGCAATAAGTACAGCCAAAACCTTTAAGCGATAGTCCATGATAAGTATGTCTAGCTCTAAAGTTATTGCTTTATATTACCAAATTAATTCTTCCTAGTGACAGTAGGTTACAATAATTAGAGTAAAAAGTTGTCAAAGAAAGAAGTATTAGATGGGTTGTGCAAATTCCCATGGCATTGCCCCTTCCTTCAACAATTTACTAGCTGTTAGGAAAAGTATATTGCAATCATATCCCTAGTGAGCAGCTCCATTAATACACCTCTGCGCGTCAGGCACAGTGTGTGAGCTCGTGAGACAGCTCTGACCCTTCTCTGAGTCTGTCACCAGCAGCTGCTGCAGCTTCTCTGTAATTGAAAGTTGCCCTTGAAGGAATGTGAGGAGGGAGGTGAAGCGATGATGCCAGATGCTTGCGAGCATGAAGTCCCTGCAAGTGCTTCAATTGTCATTACTATCACTGAATCTCTAGAGAGAATTTAACATTCATCCTGTGGGGAAAAAGCTATTTTTTTCCTGGACATTCTTTTTCTATGTATTCATGGTTACAGAATAGAGGAGAGAATCAGCTACAGCATTTTTCCAAAAACAGACTTCTGTTTCTGTAGTTTCCCTGCTTCAGCCTCAACAGCATTAACTTGATGGGAGATAGAGCTCCCTGAGCCACAGAAAGCTCGTATGTACATGCACACATGGGCACACCAAGTATGTGTGTGTGTGTGTGGAGGGACATAAAAGCAGTTGTGTCTTGTGCAGGGAAATTAATTCATGTCTGTTCTGCCAAAACAGTCCAGGTAGTCAAGTGTTAAAGAGGCTTAGAACACTTAAAACACTGTCTTACTTGGAAACTCCACTCTTTTTGTCAGAACAAGTGGGACAGTGTTTAGAGAAGCAGAGTAGGTCAAGACTTTTGTCTGAAATACAGTCCTGACCCTCCCCAAATCACACTTTCATGTTTGGAACTAGTTTCTCTCTGTTGTCCAAGGGACTAGACAAATGCACCAAACAGGTTTCTTATAGATGGAGCATGTGAGAGCTTCTCCAAAACTTGGTCTGTGTGCATGTCCCAGCATGACCCAGCACCACCGTCCTTGCTCTACGGCAGAAGGAAGCCCATAGATGCTCCTGGAGAGAAGCCATGGTGTGATCCAGCCCAAGCCTGGACTTGGCTGCCTCAAATCTGCCTTCAGAAGGTCTTTTCTGGATTGGGACTTCCTACTTTCCACAGGAAAGCAGAAGCCTTTCTTATAGTAAAGACTTGTGATCTAATTTTATGCTGTTATTATAGGTGCAAGTTTTGTATACTCACCTTCTGCAACGTCACATACGTTAGCATACACGTCAAGTATCTTTTTCCTTCGACTTTGAATCTAAACGAGAAGATTTTTGTTTCATTAATTTTTCAGTCACAGGAGTAAGCAATTAGCAGACAGCAGTGGAAAACCTGTGGGAGTTCCTCATTTCATGGTGCTAGGGGTCATCATGTAACATCCTCAAGGGGCCCTTTGAAGACCCAAAGAAAAGGGCACAGCATTCATGGAAGCATAAACCTGTTTCTCATTTCACCTTCCACTGCTAGAGATCTTTCTTTCCATCGTCTAACCTTTTTTAAGATCAATTACTATTCTGCTCCAAGTGTTTGTATATTTTATTTCTCTTTTAGACTGAAGAAAACCCACAACAATGAGGACAAATTCAATACTGCACATGCAGGCAATTAATGCAGGGGTGTCCAGGTTAAGCGGGTGGGATTTGCCACAGGGAGCTAAATTAAGACTGAAATTGCCTTCTTCCAGTAATCTAAAAGGACTGTAGAGGAGGGGGATCTTAATTTCTGTCATTTGACATAGAACTGCTCAGTGTATTATTAAGTAACTGCGTATTCTTCTGTGATATTTTGCCTGGTTGAATCTGAAACATTTTACAGATAGATTAAAAAAAAATATCAATGACGCTTTGGACAGGGAAAATCTGAGGTCCAGGCTGCTCTAGTCATTTTTGACAAGAAAGAAACTTGAACTGAGAACCTGACATTTTCCAAGCCGAACATGAACATTTTGATATCATTTCATTTAGCAAAAATATTCTCAAGATTTGGCTTTGGATTCAATTTGAAGTGAAAACAAATGTCAAAATGTCAAGAATTCTCAGGGACTGGAATTGTCATCCCTCTGCCAGCTCTCATTAGGGCTGAGCTTTCTGAAAAGCTGTCTTTTTGATAGGACCCTGCATTATCTCCACAAATTTGTGACTTTTCACTGTGAACCAGGCTAGGAAAAAAAGCTCCGCTTTCACCACTTTGTTTTGTGGAAAGATTTTCCTCATTTTATTTGGGCTCTAAAGGGCAAGGCACATCAATGGCTTGGATTAACAGACTTGCAGCTGGAGACCAGAGAGTGGCTGCTGGTCCTGAATGAAGCAAATCTCACAGGTGCAGATGCTGTGTTGTATCGCAATGCAATGCAAACACTGATTGTCATTTACATATTCTTGGTGTAATTTACTTATGCTTAATCAGTTGAGTTGCTATTGTAGTCTTGGATTAGCTGTTTCAGAACCTTGTAAACAGGAAATTTTCTTTCAATGAACTTTATTAAAACTCCTCCTAAGCAAACTATTGGACACTTCTTTTCAGTCTCCTCTCATTTTTAGGGCAAGGAGGGAAGTTAAATACTTCCATGCCCATGAAGCATTATGTAGGATGCTCTTTTTACCAAAACCAGAAGATGAGGGATTTGTAACACTTATGCTGAGAGCAAACAAGTAAAGTTGAGCCCGACAATCTTTCATTGCATAATGGTTTTTGTTTTAACTAGGAAGGAACAGGCTTGAATAAGATCAATTTTCTTTCTTGTCCAACAGCTACTTAATACTATTTCATGTAGTTTAAATGTTACTTAATCTCCAGCTTGAAGAAAATTACTTCTAACTTCTGACAACTGCCTTAATTGTGAAATCTTAGGTATTTGGGTAGACGATATTGATGCAGGCTGCACCCTTTGGAAACTTTGTCTTCAACCTTGTCAGCAGGCTTCAGCCCATGAGGAATGTGTTAGAACAGAAAGTCTGGAAGACGTAGTTCATGCTTCAGATGTGCTTATGAGCTATCTAGCTAAAAGACTATGGAGAATGTATCTACATGGTCTTCAGAAGGTAACCCACTTCTCATTAGATGTTCTGATTTCGTGCCTACCCAATTTGGATTTCCCAGTTTCAAACAAATATATACAGAAGATAGTAACAGTTGGTATTTAGAGAGACCTTAGAAAAATACATTTTAAAATGTGAGCGTTGAAGTAGTCAGTTCTTTTCAGATAGTCATAACTGCCTACAATTAGAAAAACGCTCATCTGCTGTTGAGACTTTTTGTGTCTGGTCTCAGCTGAAAAACGAGCTATTTTAGAAAGTATGATCTGAAACATCTCGACAATTTAAAACTTTAAAAGTTTCTTAAAAGAAAAATTATGTTTGATATTAATGATGTGATTTTGTCCTAGCTATTGCCATTTTTTAATTATTTTTGAAGCACGAAAGCCATTAAAAATATCTGAGCAGACACTTTCCTTTTAAGGATAGTTTCATGTTAAAATAAACTACAGAGTTGTGTGGGTGATTTGTGTCCTTAACTATACCTTGGAATACTACAAGTGAGATAAAACACCCTGAGCAGTACATGCTCAGCAGGAAGAAGCAAAGGCTGAAGGCCTCCCACAGCAAAACAAGCAGTGGATTTACAGTGTCCTTCAGAATACAGGAGTGACCTTCAAAGCACGTGCGGTTTTTGCAAAATTATACACGAAAACCAAGAACAACACCGGATATTATTGAAAAATCTGTGCCATGGAAATACCGATGCTACTGGGTCAAGGTGCTCCAATGTTATGGTGTCTTATTATTTTATTGTCTTGGATTTTCTGTGGTAAATGTAGCATTTGGGTTAGTCATATTAGCATTAGCTATATTGAGAGTTTGCTGTTATTTGTGATTTCTTTCTTTAGACTATAAATATAATACTCAAAAAGCAAAGTTGTTTAAAATATAAAATATAATACCCAAAAAAGCAAAGTTATTACTTTTGTAGGAAATCTGTTTTTTCAGTCCTGAACAGTATATATATCTACGTATATGTCACTATGCGAAAGAGATTCGGTAATAAGTTTGTCTGGAGAAGCTCTTGTAAATTAATCTGGTTTCCACTATTATGCATTTTGGGAGGTGAGCGTTTGTATATTGTTCTCTTAAAAAAACAAAACCAAACCCAAAAAACCCAACCCACCCAACCAACAACAAAAACACATGGAAAAAAAACCACCACAGAAAAATGCACTTCATTTTTAAATCTCAAAATAGCCTTACCCCAGTTGATTTATTGCTTGTAGAAGATTTATCTCTGGCCAAATGCACTAAAGATAACAAGCATCTCTCTGGAGTCCCTTGCTTGTCAACTGCAGCTTCCTCATCACTATCCATACTACGACTTAGAAGTCTTTCATTCTCAGAAGATGCATCGTTTTCACTGTAAAATGAAGGATGCAATTATCTTAGTGAAGCCTCTCAGGAGTTGACTCTGATCATCTGCCTTTTGCAATCTTAGAGTAATGAAATACTCCAAAATCCTGTGAATGTAACTGCATTCCCCTGCCCAGGGTATAAGTACAATGCCCACCAAGTCACACAGCCATGCATAGCGTGCAAGAATCCTTTTGTAGAGGGATTTTCCAAGTGAGGACAGTGTGTAGCCCACCTTAATCATGTTACTCAGCCAGGTTTGGCAACCAGGCAGATGTAAGGTGAGAAAAACTATCACACTGTGCCACACAGATGGTGCTACAGACAAGGAGTTTCCTTGAGGCCTGGAGTGGCTATTTTTACTCTTCCTGCTAAAATGAAGGGGAACCTTACTAATGATATGTATGTGACAGCAGCACTGAGGTCCCAAAAATGGATATCTCAAAAGAGGAGATGGAACCCCAAGAGCTGAGAAAGTGGTCATGAAGGGAGTAGGGAGGACACAGGTTTCTCTTTGGTAACATCTATCATCCTCTCAGAAATCAGAGAGGGAAAACCTGATTGAGGCACCTCGTCTTCTCCCTGCTGCAGCAAACTGCCTGCACACCCATTTAATTTGTTCTTCACATGTTGCTCTGCACCTGCATGAACAGTGATGATGTCCCTTCCCCACTTCAGTCAAACTGGAAGTATGATTATTTTTCACTCACCTTTTAACAGCTTTAGCTGGAGTTGCTGTAAGTTTTTCAAACTCCTCCTTCTCAGAGAATATTACAACATTATCTGCAGAACAACAGTTAGAGAAATTTAAATTTGCAATATGTTTCCAAACCAATGTTTTGTCTCAGGAGCTGCTTCTGCTGGTGACCTTACTGCAAACGTAAATCTCTGCTACCTTTTAAATTACTATCAGAGGATTGAGTGACACTCTGGAAGCACAAAACCTATAATACACAATTCTTCAGTAAACTGATGTGATTTTTATACAATTCAAAGGAGAACTTGTAATTAAGAGAAATGCACTTAGACTATTTAAGCCAAATGTTGTCTTGGACAGAAAAAACAAAACTAAAGCAACTTATACCTTGCACTTCTTTCTTCTCTTCTTGTGTGTTAGCCTGGGCTTCAACATTTTTCACTGAGTGGCTCTTGCAACATGCTAGAATATAAAATACGACACTAATTATTCTCAGAAACTATCTAAAAATAACATCTGCAGCCAAAATTTTATGTGCTAAATAATTACCTTGAGCAGAAGGTTTTGTTTTCACAATGTAAAACATGATGATAAGGACAATGGCAATAGCCATTATGAAGATCGTAGACATTGCAATTATAAGAGCTGTAGCCAGATGTCCTTGTCCTGAAAGATCTGCTGGAAGAAACAACAAAAAAATTTTTCATAAAGGAGTGTCTCTTAGGATGAGAGAATAGTTAACAGTTCGCAGTCTGCTGTGCACTTACATTTGCATACTCATTTAGCTGATCTGAATTTTGGTTACTTGTTAAGCATTGAAAAACTTAGTGTTGAATCTCAATGGCAAACTAATCAACAGTTTTTCAAAATTGTGACGTTTATGCCGCAATAACCAGTTAACAGTATTCATAAAAAATATTTGATGACATCATCCATCAGATACAAAGATGCAGGAAAACATGTTATCTGCTAATGTTACTGGAAGCTATATGTAGGCAAGAGGAGCAGCTTTCCTAATGCTGTATTCTGAGAAATAGCACAGGGAAGAAAAAAACCCTCAAACAAGCCCAACCAACCAACCAACCAACCAGCCAAAACACTGCCCCCACTACCCCAAACCAAATAAAACCAACCAAACAAAAGCAACATGCAACTGTGATTAGAGATAAAATGATAAAATGATTGTTGATAACTATGGCTGCAGTAAAAAAGAGCACACAATACCCATGTGGAAGCACTGATATTTTTCTAATAGAGACAAACCAGTACGGCTAGAAAATGAATTTAAAATAAAGTATACGAAAAGATATTCAGAAGCAGAATTTGAATGCAACAAATTAGAACTGAAAAGCCAAAAAAATATGCAGAAAATAACAGCTATGCTAAAATGCATGAAAACTTTGATTTTTCTGGAAACATGATCCTCATCATCATGTTTCCAGATAATACTGGGAAGACGAGTATTGTTGGTACCTCATTAAGTTCGTCTTTCCTGTTGTGTCTTCTCAGGTTCGCATATTTTTAAAAACCTAATAATAATGCTGGAGAACTGTTTATGTTAAGTCAATAAGAGACTGGCTATATTCGTACATTACATTATTTTCATCTGTCTAAGCTAAGCTTTGCTGAGGTATAGTGCCATTTATGTATGGCTACAAATAATGAGTTAAATTCATTGCTAGCATTACTGAGCACAGTTCCAATCCACTTTAAGTCTGACTAAACCAGTGGCGTTGATTAACCAAGAAATAAAAATTAATTTGGAATTATTTTAAATGGCAGTTTTAGCAATTAAATCCACAATAGCTATTTTCAGTTGAGTTGCAGTTTTTGCATGTTATTTTCAAAACCAGCATTCTTACCTTTGTGAGCATGCTGGTAGGGTGAGAAAGTGCTTGTGCCAGAGGTACTCGGGAAAATGGCTGAAATGCCAGAGGCAACCCCTGCACCTGCAACATAAAGAGAAATGCCATGAACTTCCACGGGTACTTTGTCCAGCCAAAGCAATAGCTTGGCCCAAGTAAAAAGAGCTTTTACTTAGCTTGATTGCATTTCTATCATGTTGAAAATTGCATTACAGACTACATATTTTGCTCAGCATCTAGAGGGAGTGGAAGAAGTCAAAGTTCCTGAACAGTTGTGAGCTTAGAAGAAACCCCAGCATCTTCAGACACAGGCAGGGCCACCTGTTATGTACAGATTCCTGCATTACAAATCTATGTTGGGTAGCAGAAAGTTTTCCAGGATCCAGTTGATGTCTCAAACCATTTACAATGCCCCCTCCATTATTTGCAACTGCAGACCCCAAGTCCCAACTGGTAGATTCATCAAATTAGTGCTTCTCACAAGCACCCTTCACTAGCAGGATCATTGTGAAACTCTGATGGCATGCAAACCTTCATGATGCCACAAGAAAACCTAGGAAAAGTCACAAATACTACTGTTGTATGCTTTTCTGTTCCATGGAGTTGTATTATCATAAAAGGGAATATTAGAATTTCCTGCAATCTATCTGGGTGATATGTTTCTTGTGATTCCCCCTGTTAGTCCAAATCTATATTCTGGGGAGGGGGGAAATCCACAAAAACAGTGAAATGAAGAACTGAAAGGAATATTTAATACTGGCAGAGGGGTGAGATTGTCCAACAGGGATTTCCATGTCTAAATTCTGCAGTTAAGTTTAAAAGTGAATACTATTCTTTCAGATGGTGTCATACACCAAGTTTTCAAAGCAGTAAACAAAGTCATTAATATAATTTGACAATACCAGACGATATTGGATATTATTTGGAATAAGGCTCTTGATGGGAATGCTTTCCTACAGGATGGTGTTGGCATAGCATTCCAAAACAAAATAAAAACATTAGAGTTGGGAGAAAACATTTTCTTCATTCTCAAATAAATTTTAGTATAATTGGTAGGCAGGTTGCACAAACAACTACTGTCAACAGACACAGAAAAACATCTTCTGGCTTGGAGGGTGTATGAAATCCCTCCTGCTTTGCAGTAGCTGCCTATGGAAAAAGTCCAGTGATCATTAAATTCAGCAGACCTAAAGGAAAACGACTGTCCTCGTCATCTGGCGAGGTACATGCGGCACATGGCTCCACAAGCTGGTTTGGCAGCTAGAGTAGCTGAGAACTAACTGTGCCATTCTTTTGGCCTAGTAAATATTACAAGAAATGAAATACACCAGGTAAACTTGACAGGAAATTAGGTGGTCTGGAATGGTCTGAGAAATGCTCCATGGTGGAGAACAAAGTAATATACATGCTCTTCAAATTAAGAGAAATGTTTTCTAACAAGAAAAAAAAAAAAAAGTATTACCTGACATAAAATGTGGCTGCATGTAGTGAATGAGAAATGTAGACTCTTAAAGTGGCCACAAAGTATGAGTTGCAGATGTCTTCAAAATAAATTTTCTTTAACAATAGTAAAACTTCTTTCAAACCTCATTTGTTAGAAGGAAGCAGATTCATTTATTATAGTTGTATTTTTTTTCAAACTGAAGAAGTGTTTTCATAAAGTTTTAAATATACCAATTTGTTAATTCAGATGCTTTTTCATATTATGAAAATGACAGGCAGATTGCATAAGTCTTGCCCCTGGTCCCTTCTCTGTGACAAACTTCCTTCTAAGAATTAGTTATGAGTTCCAGAAACTGCAATATAGCAGTAGAGCACCTTGGTATCAGTAGATTAAGGTGCTTCACCAAACTGAAGTGAATCACCCTTGATCTTGACTTACATATTTACTCATCATGGCTGGACAACAGAGGAGGTTTAATAAATGGCAGCCGCAGCCTGATACTTCCCTTCAAGTCCACAGCTACCAGGCTTATGCCTCTTGTTGCAGCCCCCCCGGCAAATCCAGTTACAGCTGATTGTAGTTCTGTGCAGTTCTTGCAAGCTGCAACAAGCCAACAACAGCTTTTCTTACCCTGCCTCTCCGTGAACACCGACAAGCTCTGCTCCTTGGTCTGCTTGGAGCTTATCTAACAAGCTTCAGCTCATCTACTCCGTAAGCAAGTTTTATCAAACTCTCCTCTCTCTCTCTCTTTTCCTTCATCTGAAATATGAAGTCATTGAAGTATTTCTGCCTAATCAATCTTTCAGTCATTTTCTATTGTTAAGCTCATGTTTTTCACCTGTCTGTGAAGGGAAGTAGAGCCTTCCAAGGTGGGAAGTCACGCAGCAGCAGGTAGCACAAGGAACAGTAAGGAGAAAGGTCATCCATTCTTCATTCAGCATCATCATCAAGCTTCACCCAGCTCTACCCCACATCAAGATAAGGTGTGTTGCCCACACCATGCACACACACACACACACACACACACACACGTATGAGCCTCTCCCATGCACAAGAGTGAGCACCTTCAGCTCCAGAGCCTACGTGCAGAATTTTCTTTGCATGGGAACGGGGCCACCTCGTTTGTTCTGTAGTGCCTGTCGTGGCAAAATCGAGGCTGGTGATAGAACGAGATGGTCTTTTACATATGCCTAGGTGGGAGTTAGTTGTTATGCATATTTTAAGCCTATTATCAAATTTAATAATTTGGCACATTCACTGTGAGCCAAGATTTTTCTTTAGATGTGGCTTAGAAGAAAGTGCCAATTAATGCACCTGCACTACAAGAGGAACCAAAAATACCAGCTTCTGCAGAAGTTCAGTTCATATCACTCTTGTGCAAGGAAAAAGAAACAGAACTCGTAGTTGCTGCTTTTTCCCAGTCCAGCAGTACACCCTGACTGCCACGTCTGTTGTTCCTGCGCACATCCACTTTTGCACCCTGATCACATTATTAATTGTGGTTCCAATATACATGACACTTAGACAATCTGTGAAGATTTAGTTCAGGCAGAGACATCCTAAAGTGCTACAGTACAACATATGGAAACAACTTTATTTTAAGACCAAAAAAAGACTGATGGCTGTAATATAGCTGTGCAAAAGAGTGGCTTATATTCCTACACACCTGTAAGTAATATTGTAGGAATGTCATGAAGACGTTAGGAAAGAAGTTTATTACTGAAGTTTGGTCAGCTGTTGCATTATAAATGTTTTTATTCAAACATTGTAATTTAGTTCTAACTTTCTTGGAGTTCATTTAAAACACATACTTATTGTTTAAAAGAACAATTGAACTTGCAGTCACATTTGAATGTCTGGGGCTTTTTACTCAAAAGATAGCTCTAACTTAAATTGCCATGCAATCAGCCTTTTGTCCCCATAGTGAACAAATGCTGGGCAATAAAATAATTTTTTCTTCATTTAAAAAAACTTTCTGCTTTATCCAACAGGATGATTACAATTGTTTACGTGTTTCAAGACAGATTTACAAAAAGAAATTATGAACTAAACTCCTAGGTTTATGACAGAAGGGGTGGTATTCATAGAATCATAGAATGTCCTGAGTTGGAGGGGATCCACAAGGATCATCGAGTCCAGCTCCTGTCCCTGCACAGGACAACCCCACAGTTCACACCATGTGTCTGAGGGCATTGTCCAGTCTCTCCTTGAACACTGTCAGGCTTGGGGCTGTGACACCTCCCTGGGGATTCTGTTCCAGTGCTCCACCACCCTCCTGGGGAAGGAACTTTTCTTAATGTCCAACCTAAACCTCCCCTGGCACATCTTCCTGCCATTCCCTTGGGTTCTGTCATTGATCACCAGAGAGAAGACTTCAGCACCTGCCCCTCCTCCTCCCCTTGTGAGGAAGCTGTAGCCAGGAGGTCTCCCCTCAGTCTCTTCTTCTCCAGGCTGAACAGACCAAGTGACTTTAGCACCTCTTCACATGGCTTCCCCTCCAAACCCTTCACCAACTCATGTTTTAGCAACATGCCCCCTGGCAAGTGTTTGTGAATGAATAAAATCTGGTGCAGTAGGAGACCATGTGTACTCCTGACATATGTTGCTTTGGGTGTCATCTTACTGGTCCATGCAAAGCACTGCTGACCACAGCTAGCAGGAGCTTTTTTTAAAGTTTATTTAATACTTAATAACTTCTTATAAAAGTAACCAAAGTTTGTATATAGCAGACTATCAAAGTGACCCTGATATAAGAAGCCTTTTAAAGATGCTTTTGTGTATATATGTATCTATTCTTGCCATCGAGTGCATCTTGCTCCCTCCTGATGCATCCCCCTTCTCATAACCATGGTCCTTTTCGGAATGACAATGCACACTCGTTACTGCCAGCAGAGCTGCCAGTGCTATCATTGAGAGTGTTTTATGGGAGCAAAGTAAGATCAAGCACACATGCAAATATATAGCTAGCAGCCTGGAATATGAGATGAAAAATAAATCATATTGAGTTGAAATTCAATAAAGGTTGACAGTTTATAGCTGACAAAGTAATTGAAAACTGGATTATAACTAAACCCAGTCATAAATAATGACCTAGATGTTTACAAAGCACAGGTCAGAATTTTCAGATTAATGTAAATCTGCATTCAGGTACTTACATGAAAGGTTTGGTTTCAAATTTGAGGAAACAACAGTTTATATGGAAACCCTGTACACTCAGAAAGTCATGGAAGCTGAAGCAGCAGTCAAACCTGAACCACTCTCTAAGGTGTCTATGTATGACTTCAGTAATCAAACATTAACCAGCTCTGAAAATACTGTATATTAATTGCATAAATATATCTAACAAAAGAGATTATCCTAGACAATGGAGGATTGCCTGACTACTTTTTATTTTTCTGCCTTTTCAGGAGACATACAGAATACTGTAAGGCAGGTTACTCTCTTCCCTGGAGCCACATGTAGATACTTCAGTTAGTGTAGGTAGTTATTAAAACAGGAAGAGTGTGAAGTAAATGAATTCCTGGGATGGAAACTTGTAAAAAACGTTGATAGCAAAGTTGCCCTGGACTTCTATTTTAGATCTGGTCATTCTCACTGTAAGTAACCACTACTGTTCAGACACATGAAATGAAATATTTTATGCTATTGTGAATATGTTAATATCTTTGACTGTTCTCTTTCTCTCTTATTTTGCCAGGGCAGGGAAGTAGTGATGACTATAGGCTGTGTGGCACTAAATTGCAACAGATGCAGTTTATTTGCATCTGTTAAAGTTTTGTTTAGGATTCACTGGGAGCTCTGATCATTGCACAGTACTGAAAGGTCAGAGGCACGTGCTTCGTGAGTTCAGCCTGTCCCCAGGAATTCAGTGTTATCACCTCTTTGTGCAACATGAAGTGGGGGGATAATCACTGTTTAAACCCTACTACAGTGACTTCAGAGCATTGGAAAAAAGAGATTGGACCTGCAAGGAGCTGCTCTCCCATCTCCCCTGTGCCGTAGTGGCCAGGTTGTACAGGTGGTGGAAACTTGCAGCTCTGCAGGGTTTGCAGTTCCTGTGCCTGGGCAGAACAATGCTGCAGAAACCTGCAACCTTTCCCATGGGCAGGTGATGCTCACCATGGGAGCACCCAAGTCACTGGAGTTTTCTTTCAGGAGAGCTGCACTGGGACCAGATGCCCTCTTGAGTGGTACGTGGGCCCAGCTTTCCAAGCCGGCAAAGGCAGCAACTCCCATATTTGCTTCTCAGACACCTCCCCTTAAAGGTTTATGGCTAAGGCTGGCCAGTTCTGTCCTAAGATTAGATCCCTTTCCATCCCTAAGGGAATGAGAATTAGGCCATACCACCAGTGAACAATAAAACACTGCTTTCAGCATTTCTCCCGTTCCACATGTGAAGGGGAATGGGGTGTTCAGAGATCAAACACCATGCCCCCCTATCCCCCCCAAAAAAAGAAAAGTTTGTTAGCTCCAGCTAACAAGCCTATTCATTTGCAAGCATAATTTGAAACAGAAGGGCAAAAAAAGTCCTGATGTTGATCATATTACAAAAGGACAAAACTGGCAAGGAAAGAAAATTAGTGATATAACAAAGAATGGACAGTTAAAATAAAAATATCTGAAAAAATTACTTTTCACGAGTACAAGTGGTTTTGGCATTAGACTTGTTTGTGTTAAGCATTGCAGTTAAGAAGATTGAGTGCTCAGCCTTCAGTACATCAGTATGGAAGTGACCCCCTGATTACAGTTCGTCACATGAAGCCATCAGCCTGTTAGTCATTTGTTCCGTCTCCTCTGTTTAGCTGTTTTTCAAATTTTAATGTTACAACAATAAAAGCGATCTTTTATTTTTCTAGATGCCATTCACGTTGTGGTAATTAAAAAATAACTTGACTACATTTGTTTTCCTTTGTTGTTTTTCTTTTTCTTTTTTTTTTTTTTTGTTAAACCATCATTGGTAGGTATTAGACTTAAAACCTTACATCAGGTTGATTATTGCATCTGTTTCATATATACAACCAGCAAAAAAGGTGAAAAGAAATAACAGTATTTCGTGCCCATGCACACTTATGAATAGATACAGTAGATTAAAAAGAAAACCTTCAATCAGCTGCCAAAGTTCTCTAGATCAATAATTTGTGAGTGCAAAAGGATTTGCATATTTGATACAATTATGTAAATAAAACTTCAGGGTAAGTGTTCTTTGAGTTTTTGTAGTGGGATTTGATTTTGTTGTCCTCCATTATTTTTGGACTGGAATGGCAAATATCAAAGCATGAAGGGTGGAGTTCATACACATAAACTGATAGAGAATCACAGCTGCTAAAAGGCACAATCTCTTCCAGCAGTAACTGTACCTCTCTGCCAGAGAAACTCCATGTCTTTCACATATACTTCTAAATTGGATAAAAGAAAACAGAACACAACAAAAACACCCTATGTAGTCAGAGGCCTCAAGTGATTCCAATTCCAGAGGTGCTGACAGAAAATCCAGCACAATTAACTATGGGAAACCACATCTTAAAGTGGTTTGATGTTCATTACTTTCATTCTTTGATTTGCATAGCAAACCTGTATCATAGCCTAGTTTAGGATCAGCAAGGGGCACTGGTGGCTCATGGTCTGCTTCATGCGCAGCTGAAGGTCTCACATCTTTGACGTTTTGGCACTGTGCTCCTCTGTGCTTAGCAGAACAGCCCTGAGGCTCCTACACAGTAGACATGAGGAGGCTGCATGCTGAGAGCCCAGAATCTGACAGAGGTGTTCCACAGTGCATGAGATATGAAAACCTTCAGTTTTTAGGGTGACATTTACCCTTTTCCCAGTAAGAGAACTGTTTGCTAGTGCACAACACACATCCTTATGCTCACATCTACACAGCCCCTTCCCCTATGTGCCCAGTGCCCACCAGCTGCTGCTGAAGCCTGATATCCCTCCCAGACTGCAGAACACTAGTTCTTCCATCCTTCAGTCCAAAGAGAGAGTTTCAACACCACAACATGGTGATACGTTTGCCTCAAATCTCTAACCTCTGGGAAATGTCTCCCTCTCTACCCCCTCTTTTCTGTGTTACTTTGTGCTATTTCTGTCTCAAGTAAAGGTGATACATGGCCAACAGGGAATTCTTTCTCAGTTCCAGACCTTTTTACACTAGTATTTCCAGACGCTGGGACACAGGGTGTTCATCTTGTTTCCTCAGCCATTTCAAGGTTTATTGGCTGCACAGGAGATGAAAGTTGCACAGCAGGTTCTTGGAGTTGAAAGCTATTTGTTTACCCTTTGATCAAAACCTAATACTTTTCTGCCAGATAAAATGTATCGTCAGGCAAATGCCTTGAGCAGGTTTCCATGCAGCAGCACACAAACGAGACTTTGCTCTCCTTCTGGCCCTCTGAAGCAGCCAGGCCAGGCCCTTTCCCAGCAAGGTATTTTGGCCACTAAGGAGAGCACCACTGTCCTCCAGCCCTGTCTCAAACCTAATGAAGGGCTGAAAAGACATTTATCTGCCTCCTGTTTTCCTGTTTTTAAGTACTTTGCCACCCTTGTTTCCTTGCAACCCACTGGGTCACCTTTTTCCGTCTGTGTGCTGTACACAGGAGTATTTGAAGAAATGGATCTCTAGGGGAGAAGCGCCCCTTTAGTGTGTGGTTTAGGCTTCTGAATGCTGTTCAGTGCTATTTTTGAAGTGTCAGGAAAGGAACAGAAGACTCCTGGGACTACAAGGAGTTCTCATTTTGGGTCCTCTTTCATAACAGCAGGTCAATAAACAAAGTTTATTCTGTTCAGAAGAACCACTCCTACCAAAGAGTTCATATTATCCTTCATATGACAGAAACTGCATGCTCACAATAAGGTTATGTGCTCAGGGCGCAGCATTTAGAAGAGTTCAGAATTTGTGAACCTCAAAAAATTATGCAGTTGTGCAGCACTGACATGTCACCTTTGCTCTGACAGGCATAATCTGATGACAGTGAAGCATGTGATAAAGATCATTTGCTAATACCAGAATTTATGCTGCCTGCCACAACAACAGTGAGACTTTCAAGAGGTTCCTGAAGAAAGGCTGATTTTCTATCTGGAGTACGAATTATTGCCCATGAATTAGGGAGTTGCCATTCCAAACAGGGTCCAGAGGTTTAGACATCATAAACGAAACTATCCAAGCTTAGTGATTTGAGGGATTTGGAGTTTAAGAAGCTTTCCCATTTTTTGAATACTTGTAATCAAATGATTGGTTTCACAGACTTGATTAAAATGGTAATGTTTACTCTTTCTAGGACTAATGTTTTCTCCTACATTAGTACCCAGTCAATTTGTTGGTTTATGCACCTGCCTAAATACATCACAAAGATAATATATACTTATCCTTGTGTTTGTCAAGTCAAAACTTGCTTGTAGTTAATCAGTTGTGCAATTCATATTTTCCTCACAGAAATAAGCACGTTATGTGCCAGATTTCCTATAAAAGCCAAAATGTGTTTTTTGAATTGAGTACCAGAAGCCACAAGATCTTCTAGTAGTTCCTTATCAAACCCATTTCAGCATGTGTTGGAGACAGACCCTCAGAGCTGAGGCAATAATTCATTTCTGGCTATCAGCAGCAGGCATGGTTGGGTTCCCATCAACAGGGCATCCAGTCTGCATGTGCATGCAGGAGAAGGTGTCTCCACATCCTTTCATCTTACCAGATGATACCCTCATCTGGTGGGATGGGGCCAAGCTCTTTTCGGTGGTGCCCAGTGATAGGATGAGGGGCAACAGACACAGACTGAAGCAGTGGAGGTTCCATCTGAATATGAGGAGAAACTTCTTTACTTTGAGGGTGCCAGAGCACTGGAATAGGCTGTCCAGGGAGGTTGTGGAGTCTCTTTCATTAAAAAACTCCCTGGACACATTCCTGTGCAATCTGCTTTGGGTGAACCTGCGTTAGCAGGTGGGTTGGACTAAATGATATCCAGAAGTCCCTTCCAACCCCAACCAGTCTGTGATCTCCCACCAAGACTCCTAACCTCATGTTTTCAGTTCTCTCTCCACCTTCTTCCCACATCTCACATTTGGGTCCTTCCTAACCCCCTTACCTCCTAATGCAGACCTTACCACACCAGAATCACACTCCCCCTGTCCTCGCTCCCACTTTCACAGGCAGAAGGGAATGGCTCAGGACCGGGTGGGTTTCTGCAGCTGAGCTGGATGAGCGGCTTTACAAGGGACCAGCCACTTTGCATGCAGACAGGTCAGGGAGATGCTGCCGTCCGGGTTGTTATCACTCACCAGGAGCTTTGTGAGATGGTAATTATAGCCTGGCTTGTCTGAGCTCTTGCACTTTAGGAAAGGTGGTGGCTGTTAATGACCTATCCTCCTTCGAAGTGGCTCACTGAGCAGCAATGATACACAGTGCAGCAGCATCTGAACTCGGTAAATGCTATTTATGTAGACAAATAAATGCTTAGAGACCTTTGTGTCAACCTCTGCTTTCAAATCAAGCAGGCAAAATATTGCAACTCTTCTTAATGATAAAGACTTTTTTAAAAGAACAGAACATGGGCAGGATTTTGGGTTTAGATGCATCAAGTTTCTCTCAGGGACTGCTCATTTTATTTACTTTTTTTTAAAGATTTTTTTTTCCTGATCTGTATCAGATTCTCTGAGGCAGTGTAAAAGTAATTCCTTTTTCTTTTTCTCACTTTCTTTATCCCCCAGAGGAAAAACCAGTCTTCTGGGAGTTACCTCTGCACTACAGTGCTGGTTTGTGTCTGTCCACCCTCTCCATAGCACGAGGATGGGTAGCCATTGCACACATGCGGCATGCAAGCAATCAGATGCTGCTAGGGTGTCACACATACATGTACAATTTTTTCATTCAATTAGCAAACTACAGATTCTTTCATCAATGAAACCTTCAGAATTAGTTCTCTTAACAGTGCTGACTACCACATACCAGTGTCAACCCTTGTATCACTTTGAAACCAAAGGATATAAAAAGGTGTGATGCAGTTTTACCAGGATCTACAAAGTGTCCCCCGTTTTTTCCATAGCTGAACTGAAACTGAATTTAAAAAACAATATGAAGATTTGTGACTTCCTGTACCTTCTGATGAAGTAACCATAATAAGTCCTGTACGGGATGACTTAACAGATGAAAACTGGAGCACAACTGAACAACAGCAGGTCCTAAAATCAGGGGTTCTGATCCATCCCCAAATGTTCAGCATTTTCTCCCTTCGCTGGCAAGGCAAGTTGGAACAAGAAATTGTTTCACTGGAGACAGACTTATTGTTTGAATGCAATAATCAGCACTGAAAGACTTCATATGGAGCTTCCAGATGATTCCAAGTCAAAACCAGATGAAATGCATAGAAATTGCAGAACACTTACATTCCTTGGTGTTAGGAGGCGCCAGCAAGCATGAGTAGCAAACCATCCCATATATGTTTCGAGGTCTGTTTTCCAGCATGTAGTAACTGAAGGGCAAGATGAGGCAAAACAGTGTAAATTAATATCCTACAACTGAGCATGGATCAGCAGCAACCAATTATACTGAGATAAAATCATTTTAAAAAACAACTTTTATAAGCAATTTGATGCAAAGATTATTATATTTTTTTTCCAAACAGTCTGAATAGAGACAGTGTTACTTCCTTTCCCCCTAAAAGTTAATTAGTCAACCATCAAGCCTACATGACAAGAAGTAGCATCGTTGCCTAAAACAACATTATTCTCCCTGCTGAGTTCAAGCTGCAGTTTACAGCATGCCCAGAAGTAAAATTTTTCAAAATAAGGGAATGTTATTTTTTGAAGCAGTAATCTTTCAGACAAGACCACCAGTTGGATATGATTGGCTGATTTTCTTCACTAGTGCCATAAGAATAACCTCCTTAACATTAGAGTCAAATCTGAGCCAAATCAAAATAAAAGGTATAGGTAAACACCGTAGTTACAGAGAAAGGCAGATGAGGTTTTACAGGGTTGTGTTTTTTTACTTCCTTGCTGCATAGTTTATAAATTAGTGCTTGACAGTGGAATTACAGCATGAAGGCAAGGTTTTAATGATTTGAACTTCTGGGCTGCTAATAACGTTAGTGTTGAAATAAGATAATTGGTTATGCAAGAACTGGATCCACAGGTAACCTAATCAGTAAATTACACCAAAATCATACACAGTTGGTGATATGGATATGTCTTTACAAATCACTTGTAAATCACTACAAATTTTAATGAAGAAACTAAAGAATTCATAATCCATTCTGTGTAGACAGGTACTTAACATAACAAACACTTCATGCAATGGAGAATCTGTTTTCTGCTCTTATGTACTTGTCTGTGCATGTACAGTAAGTTTTTTCTGTAAAATGTATGTTAAGAAATTACTCCTGGAGCTGCCTATCAGAATCAGTTGGTCATTAATGAATGACCCAGCTTACAAATAAGGGTTATAGGTCCCGGAAATTGAGTGTGCAGAGATGAAAGCTGGGGACAGGGATCTGAGGTACCTCAGAGAGCACGTAAACTCAAAGTGGTTCCTCCTTTCTTAATGGTTTTAAAAAACTAACTATCACTCTTCCCTTTGAATGTCTCTTGAGGTCCTCTGACACTCTATCCTTCTGTCAGGCAAAAAACTTCATCTTTTCTCTCTTATGGGGGCCTGCATTACTTCAGCTTATGAAGCAGCTAATAAATAAGCCGGAAATGAATGTCAAACCTTAAAAAAAAAAAAAAAAAAGAAAAAAAAAAAAAGGAGAGTAGCAGGCCAGAGATACATAAACATCTATAGAGCAAAATACAGGACAGTTAGGACCCAGTCTAATAGCCACAGTGGTTAGGAAAGACAAATAGCCCTTCTGACAGTTAGTTAAATCAATCTGGTGGAATATTTATTGGGTTTTGCCACAATGCAGAATGGTGAAGGATGCGTAAAGAAAACTGAAGAGGATACCCATGACAAGCAACTGTTCACCCAATTGAGTAGGAAGCTTTGCAGCTGCAAACACTAATGATTCACCCTTATGAAGTTCCAGCAACAGATTTATGTTTCTGGCTGCTTTGCAATGCACCAAATATTACAGGCTATGTTGGAAATATCTGATCCCCTTATATAGCTAACTATAGAGAAGAAGTGGCCCAGGAATAAAGTAATGAATTTTCATGCTGTTACTCTTCCACTATGAGGTTCATTATTTCATTTTCCTTAGCACCTTCTAGGCTCAGATTTTGAAGTGTCATAGGCAAAATCCAAGAGTAAAGGCTAGACTGAAAAATGGATGTGCTTTCCTGCTTAACACCATGGTGGTTTATCTTGGGCTAACCTTGGTGGTGTCATGTCACACTCAGGGACTTGGCCCCAGGTTTAAGTCTACCCTGCTGCAGAGACCAGGCCACCCGGGACCAGGGGCTGCTCTGTTCTCAGCTGGGAACAGTCTGCAGAGACACAATAGGGAGATGATGAGCACATAGGTGGAGGCATCCTCTGCCTTATCCAGAACTGCAGGGGGTGCATTATTTTGTTAGAAATTAACTGGCTACACCTTTTCATTCAGAAAACAGAGGAATGAGCCCATTCCTTTTCTCAAAACAGGAGAGGAGAGGAGAGGAGAGGAGAGGAGAGGAGAGGAGAGGAGAGGAGAGGAGAGGAGAGGAGAGGAGAGGAGAGGAGAGGAGAGGAGAGGAGAGGAGAGGAGAGGAGAGGAGAGGAGAGGAGAGGAGAGGAGAGGAGAGGAGAGGAGAGGAGGAGAGGAGGAGAGGAGGAGAGGAGCTGCATTTGCTGTAACCATGGATAAGCACTTGAAAAGAGGAAGCGCTAGTAGTGGAGCTGTCTCTGGCTACATTTCAGAAAAAAAGAAACTCTTTGCAATTCTAGCTTGTGAGGTGACCAGGGGCTTACTCAGAGCTGAAAGTAGGTGCTGGGTCAGCATGAGGCATATGTATCATGCACACTGGGCCTGTTCTTACTCCTCTGTGGGTTTCCACTTTTGGCTGCTACTGAAGAGAGCCTAGGCTAGAGTCACTCTTGCTCTGACCCTCTGTGGCTGCTCCTAGTTGGCTGTGATCTGAGTCACACCCCATAAACACCTAGTGGATCACCTCATTGAGGGAAATACTCTGAGTTGCACCTACTTTCCACATTCTTGATCTGTCCTGTTTACTGTGATGGAAGAGCTTCTGAGCAGGAGCAGAGGATGAAGCCTGCAATGTCCCAGAACATTATGTCTAAGTACCTCCAAAGTTCACTGGCAGCTGAACTTTGGTTTTGAGGATCACAGTTTCAGAGCTAAGACTTTAAGCTCCCCCATGGTGACAGTCTTGCAACCTTTTTGAGAGCTTGACAGATAGTGTTATTCCTATTTATATGAAAGAGAACTTGGACACAGAGAAACAGTGGGTGACCCATGCTCTTGTACAAAAAGTCTCCTTCTTCCCTAAGACTAATCATCAATAATAACAAAAAAAAAAAAAAAAAAAAAAAAGAAGGAAAAATATAATTATCCAGCACATTTTAAGGCAGTTGTAGTGCCTGGGAAAAGGCTGCCAGTTCAATGGTGTTTTCTCTAAAAACGTTTTGGTCAGAATGTGCCACACACTCATCTTTTCCTCAGGATGCTTTACTGAGCTGGTCAGGGATGTAAGGGATGAGATGCCACCAAATATAGATGGCAGCATGTGGGCTGTTGCTTTGGGAAGGTCTGCAGCGTATTACAGAAGAACAGTCCTCTGAAAATGCAGACTTAATCACTCCCATTGAGGCCACTCACCCATACCTGGCTGTCCCTGTGCCACCAGGGCCAAGTGGAAGGGTGGCTGGTTGGTCAGCACCGCTCACCAGCTCTCTGCTCTGACACAAAGGCTATGCATTTCCCCCACCATCACACAGGATCTGGGATCTCTAAGTTGCGTGAGTCACCAAGTTATCCTCAGAGCTTGTTTTAGCCCATATTTAATTTATCTTGAAAACTTCATTTCTTCAAGCTTGGAGTAAGAGGGTGTTTTTCCATATCTGCTGTCCTTGTCAAACTATCCCAGGACCTGAGAGTCACACATGGAGCAGCTCACAGCCAGACTCCAGCAGGCCAGTTTCTGCTTCAGGTTACACCTGTGCAAACACAGTGTTTTGAGATTACTCCCCAAGCACCAGCTGTGCAAGCTTATTATTTTCACCTAGCACTCCGCTCCCACCTGGGTGACCTCATTAGTCCTGACAAAAAATTGCAAAACAGTAACTGTGGCCACTATTTAACTTTCTTGCTCTTTATGATGCATGAGGGGAAGTCAAGAGGGAGCTCCTTTCAAATCATGTCATCAGTTTGCTTGGCTGGCAGCTAGACAAGTCCTTCCTTTTATTTGTAAACTGTGAAAATTTCACACAGACTAACTGATAGAATAAACCTGGAAGCTTGTGGGGCCTCTTTAACAGGGTTTCCTGCACTGTAAGTAGTGTGGGTTATATTGCATCTGCAAACTGCACAAAAGCCAAATGTCAGTAGGAATTAGGTTTCTAAACCAAAGAGGCACACTAGCAGAAACTGAAAAGGTATGTAAGGTGAGGTTGTGTTTTAGAGTGTTTACCCACTCTACAAAGAAAATGTTGAGAAAGCAAGTGTATTTTTGGGTTTCCAGACTTTAAAAGGCAATATAGTCAAGAATATATTGTTAACGTATTCAATGTAGCAACTGCTTTCTCACTATTACCCTCAGAATTATACTGAGTGTAAGAGACCATTAAAAAGATGGACTTAATAAACAGCATCTATTTAGCCCCTTTAGCTGGCTCCAGAAATTATTTTGACTCTGAATAACAACACACACAACACATTAGCAGCTCCTTAGACCCCTTTTTGTAGGATAAAAAGGACCCTGAGGGACTAAAACGCCTTGGCAAATCTCACCTAACAGCTATGTTAGCTAATGCTGTCAACGGCTGAAAAATTTGCCAGCTGGTCACATCTGGAGAGGAGACATTATATGTTCCTAGATATGCTGCAGTGGGAGCATGGACCCTACAGGGTGTCCAAAACATCCTCATGGAGCTCATTCATATGACGCAGGACTGACAAGGTGGTCTTCTGAAGCTGCAGCTGGAGGCCAAGCGGGATTTCTTACAGCATCTAAAATGTCCCTGCAGACTCGTGCTTGGGTACGCGAGCTGTTCCCTTTCCACTTCTAATAAAAGGAGAATTTGTGGTTTTTCTGGTGTTCCCAACAGTTGCTTCTTCAGTGAGATTTCAGTAAAATCAACATTTTCTGATTTACTAAATTCACTTACGCTTTTGAAACATTTATATGTATTGATTTAGCAGAGACTGAAAAACATAATTCACCAGCACTGTACCTACAGTCAGCTAGGACCTGAAGAGAGATTGTCAGAGATTTTCACATTAAAAAATGATTTTGCAGTTCCTTGGGTCTGCGGTTATATCCTTACCCTGGAAGACAAGGCCCACACTCTGCATCATTCTCCTGATCACCAGGTGTCATGACTGTGGCTCGAAAAAAACCCTCACAGTCTTTGTGCCGCCTGCATATCTGGTAACCTCCTCTGGAAAACTTCTCTGAAGGGCAGGGGATGCAGCCATAGTCCTCATCTTTGGTGCCATATCCGCATGTCTACAAGAACAATAAGTCACTGAAAAACAGGCTCACCCTGCACCTCGGCTTCTAGCTAAAGGGAGTATTCATAGTGTGTCCCGTTGGCTTTGTAGCACAATGTCATACCACAGGAAAACAATTTGTTGTTTGGTCCCTTAGTGGCTGTCCTGAAAAGGCCATGGAGGGCTATAAGGAGGGAAAATGGGAACCAGAGCATCAGACTCCTTGAAAGTGGCCCTCCATAGCTATTTATATCTTATTCCAGCAAGTCACGGAAGTGAATTCCAGCTGCTGCTCACATAGAAAGTGAACTGAACACCGAAAAGAAGATTATAAGGGAAATACGGCTGTAGCAGGGACATCAGCAATCTTGCTTTCATGCTAGGAGAGGCCAGAGGTAACATCACAAAAGGCAATGTTTGTGTGAGATTTCGTAACCCCTGAACTCACATGTCCCAGTGGAACATTACATTTAGATTAAATAAAACTAAACCAAACTGGTTATTATTCAAACAAACTTGTTCAGGACTACCAACTGTGTGAAATTCTTGCAATAGGATGTTTATGCCATTAAAACCAAACAGGATTTCAGTAATTTATTTTTTAATAAGCAACAATTATCTGCTGTAAATCAAATGGTTACTTAGGAACCATAATTTAAAATGTTGAAGAAACATCCAAGTTTCTCCAGTGCCAAAATATCTTAGTGAGAACGCAAAATTAAATTCTTGGTGTGGGGGCCAGCGAGCATGCCAGACTAACTGATTTATCACACCGCGCCAGAACAAGAGCGTCATATATTAAATAACTATTGAGATGAGCAGAGGCTGTGTGTGAAACTTCTACATTTAAACTTATACATTATCACTTCTAACAGGCTGCTCTTGGGATATGGTACATCGGTGTGCACACATGTCGTGCCTTGGTACCACAGCACCCTCCTGATTAAGCATCTCTGTCGTTCCCCATTTTCTCTCCTATCCATATATTACTGCCATGTAACAAAGCTTTCTTTTGTGTGTGTGTGTGTGTGGTGTTTGATGTGTGTCCCCCCGCCAGCAGAGGAAGCTGAAATTACCATGTAAGGCTCTTCTCCTGGCTCGCACTTGGGGCAGTCATGGCACATGCCGGTGGTCTGGTTGTAGTATTCGTTCTCGCCGCAGTTGGAATATTCAGCACTGGCGGAGTACACCAGGGAGACCTGTCACCAGAGAGCATCCCAGAGCACTGTTACTTCCACTGCCTTCGTCCCCCATGCCTCATCTCCCACCCTTTCCCAGCTCAGAAGGTGGCAGGTCCAGCATTACAGCATGAAATGCCCGTAAAGCTCAGAAAGAGAAGTGGTGCCACTACATGGGATGGAGGTGCATATGGTTTTCAGCAACCTGGTTCTGCTGAGAGTTTCTCAGAGCAGTGATGTTCATGCTTGTTGGCACAGATGCTCCTCAAAATACTGACTATATAATTCCTGACCTATTAATTCTCACTCTTTCTTGTGCAGTAAATGCCTGAATTTGCAACTCCAGCCCTTCCAGCTCTAATGAGACTTCATAAATGTGACTGCAAGGGACAACTATAACAACCTGAGATAATGAGCTGCCTCGGGCCTCAACCATGATAAAGCTGTAGTTTCATGTGACACCCAGACTAATTGGCTCTTCCAGTGCCTTCTATCGCTCCTCCTCCCTGGGTCTTTCCCCTTCCCCCTCCTTCCTGAAAACCTCAGTCCAAGCAGCACATGCCTGGGTGTTTTATTGAATGGAAATGGATAACTGCATTGGTCTTCAATCTACATCCAGAGCTGAACCATGACAATTCACAGATATTTGCAAAGACCCAAGCAGAACCCAGTTATCTTTGCATGCTGGAGAGACCTGTACGTACATGAATACCTACCACCAGAAAAGGGAAGACATGAGTCCATTTACATTCACCCAGGTGAGCCATGCTCTCTTGATATTTTACCTGAAAAGACAGAATCGGAGATTGTTTATGAACATGAGTAAATATTTGTGTGTGTTGCCAAAATAAGAACAGAAGGGCTCATAAGCAGAACAAAGGTTACAAGGGAGCGATGCCCGGAGGTCTAAACAGAGAGAAGGGGAGACGTGCAAGTGTGCTCACACACCTGCTACACACTCTCACTGCACACCTCTTTCCTCTCTTTGGGAAGACGGACGGCATAAGGGAGCCTGGTCTTGCAACCTTTACAAAAATGTGTGAAAGACAAGGAACCAAGTCTGAGCCCCAGCGCTTCATGGCTCTCTGAGAAATCCTCCCACAGAGGAACTGAGGGCTACGTCTTGACTGCTGAACGAAAGAGGAACGGGGATCAGTAGGCTGGCTTGTGTTCCCACCGCCTAGTGCTAGACCCTGCTCGATTGCATTTGTCTAGGAAAGATCTAGATGGAGCAGCCAAAAGCAGAGCCAGGGAGTGAACCGGCATCAAGCAGCATGGGGAGCTGGCATTTTGGAGCTGCACCTTCCTCACCAGCTCCTGCAGATCCGCCAAGAAAGCCCTGAGCTACCTTTGGTTGGAAGTGTAGGCTGCTTTTTGTTCTTGATAAGCAAACTTTAGATTTAAGAAGTGTAACTCAAGGAAGAAGCCAAACTTTATATCTGAAGTGCTATTACAATAGTTGGGAAAAATAAAAGCTGCAATCTCTATTATAAACATGCATGCTAATTTATTTCATTTTTTCAAATGAATAAGAGCTAATGTTACATATTCATGTACTGTATTTCTTTCTAAGGGGAAATAAGAGACAGGAAAAGGAGGCACAAATTGTTTCATTAGCATGATACAACATATTTCATGGTATTGTTACAGCACATAAACTGCCCTAGGGATTTTACAGCTTCAAATTGCAAATGTTTGAGATACAGTTGCAACACATTGGTCCTAGCAGATGTAAACTACTCTTTAAATTTTCCAGATCTCAGACAGTGTAAGACTTTTAGTATCCTAGAATACAATTACTGCTTTGTGCCACATTCGAGCATAAAACCTACATGAGAGCAGCACTCTAGTATTTCAGATAGCCACTAACATTTACATTTTTAAACACTGAGTAGATTAAGCAAAGATTATATCACTCGAGCATCAAGCTGTGAACTTGCTGTATATGTTCCTTCCAGCAATTGGGCTAGCTGAGACAGGCAACTGGGTGGGTGGGTGGACAACCTGAATTATGAGTATATTCGTTTCTGCAGGAAATTGCACTTTGAAACCTAGAAACAAAAGAGAATCGGAGATAAATTGTCCTAAATCTGGAGGTAAGAGATGGAAAATAGTCATGCAATTGTATAAACTGTCAAACATTTAAGTTGGACAAAGGCTTTGGCTATGACAGTACAGTTACTTGGAAAGGTTCCGAGGATGTAAAGTCTTACTGCGTATGTCTGTTAAACTGAACCCTAATTATAAGGGAGCTTGTTAGATTTTAAATATGAATATTATTAAGGCTGTGTCCCTACTGATACAGCAAAATGATTGCATTTATTATAAATTGAGTCTGAGGCTGCTCAGGAACAAAAATTTCTCTGGTAAACTCTGAATATGTAGCTTTACAGTAACAATATGTCTTACAGTAAAAACATGTTTTAGTTGCTTTCAAGCCACCCAGATGTTTGCTGTTTGAGGTACTTATATGCAATCATAGCCAGATTTAAAAATTGGAAATGAAGAAGTGTAGCCCATTAATGTATAGTACAATATTATCCATCCATTTGGCATTTATTTACATAAAATGTTGAGAATCTTAACATACGTAGAATATTTTTCTGTCTCTCAATATAAATATGCATGTGGGGTTATGTTTTGTATGTAAACATGGATTTTTTTCCCTGCATTCTATCATTATACATAGCAATATGTTAAGCATATGGAAAATACTTCTTTAACTGGAAAAAGCCAGTTCAAAGTGCTGAATACGGCCAGATTAGAACTCTAGGGCGGACTTTAGCCGCAAACTGGAATACCAGAAAGTTAAATTTAATTTTAATTATTCTTCCCCCCTATTCTAGTACACTGCTCTAAACTGGAAGTGTTATTTTCTGGTTTGGGGAGTTTCTTTTTTTTTTTTTTCCCCCCCCCTCCTTTGAAGTTAAAAACCCAAATGCTCACTTTATTTTTATAAAGATGCATGAGGTTGCTGGTAGTAGGGCCATAGGTAGCTCCTCAGCTGGAATGATAGATGGTATCTATCGCGACATGCCAGGCTGCTCTTGTGCTTGCTGCCAATTTTCGGGCATGTTAACTTACACTTATACCATACTATCTGTCACTCGTTAATCCCATCCACACAACAAGGAATCTTCTAGTGCTAAGGTTGCTTTTGTCTGTGAAGACACACAAAGCTTGGATGGTGAGCCTGCACTGCCAAGAAGCAGGAAAAAGAGTGACCAGTTGTTATGGTGCCTAATCAATGAAAGTCATTAGTTCTTAATGAGTAAACAGACGCTGCGCTGTTCCTTCACATTCTGCTGTGCTTTGACTAAAGCAAATGTCTCTCTCTGGTGGGATGGCAGGCAAAGACGAGCAGGCGGGGGCTGAAGATGTGTTTTCACTGGGACCACATGATCACTCCTAGGCAATTTGGGGTCTCCAGCAGCTCATCTGCTGAGCCCTCTGCAGACCTTGATTGGTGTTTTTTGTTTCCAGGCTGTACGGGTGTCTCCAGGGAGGAGGTGTAAAACACAGACTTGTGTCTTTGTGGATCAGGTGTGCAACACACAACAAGCCTCGTCATGACTAGAGGGGGGTTGCTAATTACAGCCATATTTGCCTTTCGGGGCATATTCGTTAATAGCTGTTAAGAATATACACATAAGCTGACAGGAAAAGGAAGACTGTTTTCCCAGTGGCAACCACAGTAAGAAATGCTAGAGACTCCTTGTCTCAGCTTCTCCCCTGTAGACTGCAAGGCACAAATTTGGCCCAGGGGAATAAGAAAAGAGACGCCTGGAACCCAGTTGCTCAAATACTTCCCCTCCCAGGTGGAAGGCCCTTTTATATCGTCTTTGCAGCTGATACAAATAAATCAATTAAAAAATCCCCAAATGCCTAGTTCATGCTATCCAAAAGAGAATAAACATCTTTTGCAGTAGTCAGCTTTTGAATTTGATAGTTTACCTAGATGCTTAGGTAGCATTGCCACAATGTTTAGAGTGTCTTTGAGTAAACAGAATAAATATAGCGAAAGTGCAAATCATGAGGTTATCACAGCTGGTGGTCTAAGCTAAAGCTTACAGCTTTCGATGGATGATCTTAGCTGTTATTTTAATTCTGTGGATTCCATAATTAACACAGTGCAAAAGCTAATTTCCTACCATAGACCTTTTTATTTTTAAAAATACAGTTGAAAAAAGGAGGAAAACAAACTCATGGACTGAAATACAGAAAAATGTGTTTCTTAATATTGTAGAGAGGAGGGTTTTTGGGGTGCCTCTGCACTTCTTTAGTTTCATCACTGATGTAGATATACTTCAAGGACACAAGACTACTTTGCAAGAGGGAAAAGCACAACTGCTCTCACCGCTTTGATATTTCTATATGCATTTCTATTTTGGCATTTTCTAAGAAGCAGTTTGGTTAGCAGGTCTGTGATTACGAATGTAATTCCTGAGTAGCTGGCAAATTGGTATCAATCACAAGTCCATATCCAAGATCTCCACAACTAGCAGCAACAGCAATGGACAGCAGAATGCAAGACAAAAGGCTTCGTATAAATAAACATGGGCAGGTTGTATGTACTTCACAGGTGCCACCAAAAAAACCTTTAGGTTTATGAAAGGAACTTTGCAACTGGCCTTTTCCACAGATTATTACAGTTTGTGTGTGTGGGCTCAGTAGATAATCTCTGCATGTTCCTGATGCTGCTAGATCCTTTTTAGCTGTGATAAGCGTATAATCCTCACTGCAGGGCCTCACGGGCTTCAGAGTTCAGCAGTAGAGTTCAGTCTGGCTCCAGCATTATGTGAAAAGATGGGGTCTGAGTTTTTGTTTCAGGAGGAAAGAGGGTTCCCTGAGCCCAGCACCAAACGACAATGAGAGAAAAAAGTTAGAGAAGTATTAGCAAATGGAAACATAGAGATGATGAAGAAAACTATCTGTAGCCTTGGTTACAGTTTGTATTGTTGAGAAAAAATATTACAAAGAATAATATTACATTTGTAGGACAACACAAACCACACTGTTCCTCACATCTATTTTTTAGCGCTTTGACCTCAGAAATACACCTTAAAAATTATCTCAGAGAGAGATGTAAAAAGTGTTAAAATGATGTAACTCTCTTCCTTTTACCTGAAACATCAAAAGGAAGTGAGAACAGCTCAAGCTACACATGAAACTTTGATTGACTCTGTGATCTGTCAACTCTGTCACAAGACTAATTCATTGTTCAGGCACAGAAACAAGATTTTTCCAGTGGGAGCTGTGTTGACGAGAGGGGACATAAAAGGGTCTTTAATTTGGGGGCACCGTGTGCTGAGGACGTGGGGGCAATCAAGCATAATGAGAGTTATCTTTCTCTTACAGACTCACTTATCTGGAAGATTCATCTGGATGTCTGTATTCAAACTCGCTTTCTCACCTTACATACAGGCACGTGTTGGCTCTTATGTAGATGGGCCACCAGCTTTCTGAAAAATTTTCAGGAAAATAAAAAAAAAAGATACTCTTTTCAACAAACTTTGCATGGCTGATATATGTTTCTGAAGAAACAAGGGCACTAATGAGATATGGGGGCTGATGGGACCCTGGGGTCACCCTACCTGGCCCCAAGGCACCCACAGCTGCCTGACACTGAGCCAGCTGCCCCCTGGCCCCCTTATTACTGGCATGGCCCTGATTCGTCCTCCTCCAGATTGATGGAGACATTCAAGGCCAGGCTGGATGGGGCTTTAAGCAACCTGAAGATGTCCCTGCTCATTGCAGGGAGATTGGTCTAGATGACCTTTGGAGGTCCCTTCCAACCCAAACTATTCTATGATTCTACGATGGTGGCCTCATCTGCCAGCAGCATTCCTCAAAAACCCAACCGCACCAAAGCAGGGCTACCCAAGGAACATGGTGGTCTCCATCCGCACTCCAAAGTCCTCCCAGGGCAGGTGGCTCACAGGCAAACCCCAATCCCTGCTGCCCCAGCAACCTGAGGTGCTCAGGGAGGTCAGCAGGGAGTGAGCATGTGATGGCTTTTTGGGCAGAAAAATGGTAATTTGTTGATATTGCAACTTGCCACTGCAACACATCAGCTTCAGTGATGTTTCCACTAGAAAGGCTGATATTTTGGTGGGGAAGTGATAGTGTAGGGAAAAGGCACTCATGACCTTCTGCCACGGAGGCTGCTGAGGTAGATCTCCTGTTGGTGCTGCTTTATACAAAGAAGCAAATACTCATTAGGGAAAAACATGAGCAGGGACTTGTATGTCCTCCAGTCAAAAGGCTGCCCTGTCCCTTAGGCTGAGTCACATGATTTCTTTTGTTTTCTATAATTAAAAAAAAAAAAATCTAGGATTTGTTCTGATGCACAATTAAAAAAAAAAATCAGAAACATCATATTTGTAATGGGGAAACAAATTTTGACTTTTTTGGCCAGTCCCCATGAGGATTTTCCTTAATGGGAGAGGCTTGCTTTCCATGTCTCCAAAACTAAAATTTTTCTAAGGTGATTTACATGAAGATTTCCCAGTTATTTTCAGCCCCTCCTAATGTCTGCCAGGAAGTACTACAATTGACACAATTATTCCTGGTTCCCTTGCTTGTTTGCTTACTTGTTTCTTTTAGAAGTGCTTAGGCTTTTCTTTTCAGAAACGTTGGCAATGGCAGCGGTGGGAGCAGTGTGCTGGAGGCACACCAGGGCTGCACTCCATTTTCCCCCAGAGAACTCCTGCTCCCCAGCCCAGGTAAGCTCGCCCCGCTGCCAGCTCACAACTGCTGGAGGGCACCCGAGTTTTCCATGGAAATAGCTGCAAGAAGGATCTTACATCATCACAAAAAGCTGCAAATGAGCACATTAGACTCCCAAGCCTAATACTTCTAAGGTGAGAATTAATGAGCAACAGTATAGTCGTTCACTGTCTAAGAGGTTGTCCCAGGGCTGCATCAGCTCTCTGCTTTCTCCATCACTGCTTCCTAAGAAGTTTCCTCATCTGAGAGGAAGCTTGTTTTTGGCATTTGCTTCTGGGAGCAAGGTAAAATTGCTGATTTGAAAACAACTCATTTTAGATTCAGTAGCTCTCCTTAATTCCTAAGACAAGTATTACTTTCTATTTGGAGCAGAAAATTAAAAGCTTATTAGGAAAATAGAAACCACTGAAGCAATGATGATGTTTTTCTAACATATTTTCCTTTTTTACTGGGCTTTATGCTTTCTAGATGACAGATAACCTAATAAGAACAGTCTAAGTCTTGGCTTGTGTTATTAAGATTGATAAGGATTTGAGCTCACACTTTGCTTCCGTTTCTCAGGGTCTGATTCTGTGAGCTGCTGAATACTTTCAAATCTCACAGTATTTGGGAAGGGCAGGATTTTTCATATTGTGCAGAGACTGACATATTTTTTATACAATAATGGTTGATGGGCAGGACGGAAGTAGAGAAATTTAGAAATACTTTACATGAAGAAATTGAGGTGAAATCCTACAGTGACCAACAATAGAACTTACAGAAACTGTAAATAGAATAGAAATAACATGGTGACCATCAATAAATAATGCCTGCTCTCAGCTCTAAGCCAGAAAATTGTTAGAGAAGCTAACACGCAGTTCTGCTTTTTTCCATGGTTTACATGAAAACATCAGAATTACTGCGTCTTGCAGGCACAGTGAATAGCAGCGGGGGTACTGTGGGAAGGGGCTACAGCAGAGCATGGGGGTCCCTTTGGAGGGTGAACCTCCCCTGAGCAGGTCGCTGCATGGAGGAGGATGTCATTGGGAGGGTTCCAGCCACAAGTTTTCTTTCCCTCTACAAGTGCCTGGAAGCAACAGTGCAGCAATTACACTGTGTTTGGCAAATGTAATGAAGTCAGTATTAGGTGGTGGCCATTTATACTTTGGTACTTGATTTTCGAGTCCCAGAAAAGCCTCTTGTTTGTCAACAGGCCTCTGTCTTGCAGACAAAAGGATACATACGCTGCCAACAAACATTAGGGTTTTTTAATTATTCTACTTTTTACACAACTCTGTTTGAAGAGGATTTATTATTTTTGTAAACTAAAGGCTGGCTTCATTTAAATTTAAAAACTACATCCCAAGCTGCCTGGGCCACCATTGTTGGGAAGAGCAGGGAGAAGGAGCATGGGGAGGGGAAGCTCTCTGCAGGGAACAGGGGCCACACAGCAAGTGGGTGCTGTGCCAGGGGGTGCCCGAGGGGAGAGGCTGCTGGGGGGCATGGCATGGGACCCCTGCAGCACCAGCCAGGGCTTGTGGGCTCCTGTAGCCTGAGCAGGGAATTGCAGGGTGGTACATGGGAGCAGTTCCCTCATGTGCCCCATCCACCCACCCACCTCGTGGGTGTGGGTCCCCCAGGGGGGATAGAGAGAGAATGGGGCGTAGAGGCCAAAACACAGCTCCTAGTTCAAGGCCAGGCAAAAGAACATGCCCCAACAACCAAACCCTCCATATTTGTGGGTAGTTGCGAGCTGCAACCTGCTGGGGCTGCTATTTATGCCAACCACCACACGTAGAAGTGAGAGGAGGAACAACCACCACTTTTGCTAATAGCAGCTGAAGTCACAGCCCACTATATGGACATACCCATAGAAATTATGTGTTTACAGGCACACAGGTGGATTCAAACACATCTATTCATACCTACATCCCCTCAGAGAGACTGACTGTCCCTCAGATCTCTGTTCAGCCTGGATCTGCCCAATATCAGACAATGTCCTCATGGAGGGGGATCTCTGTTGCTTAACGTGCTGCGTAGGGTTACAATTAGGAAGTAGGTTGCCTCCATTCCTAGGGAAGGAGGAAGAAATGTCTTTGTCTGTTGGAATACTTTCTCTTTTGAGTCAATAATCATAAAATCTCTTCATAATTTCTCTGAGGCCCTCATTTTTTCTTTTTTTTTAATGAAGGTGTTTACATTCCTAATTAAGGAGTGCATTAAGCCTAGTGGTACCTTATCTGATAAACCTGTTACAAGGCTATGTCAAGCTGAGTTATCCCCTGGGCTGGAAATGCACAAGCCAAGAGCTTGCAATTAACTTGGGTTAATTACAAAATACCAGAAATGTAATCATGTATTTAAAATATAACACAGGTGCTAATGATCCTATTTTTTTCCCTTTCTTTCCCACCTCCTTTTTTTTCCTTCTGTAGGATTTTAAAGCCTGTCACTTCGCTCCCAGGTAACACCCCCTCCCCCCAACTCCACAGGTGTTAACCACCTTTTTTCTCTTATGTGGTGGGATTGATTAGCATAGTGAGATTGATCCAAGAGTGAGTACCTCTGCCTTACAGTTAGTACGGCTTTTACTACTGCTTTTTGGATCTGCTGAAGGGACTAGACCTGAGATGTTTCTTTTCTCTAGATCTATTGGCTGGTCTAATAAAATACATAATTTCTCTCACCATGTCTATTCTCCCACCACCAGCACTGTCATGCACATCATGAGAACTTTGAGACAACACCGCCAGCAGTGCCATGCAAGGTGTAAGCTTGTGTGACTAACCACTCAGCTTCCTTCCCACGAAGCAGCAACCTTGTGGCTGCATCCTGGCCATTTCAGCATGGGTATTGCCTTGCAGCTTGGTGAGCTCAGCTAATTCTGATTGCAACTTGCAGCCCAGGACACTTAAATCAGACTGGTTTTGAGAGACCAGGCAGGAGCCTTCAATTCAGCAACTGATCTTTTGACACGATCCATCCAAAGCTCTCTGCTTGCTCATGTTTTACCTGTTGGACCTATCCCGTATTCCTTATGCATATCAGTGTCAAATGTTTTATTGAAGTCCAGACAGCCCATGGTACCTGCTCTATTAGAAATAAAATCTTCCTGTCAAGGATAAATTAGGAGCCTGGTATCACACATCCAAAGGAAGTCTCTATTTCTTCCATGATCTACAGCAGACGTAAGCGCATTTCTTGTGCAAAAAACACTACTGAAGCAGCTGGAGCTATTGACCCCAAGTGTAGATGGGGAGGGGAGAATATTTTCAGGATTAGGGAACCGCCAGCTAAAAGTGTTACAAAAACCAACTCCCTCGACCCTGGAAGCACAACAGTAGACTGCTGAAACCACATGAGGCAAGCAGCAAGGCACGGCATGAGAAGATTGAACAACTGTGGGTACAACCATGCCAAATCCTCCCTAGCTGCAAGGGGTGTGAAACAGGGGAGAAGAGCTTGCTGAGGTGAGTGGGAAACAGGGTAGCAACCTGAAAATAAGCCCTACCCTGAAAATAAGCCCTAGCATGATTTTTCAGGATTTTTGAGGATGCTCAAAATATAAGCCCTACTGCAAAAATAAGCCGTAGTTACAGTTCATAAAAAAAGTTAATTTAAATAGTGCCCAGGCAGCTATACATGCAAACAAGTAAGCATCTTTTGGAGCAAAAATTAATACCAACCTCGTCTTATTTTGGAGGAAACAGGGTATGATCCATCTTGAGAAAAGGGGCCAGCAAGGTCCAGGGGTTGCTCACTGCAGGTAGCTCAGTGAGATTCCTGCCTGCATGGCCACCCTGGGGCAGGTGGGGGGCTGTCTCCTGTGGACTCTGCTGGTGTTTCAGCCTGGATGCCTGATGCCTGGGAACTGGGGTAACTGGAAACCATGCACAAACTACTGTTCCTCCTATAATGTCTGAGGGTCAGGTTTTGCCACATGCTGACCTGACAGCAAAAACTGCAGAAGGCATGGGCAAATTGTGGAGTTCAGGCAGGCAAACTAATGGCCTGGAAGGCAAACCAGGTGTTTGGGTGCATAGGGTGTTTGGAAAGCCAGGTGTAGGGTGTTTGGAAAATATCGGTATAGAAAGGAAGCTATATCCCTTCTGCTTGTGCTATGCCACACTGCTTTTCCCACGTATGCTACAAGGGTATTCATGACTGTCTCCCCACGTCACCCCGGGAAGGCTGCTGCTTGCTTCTGACCTGAGTACCACTAACCCCAGACTACATGTCCTCTTCTAACATACTGTATTTCACATTGGCTTTATATTACCTCCCCTTCCCCACTTAACTGATCTTTTAGCCAATTCACATGCCTTTTATGGTGCTACAACCCGACTATGCTGTGAGCAGAAACGGATATTTTTGTTATCCCAACGCACATCTATTGCCTCATCCCATTCCAGTGACACAAGCACAAGAAAACACCAAGATGCGGTTTCAGAAGCATTACCCTGTCCTAACACAAAGGTGATGTGGCGGAAATGTAACAGAGCACTGTGGGAAAAATGAAAAGGATAACACCAGAAAATAGTTGAAACGATGGTGAACATCATGGTCTTTTGGTCTTGGTTTCTAGCATCTAGACATTTAGTTGCATGAATTTTTAAAATGTGTGTTCGTTTAAAGCTGCTTTTTGATAAAAGAGCCTTTAGACATGTCAAGAGTCTTACTATAACTGTGAACCAGATCTAAGGTTTTATAATATTCTGTTTTGCTGTAGGGAAAACTAAATAATGATAGGAAAGGGACCTCTGGGAAGCAATAACAGTCCTAAGAAGTCTGGAAGACAAGAAGTCAGTGAGAGGATTTAAAGTTATCTCTAGAAACATTTAATATGATCAAATAAATATAATATTTTCTGTTACAAACCAGAAGGTGACACATTTTCCTAGTGGATGATAAGGGATGTTGTAGTGAATAAATGCAGCTCCTTCCAGCTGTTTTAATAGTTGTTTGTAAAACCTTGTCAGCCTTGAGAAATTTTGGATTTGGCTATTCTTTAAAAAGGAGAACTTCCTATAGCTCCCTTTAGCAGCTCTGAAATGTAAAGTGTCATCCACAAGCAGTTGAAGACCTTCCACTCCTTCTGACTGCAGTACTTGCTGAGAAAGGAGGTATTCTGGGACAGCGCTATTTTGTACTGCAAATTTAAAATCAGATGTGAATTATCCTCTCCATAAAACACCTTTGAATAGATTTTATAATACCCCACTGATGGTCAATTTAATGTTTTGATTTAATGTGTGTCCTGTGAGTGTTTTCTTTACACACCTTACAAGAAAAGGCCTGAAAAGTTGGGTCCCCTAAACCAGACCCTGACTCCACTGGGGGGCAGTGCATTAGCACGCGTATCAATTCTGTACTCACCTTCTCCTGAGAAAGCAAGTTTTCCCAGATAAATATTTACCTATCATGCGAGGTTCTGCTTAATGAAGAAAATATGATCAGGCAAATATCTGTGGTGAATATCTCTCTTATACATGCTGTTAGATTACTGATTTGCTAGCTAAACGACTAACACTAACCCGAGAATGAAACCAAGCCTGAGTAAAGAGGCAGTTTAAAGATAAACTATTTATTGGCACCAGGATCAACAGATTCTAAATTAGCTACAAAGCTGCAGGGAAAAATGACATGTGAAGTCAGTGGGTTGTTGGTTTTTTTGTTTTTTTTTTCTTTTTTCTTTAATTCTTAGCCCCTCAGGAAATTTGTGATGGTTTGATGTTCATCTGGAGTCTTGTCAAAATTCTATAGAAACTTAATAGCCTGCCAACATGGGTGGTTGTTGCTTGGAGGCATTTCAACATGGCAAAGGTCCTGTCTGCATGCTGCAGACCTGTTTCCGTCAAAGGCTGCTTGGAATGATATGAAAACAGGAGCCATGTGGTGTCAGAATGCCTTGTGCAGGATTGCAGGGGTAATATATGCACATCCCTGCTCTCCTGAGGCAGCCAAGCTGTAGGAGGAATCCATTTGGCCCCTTAATTATTCCAAACACCACCTAAGCTTTAAAACCCACAAGGTGCTACCACACCTATATACCCGGGTTTGGGTGGGACAGGGCTCCCAGTTCTCTGGTTAGGAGAAAAATGAAGACCAGAGGGCAGCTGGGGAGGCAGGATGAAGCTGGGTGGAAGCACGAACCAGGGCAGAAGTCTAGGCATGGAGTTGGAAGAAGCATGGAGACTGGTGTCCAGATCAGGAGTCCTGGGCTGGAGAAATTGCATCAAGGGTGAGAACAGAAGTGGGAAACATGACATAAATGGAAGGCAAGCAGAGGCAAGCACAGGCTGTGGCTGACCTTTGGTGGGGTGCCACCATCTGGTAGCTCCACAGCAAGCTGTAAGGACAGTTGTGTGATGGGGTCTGTGTAACATGACTTCACAAAATGTCATGGGCCCCCTAGGGTTAGAGGCAATCACAATGCATGGTGCCTACAGGGTTGGAAGCCATTGCAACACGAGGGAAAGGTAGGGGTTGGCAAAGCTTCAGGATGCAGAACTAGATCCACCCTGTGCTGAGTGGTGGGATGGGTAAGAGGATGAGCCTTAAAGCACTCTTGTGATGAGATTCAAGCTGCTACTTGAAGACATGGGAGAAAACAGCATGGGAGAGCAGGGATGTCTGCCCCATGGCAGTGCGGAGAGCTGCTCGCACTTCCCACAGCAATGCTCTGCTGTGCCATGCCAAGCATTTTGGGATGGTGACAAGAATTAGAGTGAAGAATTAGTTGGTAGGAAAAAACTTTGGTTACACACCACCATGGAAGGAGACACATAATTATTTTGGCCTGAACCCAGGAACTGGATAGCTGAGGGATACATATACATGGAACAGCTACCATAGGTGAAACAGTGGAATTGCACCACAGCAGGGAAAACACTTGGGCAAGTTTTGTGCGGGTGTTGTGCCTTTCCAAGCAGAGGCCTTGGCCTGAGTAGTGCAAGTGGGGGAACTGCTTAACATCAAGAAGCCTATGCTGGCAGGACTGCCACCCAAGGCTTCTGAGGGAGTTGGTGGAGGTGCTCACCAAGACATTTTCCACCATTTATGGAAAGACCTGGCTAAGCGGGCAGGTACCTGTTGACTGGAGATCAGCCATGTGATGCCTATCTACAAGAAGGGCTGGAAGGCAGATATAGGGAATTACAGGCCTGTCAGTCTGATAGTGACAGGGAAGGGTATGAAGTAGATCATCCTGAGTGTCATCACAAGGCACATACAGGACAACCAAGTGATCAGGCCCAGTCAGCATGGGTTTATGAAAGGCAGGTCCTGCGTGACCAACCTGATCTCCTTCTATGAAAAGGTAACCCACTTAGTGGATCAAGGAAAGGCTATGGACGTTGTCTGCCTGGACTTTAGTGAAGCCTGTGACACCATATCCCACAGCATTCTCCTGAAGAAACTAGCAGCTCATGACTTGGACGGGTGTACTCTTCACTAGATAAAAAACTGCCAGGTGGCCGGGCCCAAGGAGTTATGGTGAATGGAGTCAAATCCAGCTTGCAGTCACAAGTGGTGTTCCCCAGGGCTCAGTATTGGGACCAGTTCTGTTTAATCTCTTTATCAATGATCTGGATGAGGGGATCAAGTGCGCCCTCAGTGAGTTTGCAGATGACACCAAGCTGGATGCCCGTGTTGATCTGTTGGAGGATAGGAGGCACTACAGAGGGACTGGCTTGATTGATGGGCTGAGGCCAACTATATGAAGTTCAACAAGGCCAAGTTCCGGGTCCTATACTTGAGTCACAGCAATCCCAGGCAGTGCCACAGACTTGGGGAAGAGCAGCTGGAAAGCTGCCTGGTAGAAAAGGATCTGGGGGTGTTGATCGACAGCTGGCTGAACATGAGCCAGCAGTGTGCCCAGGTGACCAAGAAGGCCAAGAGCACCCTGGCTTGTATCAGAAATAGTGTGGCCAGCAGGACTAGGGATTGTTCCATTGTACTTGGTGCTGGTGAGGCCCCACCTCAAATTCTGTGTTCAGTTTTGGGCCCCTCACTGCAAGAAAGACATTGAGGTGAGTTTAGAGAAGGACAACAAAGCTGGTGAAAGGTCTGGAGAACCAATCCTATGAGGACCAGTTGAGAGAACTGGAGTTGTTTACCCTGGAGAAAAAGAGGCAGAGGGGAGACCTTATCACTATCTACAACTACCTGAAAGGAGGTTGTAGCATGGAGAGAGTTGGTCTCTTCTACCAAGCAGCAAACAATAGGATGAGAGGAAATGGCCCCAAGTTGCACCAGAGGAGATTTAAATTGGATATTGGGAAAAATTTCTTCGCAGAAAGAGTTGTCAGGCACTGGAACAGACTGCCCAGGGAAGTGATGGAGTCACCATCCCTGGAGGTGTTTAAAAGATGTGTAGATGAGGTTCTTAGGGACATGGTTTAGAGGTGGACTTGGCAATGTTAAGTTAACCATTGGACTTGATGATCTTAAAGGTCATTTCAAACCAAAATGATTCTATGATTTGATGATTCTGTGACTAACCTGACAGGGACATGTGCTGTGGAGAGAGCACTGCCTCTCACCAGCGCCTTAGTTTGTTCTCTCTGGGGCCCTCACAGTGTTTCTGCAGTTGCATGGCTGTACCCTTATAGATGAAACACGTATCACTCTGTGTCTTGTGTCAAGCTGTAGAGAAAGTGAGGTACATATTAGATACCTGCACCAGGACTGTACCCATGTCTGATGATTTGAGCTACTCCAGATCATTGCTCTTGTCCGTGTTTGGGTACATTAATATAGGTTCTGGAGCAGAGCTGGGCAGAAGTGTTAGAGCTATTTAGGATCCCCCTAGGCTAGGAAGAGGCAGAACTTGCTGGAAGTTCATGCTGACTCATCAGTCCCTGGATTTGGGAGGTTGTGGAGGAGGTTCTCACTGTGCTTTGTGGGTTTGGTTTTGTTTTGTTTTACTTTGTTTTGGTTTGTTTTTCAGGGCTGAACATGCCATGGATGGCTTTGTCCGAGAGCCTTGCGGCCAAGAACACAGATTTACCTTGTTCCACAGGTTGGTGGAACACATCTGGACTTTGTAAGGAAAAGACTTCTGAAGCATGAGGAGGAGGAGGCAGAGGAGGCACTCAAAGAAATGGCCTTACTAGGTCCCACGCAGCTGATAAACTATATTATGGCCATGGGAGGATGAAGGGTGAAGTTGGATACGTTTGACTCTGGATAGAGGAGGTGGGCTGTTGAGAAGTAGTGCAGTAGGTTCCTGACAGAGGAGAAATGCTACAGGTCTAGTTGAGGGTATGTCATTCCACTCAGCTTGTGGGCAGAAGAGAAGTGCAAAGCAGAAAGCGGAGCTAGCTAAAACTAAGATAATTCTAAGAAGATTAAAAATAATTTTTGGTAATTAATGGATAATTCATGTTTATCAGGATTATAAGAAAGAAGAATAGCTTACAGCTGTAAATTCAAGTACATTTTTACTTTCTAAGCATTTAAGTACTCACCGTAATTGCAGCAATGAAATGCTGAAGGCTCTTCTTGGATTAAACTTGCCTGCAATTCAGAGGATACTGCAAACACTTCTCCAGATCACATGGACCTATATTTGAAAACTTGGATCATAGATGCCTACTAGTTTGGATATTGCATTTCCATCTGATGGCCTTCATGAAGTTTATTACTAAACATGGAAAAAAATTAATTCTCCCTATATTTAATTTCTATCACCTCTGACAGCTTTCTGGTTTGTGTCTGTGTGCGCAACATTTATGGCCAAGTTTTTTGACACAAAAATTCCTTTTGCAAGGCTAGCATGGATGTTTTTCCTATATTTCATCTCCCTATTTTTGAAGGAGTGATTTTGATGATGAAGTAATTGTAATAAAATAAAGCTTATACTGAAACAAATCTCAGAGCTACATTAATTTAGACTAATTAAAATAAGACTCTTGCATCTTCTCAGCTATACTTTCTTTAAAAGCCTGTGTATCTCCGAGACATATTGAGTGCCAAAACCACCAGACTATAGATTTTTACAGAGAATTATATATACCTTTGCCAATTCAATCTATCAGTATAGTAAAATGCATCCTGTCTGAAGAAAAAATGGTGATTCTGAGATCTGTGCTTATTGTGTATTTATCAGTTATCAAATAATTCAATCATTAAAAAAAGGACCGAATGGCATCTTAAGAAGTTATCTAATCTACCCCTCTGTTTCACACTAAGACAAAATCATTCTCCACCACCAGCAAACGTTTATCTAACTGATTTTTGGGAACCTCCAGTGACAGAGATTACACAATTCTTCCCTCATCTATTTAATTCAGTACTCTGCCATTCCTGGCGTTAGGCAGTTTCTCTTAATGTCTGATCTACATCTCTCTTCATTCACTTAAGCTGCTTCCATTTATCTTATCCACCACAGATGTGAAGAACAGGTTATTCCCTCCAGCTCTATAGTATTTGAGTCTGATCTGATTTCTCAGCTTGGTCATATTTTATGCAAAACTGTCCTAACTCATCCAATCTTGTACTTCACTGGTCTCTTTTTCACACACCTGAGGATGAAGTTGGGGTGACAGAGCACTGCAACAGGCTGCCCAGGGAGGTTGTGGAGTCTCCTACTCTGGAGACATTCAAAACCCACCTAGACACATTCCTGTGTAACCTCATCTAGGTGTTCCTGCTCCAGCAGGGGGATTGGACTAGGTGATCTTTCAAGGTCCCTTCTAATCCCTAACATTCTGTGATTCTGTGATCCTGTGATCCTGTGATAAAGGTCCTGTAGTCAGCAAGGGGTTTACTGGAGACCATAAAATCTCATCTGTTGAGCTACTACGTGTTTGAAGCTGATGAGGTTTTTGACTTGTTCTTCTGCTTCCTTCCCTGTAATCTATGTTGTCATTTCCACCAAGATGTGAAAACATATCTTATATTTGTAAGACATATATCAGTTTTGTAGTGTTGCTACTTATATACCAGCAACTACATTTCTTTTGTGCCTAATGACTACCCTGGGTTTTTCATTCTGCTGGAGTAAACTCCACCAAATTTGTTGTTTTGCCAGCAATGCCATAGCAACACTTTCTCGTTCTCCATGCTCCTTGCTTTGCCAGGTTGATGGAGGGCATGTTGAGAATGCCATGGTAAGAGTGTTTTCATCTGGAGAACAAAAGCAATCTGCACCCTCAGAAAGCTGTCATCGTATCTCCTGCAGACTGCTGAGCCATGCCAACTCGAATCTTTTCACTGTGATGCTGGATGAAAGCAATGACTCCAGCATCATGAGATGCTATTTTGAGTTGGATGCTGAAGTTGGTAAAAAAAAAGATTTTTCTGGCAGAACATCTTTGCAATATTTCCACTACAAAAATCTGCTTTCATCCTCAAATTCTAATGTCTCTTTTTGAGGACTGAATGTATTATGGACAAACACACTTGTGTGGTCAGAAGGGAATCCAATTGTGAGGGCTGGCAAGAACAGTTCTGCTTTAAACAGAGCATAGAAATTGCTCCCCTTGTCTATTAACCTCTCTGAGTATCTTTTATGTCTCTTGATGGCAAACCCTGAGCTCAAACTACTGGAGGATGCCTTAATAGATGACCTCTACTTCAATAAAACAACACAAAACTATTGACCTCAGCAAATACATATTTCAGATATTCAATTGCTCTTTGGTCAATCATGTTAAAGTTGATGCCTTGAGTGGCCTGTAGAAAAACTGGACTTGTTCCTCGTGCATTTAACTGCTGTTCGGAAGCAGAAAAGCAAAGCAGAGTTATAAGTAATGTGTAGGGTCTTGAAGATGTCACAGGGACGCTTATGTCTTATCTCTTTGGGGTACACTTGCAATGGCTTAGCATTGCACATACTTTCTTCCGTGTGAAAGACTGAAGGATGGCTTTCAGATGGAGACAGTGAACTTCTCAGAAGATTTGGTTTGTATAAAGCAATGACTGCTGCCGCGGAGACGACTCGTCTGTATTTTTAAGACCAACAACTTAGAAGAGACAAAGGAAGCCTCAGTTTCATACAAACACTCAAATTTTCCCATTGTTAACACTATGTAATCCCTACTAAATGGAAAATTAAGACATTCAGAGAAGGAAATTTCCACATTGCTGTGGTAGAGAAGTTTAAAGGACCCCATTTTACGGATTGCAGGGTTATCAAGCCCCAAGGAGAAATGACCCTGATGATGAAATTATCTGGATTTAGCTTTTTACCTTTTTTCAGTCACCTCAGACAACAGCGCATTAAAAATGGATTGGAGTGCTTTTAGGTGTATTATTGCTTGTTCGAGTTTGCACCCAGAGAAAGCAATTGCTGGAGTCAAGTATCTGCTTTGAAAGGAGTCTAACAAACGGGTCAAAGCTCTACTTACACTATCACATGAGTTAGCCAGTGTTAGCTGAATGTTATTTGAGAAATACAGTAAGGGGAAAAGACTGTGGGCCTGATCTGTCTGTCAGCTATTCTCAGTCATAGCTGTTGGGATGGGATCATGTAGTTTTGAGTTTATCCTGAATAGAAAGCTAACATGTATATCAAAGCTTGGTCTGGTCTGCTGGATTCATCTGAAAGGGAGGAAGCCTACTGTTTTGCTGGATCAGCTCAGGTAAAACTATTTTATACTGGCAACACCTCCTTTAATACTTCCTGGAGGACCCTGAGGTGTTATTTAGATGTAATGGGATAACCTGCCTTCCTGAGAAGGACAGATTGTGAGATCCACCTCCCAAATCAGTTTGAGATATTTTAATCAGTTAAATCTTGTGCTAAATACATGTGTGTTGCTTCTGCAGGGCAAGTTGGAGAAAACCCTTATGTCCAGCAAAGCAATACCTTCACATCTGGGGTGTGATCTACAAAGGGGCAGACATTTACAACAGCAGGGACAGGAGAAGAGTGGTGCAGGTAGGGCATAGGTGGCTTAGCAAGATGAACAGCCCACATGGGACACAACACTAATGCTGGGTGTCCTCTGCTCCAAGGCACCGTGCAGGCTCAGGAGGAGCTGGTGCTGCTGCCTGCACAGCTCAGCATCCAGGTACTGGGAGGAGGCAGGAAGCAAGGCAGGACAGGCAGTAAACCCACAGTCTTAGAGCTGAGAAAGGTAAATGAAAAAACTGTTCAAAGAGCCAGAAGCAGAAAAACATTGTTTACTCCTTAAAGCCTAAAATGTTGTACAAATTAGAAACAGAATAGATGAGACCTAGCAGAATGACAGAGTTTGATTTTTCTTTCATTTTCTTTTATAAACATCTTTCTTTGCTTCCTGGTGGCTGGCAGGACATCCAGCCACTAACCTTCTCCAGCCATTTCTTTTGTTTGCCCTAGGGCTGGGTCAGACGTTAGTGGCGATCTCACCTTGAATTTTTCTTAATACAAATAAACATGTTTCTAGGGCGCGGAACTCAGGTCCTTTTTCATGACAAGATCTCTTGACTGCCCTGAAATCATGGCTGCTGCTCATGGATTACCATGTCTTCTTACTTCCTTCTACCTTAACTACACTGTAGATGGCAAATCGCACTTATTTATGCCAATTGATTATACCTGGAAATACTATTTTGCAGTCTTATAGACATCTAATAATGATTGCTTCAGAGATCTTGCAAACTGTTGCATGGTTATCTGGAGGCCAAAAGCATATATCATAAAGTACTTTAAGGTGTTAGTGAATCTATTGTACCTAGTTGAAGTTTTTTGGGAGGTATAATTCTAAGCAAAAAAATTCAGGGGTGGTGAATATTCCTTATTGGTCACAAATAAACTTTAAAGTAGTCTAACCATCATCCTCCAGGTTAAAATATCTGCAGGTATTGATAAAGAAATAACCCAGACAGACAGTCCTAGATCACACAGTGACTGCGGTGTTCAGTAGATATAAATAACAAGGTACTAGCTCCTCTTGGAGAAGTTGTTTTGGTAAATTCAAGTCTAAGCATGAAGCAAGCAAAACATAAATTTCAGATCTTTCCTGTCAAACACAATGTCTTGTTCCACTGGTTTGGAAAAGATCTTAGCTCTTGTTTCACTTAGAACAATATGAAAGCCTTGGGGAAAATTAAATAGATGAGAGATTCAGTATGTGAAATATACAGCACAGAACAGCGGAGAAATCTCAGTCTGGATGTGAAGAATCACTCTCATAATGAATTGACAGGATTTTTATCCCTCATTTGCACAAAACTGAATTTTGAGGACTAATCAGCGTGTCTCCTAGGTGAGCCATTTATTGGCTGCATGATGCTGTGCCGAACTGCCGATCCTCAAACTCAAGTCTGAATGTGTTGAGAAAATCTAATGCCGAAGGATGTGTGCCTCTGTAAAGCAAGATGTTGTCAATTAGTCTGTTGCTGGAGAATATCATTCGAAGAATTTTTGGAAGAGGAAATGCTAAGTTTGTAGTTAAAGTTGTTGAGTATCTCTAGCAAATTTGAATACAAAACTTTCTCTGGAGAGACTATAAAAATAACTGTTTGAGCCAAGTAAACAATGTATTCAATGTGACAACTTCTGTCATCATGTCAACTCTGATTTTCACAGATTATGATGAATGCAAGAGCGAGAAGCTAAAATAACACTAAAGGCTTGTAAACACAGAGGGAGTCTGGGAAAGGAACTGGAGTGGGGGAATGAACTAAATCCATGAAGTTAAAGCACATTAAACCTGGAAGACTTCTTCTGAACACGGCTGCTGCAGCGTTCTCAGTCTGCTTACTTAGCTAACTTAACATACAGCATGGAAAAACCTGGAATGGTCTAAGAGTTAAATCATTGAGCAGCTAAACAAGCAGTCTGAGGGCAGCAAGTGTAGTTGTTCTGTTATGCTACACGTATTTGCTGCTGACGTTCTGTGCATAAGTCCCGCATGTTGGCAGTGCTTGTATCTTTATCTGAGATGTGTGAATACAAAACTCGCTGTCTGCTACAGCTGGAAAACAAGAGTCCCCCATCATGGGGAAAGACAACATTTCTCCATGGGTATATTAGACATTACTGTGTCAGAAAGGACTAATACTAATTTTCTAACTTGTATGAGGCAGAGGCAGACCTTGGATGTGTATTCTTAGGTAGCTCGAACACAGCATGCCAACCCTATTGCACAGTGCTGCTGCTGCTGCTGCTGTTCTCAGCCTCACATTACTGAAAGTAATCCATTAAGCCATTTTGGAGGGAATGGAGGTTATCCTGAAAGCACGGAGCTTGGTCTGCACAGGTGAGTGATCTAGGAGAATTTTGTTTGTCATGCTTTAAAGTGAGCGGCTGAAACACAGAAGGATAATTCCTACGATAGACTGACTGCGGTAGATCAGTTTGGAAGCAGTAAATATGGGAAACATTTGATCTCTTAGGTAAACGTAATTATTTTTTTAAGGCCTTGGACCTGTCTCAGAAGGGTGAGCTCATGTGCAGCTGAGTAGACCTTAGTTATCTTCTTACAGATCAGCCTGACAAGTTGCCATAGGTGCTTCAAATGATTTAGAAAACCTCTAACCATTCTTATACCCTGCCTGTGCACTTCAGTGGTTCACTGGAGCTCTTACAGTTGGATACAAGTTAAAGTAGCCTTCAGGCTACTTTAACACTGGGGCTAAGTCAGGAGACGCAAATCACAAAGCATACATCAGCCTGTGTGCTGAGACCAGCTTTGCCACACAGATATATTTCTTCTGCTGTGCTAACTCCATGGTGTGCATGCAGTAACTCCTGGTCACACCTTGCAGGGTGCATGTCTGCTGTAAGAAAAGGCAACTCTGTCAGCCCTGTCCTGTTTTCTAGGAAGACTTTTTTTCTGTGCCCTTTAGAGATTTTCCGTTGTATTAGAGATCTAAAACCTGTCATCTCCATCAGAGGCAGAGGGTCATGGCTGCATCTCTGCATACAGTCCCACACACCCTGCATGATGGCATTTGCTTCAGTCTGGTAGGGTAGGGTGGTAGTCACAGAGGTCCCTGCATCCAGACCTGTGGGGGTAGAGACCACAGTTCCTAGACTAGGAGGGGCTGAGACACTCAAAAGTACACACGTTGTCTAAACAGCCCTGGTTCAAAGGAAGAACGTGCAGTTCAGGGAAGAACAAGACTGCTCCCTCCCTGAGGTGGAGCATCAGGCACAGCTGCCCAGGTGAAATCCCACTGAAGTCTGCGGTGAAATTCTGAGTGATCCTGGCGGCATCTGGATTTGAGCCACAATGCACAGAGAGCACACTCAGTATGGTAGTTGACAGAATTAATAAAAGAGGATCATGTAGATAAAAACGGTGTGTTCACTGTGCTCAAAGGAAGTAGTCATATAATTACTTTGTGAAAACAATACCACTACAAGCACCACGGACTTACCCTAACATAAACCCGTACTTAGAAGGCTGATCAGAAACCTTAAAATTCTCTTGAAAATAGCCAAATCTTAGCTCAGAGCCTGAAATGCAACATTCTCTATATTCTGAGTAATGGAATAGTAACTAGCACATTAATGAGTAATAATTCACAATCAGTGAAAATATGAAAAGTGCTGTAGCCTTTTCTGTACCAAAGGGCTTATTTGTAGTCTGTTGCTTGCATCAAAATGACATGTTACAGAAAGATGAAGGGAGCCTGTCACAGCCCATTTGAAAAGTCACTGCTTCTAGACAAGGCAGTCTGCTTTCATCCTTCTTTGCATTATCAGCTGAACTGCTGGCACCAGGTATTCAAGGAATTTCAGAGGGAAGGAGGAGAGCACAATATTTCCTTGTCACTGTGATAGATTTGACAGACCATTTGGGCAGTACATCTAGCATCCTGTCACACAAATTGAAATCTTTGGAAAGCCAACAGGCCTTAAGAACAATACTCACCTTACTCAAGGACTGGGATATTAGGTTATGACTAGATCCCTCTTTTGCTCATGAATCACTCACTTTCATCCTTTAAATGTGTTCAGAGAACAGGGAGTTGGGATAGCTCTGCAACAGTCTGCCTGGCTTGGTAATTAAAGTGCCCACATCCATTCTTTGTTCACATATACCTGCATCTCAGGAAACAGGTTTTCTCTGCTAAAGATGGAGCTACTCCCCAGCTGTTGCACATCTCAGAGCCAATTAATTGTGTTTACAAAGGCTATTGTATGTGTGGTGTGTGGTCATCAGGCACAGCTTTAGGAGAGATCCTGGGCTTCACTAAAGGGGCAGGTTTGACACTGGTGACTGGAGGTGAGACAAAGAGGAACGTTGGTTGCCGTGCCAAGTGGTGTGGGCACCCTTCCCTCAGGGTGCTGGCACCCAACCAGCAACCCAGCAAGATCTTTGAAGTGTCAAGCTGCTGACAGTGCTATTTAAGATCAGTAAACAGACATCCTATTTAAACCACGGTTATAGAAGGATCCTTGGTGCTTGGGAAAGGTGCTGTTAACAAGCTAGAGTTTGTGGAGCATAGGACCGCAAAGGATCGACTCACTTTCTGCAGAGTGGCCATACAATCAAAGTCCTGCTACTCTTTCTAGATTTGGTACCTGAGCCACCTCCATGTTGCACAACGCAGAGCCCATTTTTGTAAGTACATTTCACCAGCTGTCATTTTCCTGTAACACCTAAAACACCATCTTTCCATTCACATGCTTCAAACTCATACACTCCAAATGGACATGGAAAGTATTGCTGTGCTGTGTTTTCCACCCTGCATCATGAAACCAGTAGCATGCTGGTATGAACAGGCTGACTCTCATGTACAATTTGTATATCCTTCTGTAAAATCCTTCCAGGTGTTTTGGGATTGAAGTTATTATATGAACAAGACTGAAAAGACAGTCCTATCTATTGCCTTTCCCCCATTCCAATAACCTCTCACCACCCAACTGCATGCTGTTTCTTAGTAGTACAACATGGTGTGTTGGACCTGTACAAATTTTGGACTTCTGTACTTTAGTGACATCCTGAGTAAACTCCTAGAAACCTCTAGACAGTACCCTGACCATGAAAATATCCCAGGCAGACACATCAGAAAGCAAGTAAAGGCATGGTCCTCTGTTCTGGTGGGTTAATTCTTCTTATCTTCCACTGCCTGTTCCCAAGACACAGATTGCAAATGCTTCTAAACTTGTCATACTCTGACCATTTTTATTTTCAAGTCAGAAAAGTGCACACTCCCAGCAAAGACTGTTTCCATGCCAACTCCAAGCTTTCAAACTTCATCCATCTTTCTGTCACTTTGTGCAAGGAAGTGACAGTTTAGAGAGGGCAAAATGGCTTCTCGCCTACGTGGAAATCTGAGAGCTCATTTTCCCAATCTTTTCTTCATACAGTTTACCTTTCGGGGAGAGATCAAGTACAGACAATTGTGGAAACCTTTTTCTTGGCCATTATTAGGATACATGGAAGAGCTGTGTTGCAATAGCTCACCTGAAGTGGTTAGGTGTAGCTAACCATATTTCTAGGCTCCCATTAGGAACAAAGGAGACCTCTGACTTGTTTCAAGAACTTTTTCTCCTCTATGTAGAGGGAGTAACATTATTTTCCCTTGGCTGTTTTGGAGAAGTACTGGATAGCAAAGGGCATGTTTGTTTGGTATACAAGATCAAGTTTTCTGGCGATTTCAAAAAACGTACCCAAGCTTACATGATCAAGCTTGCCAGGCTGTGCCTGCTCACAGCCTTTACCTTCACCTGTGCAAAGATATCAATGGTATTACAAGGAGAAAGCAAAAGAGGAAGTAGTGCATCTAAGTATCTCCTTGATAAGAGGATTAATTTAAAACCATACACTTTGGTCTTTTTTTTTTTTTTTCTGGTGATGAAACATAAAACACCACTGTAATTGTACTTTGGCCTCTGGGACTAATACCCCAGAAATAACATCTCTACTCAAATTCTGGTAGCTTAAGATCTCTGTCGGGCTGCTTCTTTCACTGCAAGACCTATAATTAGCCATCCATTATGGTATTGAGCAATAATCCTGATGAAGCCCATATTTCCCCCTGAGCACTATATCCCAAACGTGTCAGTGAGCAGGCAGGCAATGCTCTGCGTTTCCCCCTCCTGCTCAACCCATGCAGCTCAAGGGATCAGAGATGGTCCCCAGGGCACCTCACAGAGCTCTTAAGCAGGGACACCCCTGGGGGCACCTCGCTGCTGTCACGTGTCTCATACTGTGTGTCACACTGAACATCGGGCTTGCAACACTCTGAGCTCTAAGCCTACAGTGGTGTATTTTGGGCTGCTTTTCTCCTTTCTTTTTGCTTTGGGGTGAGAAAAGAAAATACCTTTCCATTTAGGAAGGATGTGGAAGCCACTAAGCCAAGCAATCATCTCCTCTGGGAGGGGAAAATTTCCTCAGCGCTTGGATCAAGCTTTGGCAATAGGGATGGCTCCCTGCTGCTGCTCCAGGTCTGGCAGTCTGTGCCTCTGGGACAGCTAAAGCTTTCCTGGCATGACTGGAGGGGTCACTTCCAGGGACCTGTACTGGGCAAACCCAAGACTGGGTTCAGAGGGGGTAAAACATCACATATAAAGCAGGCCTGGCTAAAAGTGTTTCCCCGTGGTCTTGGGAAAGATTTTAGCTTCCATTAAAGTAAATAAGCAATTTTCTCAGGTAAAGTACCATAAGCATATATACTGTTTCACATAGCAAACTCTACATTTGAATCAGTTTGTATTTTCCAAAGCTTTTTCCCAGTTTTATTGTCTAAAACTCTTCTACGAATTAGATTTGAATTTATAAATGGTTTCAGTTGCTTAGAAACGGCATTGGCAGGGTTTGCGCATTTGTGTGAACAAAATACCGGCTGAAAAGACTGACCCTTTCTATGTGTAACCTTTATTAACATTAATGCAAAATTCTCCACAAAAGTGGCCTGGAGAACTCTGTGGTGGTAGACACAGGGCTAATGTGACCAGTACTCATCTTGACACACTCAGGGAGCTGAGATCAGTGTACAGTCAGTCCTCAGATGTGCCAGACTTCATCCCTTATACAACTTACTCTGAACTCCCAGCCAGCCTAAACATATTTAGAAAAAAGCATTGAAACCCTGATGTGACAACTCTGCTCTGACGTCTGATGGCTCTGACTTATGAACGTGGGATCTCCAAGGCTCAGTGGCACCAGGAATATTGGTTCAAGACATCTCTTGTGTTATACCCTCTAACTTCGAGTGCAAGGTAAAGTAAGTAAGATTTTTTACAAACACTTCATTACTACAGATCAATGTCACCACACACTCAAATTTACTTTTCCCAAATTCAATGTAATAGGGACAAAGAGGGTTTCTATAGAGTACTGGGAATTTGGGGTTAAGGGCATGGAGGCATGTAGGAGGTGTAATTCTCTGCAGACTTTTAAATGTGATTATTCCTCACAAGCAATATCGTATGTTGATCCTCACCAGCTTACTATCACTGTAAGAGACAAATCTGTGACCTGCCCTAGATACAGATATACCTTAACTTCACTTTGTCATGTGTCTTTAATAAAGAAATGGATACAGAGAAAAGCAAGTTCTGACTAAAAGGAGAGGTCAGGCTTTTCTGAAATTCCTGATGATTTTCCTCTCCATGATAACACCGAATTGAAGGTTAGGAAAAAGTTTCAGATTAGATCTCTAGACACTGCAATAGATCAGGCTTGAAAAAAGCATTTTGCATTCCCAGTTAGGTGCACTTTCTTTATCTAGCAGTTGTAGTACGTGTTGAAGTAAATCTCATATTACTTGTTCAGTAATGTCACAGGCCTGATCTTGTTCCAGGCTTTTTTGGAAACACAAGGCTGAGCTGCACAAGGCATAGGAAATTTATAGTAATAATTTTTAAGAAGTAGAGTGAGCTCACTTTTTGGATGTTCGATGTTTTTGGAACTAGAACTCAAAAAAACTCTTGCTTTGATCTTGTCCCTCAACCAATTTTTTGGTGTTCTGTTCTCGCTGTGATTTTCTTAGAAGCTTGTTAAGAGTTAATAATCAGTTCATATTTGTGATATTAAATTATCGACATAATTTTGAAGCCTTACTAGGACATTGTAAAGTGATCATATCTATATTCAAGCTAGGAATACATTATATGCAGTAATGAGTATAAAAGTTGTGGTTACTTGGAGGTCCGAGGGCCACCATGAAAGCAAGAAAGAAGAAACGCTCAACGCATTTAGGGAGAAAGAAGTCATCTGATGATGAGGGAGATGATAAGGAATTTTCTGGAGCTTCCAGCTAAGCAATTCTTCTGGTTGCTGGATTCAACAAGGGCTCAACACAGCTGCCATGCACAAATGCCTGCTGCCATCTGAGATGAGCGGCTAAAGTCACCTCGTTTGTTCAGCCTAAAGAAGAGACTGAGGGCAGACCTCATCATGGTTACAGCTTCCTCCCAAGGGGAGGAGAAGGGGCAAGCACTGATCCCTTCTCTCTGGAGAGCAATGGCAGAACCTGAGGGAATGGCAGGAAGATGTGCCAGTGGAGGTTTAGGTTGGACATTAGGAAAAGCTTCTTCCCCCAGAGGGTGGTGGAGCACTGGAACAGGCTCCCCAGGGAGGTGTCACGGCCCCAAGCCTGACAGTGTTCAGGAAAAGATTGGACACAACCCTCAGACACATGGTGTGAACTGTGGGGTTGTCGCATGCAGGGACAGGAGTTGGACTCAATGATGCTTGTGGGTCCCTTCCAACTCAGGACATTCTATGATTCTGTGTCCTATGACACCCTGCCTGACTCCAAAACACTTTAGGTCCCCTCTGGGTTCTGTGTTAGACCTGCCAGCCTCACATGGACAGTTTACATGGCACATCTTAAATAGCAGTAACCACACACAGGCAGGCGAATGAATGCAAGCCTTCAGAAGGATCTTTAACTTGTTTAAAATCACAGGCAGAAAAAGAAGCAGCACTGAAGGACCTCATCTGTAAGACCACTTAAAAGCAAGATGCAGGTTGATTTTTTAGATTTCAGGTTATGATAGTAGTCAGGGAAAGAAAACAGATATAAACTTCCAGTGGATGGTGCCCACACAATTACTTATTCCTACATGAACTGAGAGTGAAAATACCATTTCTCTGACTATGTACTCTTTCAGGTCACCAGAGAAAATAATCACGTCATGTGAGAAAGTGCCATACAGAGTCAAACTAGCCATGTTCTTACCTATAAACTGAACATATGTGTAGGGATTATACGGTATAATAAATAAAAGTCATCAAAGACACTGTTCCTCCAGCTTTAAAGCAGGCCTGCATCTTGAGAGCAGGATAAAAAATCTGGGGCCTTACACAGCAGATCTGTTGGGCAAAAGGGGACAGGCTGAAAAGGCAAAGACAAACCCCAAAATGCCTCATTTGCCTGAGCAAGGGGAGCCTATTAAGTGTGAGCACAGTGACCATAACTTTTTAGACCTTTCTAACTCTTTCTGAAAATGTCCTTATCAAAACTTTTTCATGATGGTTGCTGCAATTAATGTACAGGTTGCATCAGGCAGAAAAAAGCTGAGGAGCAAAACTGATTGCACTGGCAACCTCAATCGTGTGCTGACCAACACTGTGCTTAGGGCTCTCCGAACGAAATCTTCAGATGGCTCCACATTCTATCATTTCGTTTTGAACAAAAACTACCTTATGTCCACACAAGTTCTCACTCCCTTCTTAATAGTTAGAAATGAACACCCTTGACACCCTCTTAAACCATGTTTTTTGGCAACTGTTTTACAGTGTAGGCAAACATGTGAGTTTAGTGTTAAATATGCTGGGTGTTGTACAGTACACAAAGACTGTCTCTTTCTCAAAGATCTTACAGTCTGAAAGATAAGAAGATGAAAGAGTGCTTGGGAAGATGAGTAACCGAGAGGACTGTGGGAGGGGTTCACCTCAGTTAAAACGTAAAAACCTGGAAGTCACTCAAAGAACATATGGATTTTGGTACTGAAAGTGTGTATTTTTTTATCTATAATAGTTTTGCAATTAAGAAAAGAAGGTGAAGCTGTTGACATTTGCTTGTGCTTGTTTTCTTTAGGACTTGGGTAAAGCATTGCTGCTAATTCTCGTGACACCCCCAAGCCGGGCATTGTGCTACTCTGCCACAGCCGGTCCCTGCAAAAAGCCAAATGTTCTCACTCAAACCAGTGGTCCTGCTCTCATGGAAACACTCTCATATCAGCATCCTGACATCTCTTCCCACAAACAACTTGTTGGCTTTAATCTTGAGACAGATTAGGGGGAGAGCTTTAGTGACTAGAAGTCTCTAGTATATGGTGGAAGACTGTTCATTTAAATGTTATACATTGTTAGACTTTTTTTGCTTGCACATACTTAGGAAAGATATGAGTCAGAAAGTAAACAGAAATAAATATGATGTAATCAGCATGTGAAACTTTCCATGATTCAGTTTTGCAAACATTTCTCCAAACTGAACCTATCTACCTTCAGACATCAATCACGGGTTAAATGCAAGGACCCCTTGGTCACAAGGGCAGCAGTCTGCTCTTTCCCTGGGAAGGAGTAACTGAGAAGGAGACTGGTGGGAAACAGCAGCAGGTTACTCAGTGCTGCCTTGCACCTCTTGCTCATTTTTGTCTCCAAGTTCCTAGAAACAGAGTTTATTGTTACCAGAGACAGAGGCACTTGGCATCAGGTAGCACAAACTTTTCTAGGGTAGAGATATGGTGTGGTGGAGGTCCCCAGGTTGTAACTTCTTCTTTGTAGATCACCTCCCAGGTGACACTTGCATCCCACAAAGAAAGGACAAAGTTTAAATCCTCTTTAATTCTTAACATGGTTTAGTACACATCAGATGGTGCCTCTGTTGATTTTGGGGTCACACCAGGATTGCATGTTCGTCAAACAATGTTTGAGATCAGACTTATCCCAGATCACATAGATGACAGATCTGGCTTTGCCTTAGCAATGCCAGAACAGTTCTGATACCAATAGGAACGATGTAGCTGCAGCTTCTCTTCGCAAAGTGTTAGTAAAATGTCACATGCGTTGGAAGTGAGTGATCTTGAGTGTAATGAAGTCATGCACCTGTTGTTTGTACGTAAAGGCAAAGCACGCCATTGTTTCACAAATCTGAGTGACACACTTAGAGTGATTAGTGTTTTAAATTCAGGACAGTGAAAAACAGATTTTCCTTTTGCTAGAGTACCTGAAAGATTGATGGAGCAGCAGGCAGCTAGTGCCAAGGTAAAATAATGCACCTTTCTTGTCATATGTCTTCAAGTGATACATTCCAGAGTTGCTCTTCATTTAATCAGCCAGAGATAAAAAAAATACTACTTATTAAAAACTAATTGTTTTTTAAACAGCATAGCTAGAAGATTATCTGTGCTACAGAATTCCTACTTGTAAAGACATCCAGGATTTTCTACATGCAAAATCATTAAACTGCTGTGATGCATTTGAAGTTTTAACAAGCACAGGAATTTGCTCGAAATCTGCTACGCAAGCAATAAACACTCTTGTTTGTGTCTCGTCCTTCAAAGGACAACACAAGTAGTTCTGTGCTTAACTTTGTGGGCTCAGCCCTCACAAGTCTAACCTGGCTGATAACATTTTTGAACAATGTGTTTATCTCTCAGTGCAGTTAAAAAAAAAGAAAAAAGCTCTGGTTTTAGTATTGATTAGCCTCCTCAACAAAAATTATGTTCACAGCCAGAGCACTAAAGAGTTGTGCACAGGAAAGAGGCTTAACAAAGACACTTTGAAGGGAAAAACAACCTAACACAATGCCTTATTCTTTCGCTTCTCTAATTGCTGCAGATGTTGTGTAGTTGCACCTAGGAAAAGTTAAATACTATGTCTCTGTAACATTTTTGATCTTCATTAATTATAGCTCAGAAACGCTTACAAAAAGCAGCCTGCCTCTTTAACACAAATAAGATTAATCGCATGGCTGTTCAGAAAATGAACCCCCAGTAGTTAAACAAAAAAATGTTTGTCTTTAAGCAGCCCTTGGATGATTTTTTTTTAAACTGTTACAGGAAGTGAAGAGGCTGCCAAATTACCATGCCCGTGAGCCCCACTCTCATTATCAGCCTAAACGAATGCACACACCCCGCCACTTTCATCCTCTTCCAGGTCCAAGAAAAAGAAAGAGGAGGTATAAAAAAAAAACAACCTCTCCACACAAAGAGGTGTCTCTGAAGTCTGGAATGCACCCTGGCTGTTTGAAGGCAAGATTTATACCTGACACCCTCCTTTAAGCTCATTGTTGAGACTCGCCTGCGTTCAAATCAACCGCAGACTGGCTGCTGCAGGTACTTCATCTTACAACGACCACATCATCTAAGATAAACGCACCAGGAATTGCTATCACTTTGAGGTGAAAAAAAAAAAAAAAGCAGAAAAGAAAAAAAATCAGACACTTTATGGGAAAAACAGAGGGGCACAAAGACGTGCGTGGGGGCGTGCCCAGGGAGGGAGCTGGGGATGGCCGACTGTCTGCAGCATGGGGTGCAAGTGTGAAATGGGTTTGGCCGCCTGTGCGGGCACCTGTGTTTTCTTCACAGCCTCCCCTTGCCTGCGGCAGCCAGGCTGCAGGACCAGGCACAGGGATGGGTGCCGGCACCGCCGCCGCTGCTGGGGAAGCGGGAGCATGCTGGCTGCTTGTGGAGGACTGAAAGGAGGTGTTTTTGACTCGGTGGGAGGTGACGAGAAGGACTGTGGCATCAGCTCGTGTTGTGCCTGTGGTTTCTGAGACAAGCCTGGTTTCCTCATTTTAGGTGTATTCATCCTCTCTCTAAGCCAGCTGTGGTTAGACACTTTCATTTAGCCTCTTAAATTCCTCTGGAAGAAAATCCTTGGTAGTAAAGACTTAATTTGACACTGAACCTGTCTGATGAGAGGCAAAGCCATAGAGCACTGAGATATACAAAGTGAACAACAGGAGGGAAAGAAGAGAGTGCTCAGGATGGTGTCAGGACAGAGAAACACAACTGTATATCCCAGACCTCAGGCTGCTGAAACTTTAGCATTAGCAGGTGTTTTGCTAATTATGAAAGGCTTTGAAGTGACACAAGCAGAAAAGGTCTGTCATAAAGAGAGAATAATGCCTGGCAATTTGCAAAGATATTTATTGTTTGTTTTATTGAATCATTCAAAGGACAAATAAATTTGGCCATGCCATTCATGGAGCAGAGTAAGCTAAGGAGCATTTTCCAGAGTGAAGAATTACCATGGTATTTGGAATAATGTTGTATTAATTCATGGCACTCAAAAACATTTGTGAAGAGATGTTCTGAAATCAGACTGATAGAAAAAAGAAGGTGGCTAATATAAAATTTGCGCTTCTCAAGCATTTCATAATCCCTATCTTTGATCACAGGAACAGAAAGCAATATGGGATTAACAACAAGACTCAGGATCTTTAAGGGCTGTTTGAGGATCACAGATTGGCTCTGCCACTGGGGAGGACCCATCAGCATGTTCTGGATTTAACTCAATAGAAAGCTCTAGATTTGGGTTTCTGATTCTCCTTTTTTCAAGCAGCTCAGGGCCGGGCCTTTAGGGGACTTCTTCCAAAATTTGTGTGTTCACAGGGATGTTTGGGATGTTGAGATCTGGGAAAAAAAAGCTGGTTTAATCCATTTCAGCTATGGAGCACTTTCTATATTTAGGATTTTAAATTATGTTTTATTAAGAATGCAAATTATAAGCATTTCTAGGACTCCAGGTACTTGCATGTCCCAGCTAGCACATAAACCTCATGCCATTAAAATCTGAATAAAGCAGGTTAAGTTTGCAGTAGATTTAAAATAGGGCAAAAGGGAGGGTGGGAAGAGAGCCCATACAACATTGTTCAACATCTACTCACTAGAATGGGAGGAGAAACATCTACACCTGAGCTGAACTGACACAACTGCCTGTGAAGCTGCAGCATCAGTCTGAGTTTGGCCACAAATATCCTGTTCTGTTTGAAAGATTTACCACTTATACTTTTTTTCTCTGGGATGTTTTGTTGTTTCTTGGTGTTTTGTGGGGTTTTTTTGTTTAATTTGTTTTTGTGTTTAGTTGGTTTTGTTTGTTGTTTTTTTTTTTTTTTTCCTTGGGGATCATGTCCTCTATCTGGTGCCAGCAGGAGGTTCTCAGAGAAATCTGTTTCATCAGCCCATGACCAATGTATTGAAAAATCAAGCATGGCTCCATGGCAGCAACCATGGGAATCTGTTGCGGACACTTAGCCTGGAGCCTCCATAATTTCTGACACCGAGCATCTGAGGAAATAGCATTCAGTATTTCATTCTGACATTTCAGCTCTTGACAGCCTGCTACAGAATGCTGCTTGAACCCAAAGTCAAATGCAATGAACGGAGCACAGCTTTGCAAAAAAAAGAAATGTAAGCAAGGCCAGTTCAGCTTGGCCTATCTCACAGGGAGTCGAGACAGGGAAGCAGAAATACGTGGCTTTAGGCAGCTGTTCCCTTTCTGTGTGACTCTTAAAAATAACTTGCAATTTTCAAGAAGCAGTGACAGGCACTATCAGGGCCCCCTGGCCTAATGAGAGTACCAGCAATGAATTAGGCAGCAAATGCCCTGGATTGCCCAGCAATTCCTTCTCAAACCCCCAGAGAGATGCCACATTTCTCCTCCTCCTCGTAACATTTACTTTCTTTGTGCCCATTCAGTCCTCTGCTTCATAATCATTCAGCTTCTGCCTGTGTGCTTTGTGGTGCCAATGACTTCACCTTAGCTCTGCATTACCCCTTTCACTGCCTTTCCTCACTCTGCTCCAGCTGAAGCAGTGCCTTGGTGGAAAGCAGCTGGTACCCCTTACCCCTGCCCACACCCTGTGTTGTTCCCGCAGCCACCACTCATGTCCCCACTGCTCTTCACTCATCTGGGAGGCAAAACAGGATTTGAGCATCTGTCCCTCAAGCCTCATGGGGGCTGCATCCTGATCCTCTAATCTACCTGCCTCCATCATGCAGCCATTTTTTGTAGCCATTCAACTCCCTCATAAACTTAAGGCAACAAAGGCATGCTGGGCACATGCTACCTCTGCATTGGAATGATGCCACCTGGAGTGAAATTCCAGGCAACTCACTCTCACCTGCTTGTGGTCCAGTGCCACCAGGGCAATGTGGCATCATCCATCATCAGCCTCTGCCCGTGACGGAGTGGGTAATGACAAGATTATCTTGCAAAGTGAAAGGTAACAACACAATTATGTCATTGACTTGAGAGGGCTGTGCGACGAGCCCCTTCCTGCCACCTGGCACAGGCGCTCCTCTCCAAGAGTTGAGGACAGCTTGCGTGTTCCAGGCAGTCCCCTGGAGCCCCCAGGCCCTGGTCTGGGGTAGCTCTTTGAAAATGGCTTAGCCTGACTAAATGCATTGCCCTGTGCAAGCAGCAAAAAACCCCACGCTTATAGCTGTAGCAACGTATTCTATAGCAAAACTCTATAACAGAAAATGATTTATTTCCATGACTGTTTGCTTGACATAAGTAAAGGGTTATAGAATTTCTGGAAGACACAACTATCAAGTGCACAACAACAACTGAGGAACTACATTTCTTTACAGCTTGTCTAAAATGTCACACTGTGCCGAGACCTGGGGGCATGTTTTAGTGATGTGCTTTAAATGGTGAACAGCGAAAACTAATTCTTCTCCCAAAAAGGATGCAAGCAGGAAATTTGTTTAAAAGACAAAGCTTTCAATGAATAACAAGTGCTTGTGTTCACATGTGCGCTCAGGTTGCTTTCAGGGTTGTTTTTTGTCTTGGCTCTGCTTTCTAAAACATCTCCAAAAACTTATGTATGTGCCTAAGTGCCAAATGTCTATAGTGCATCTCAACTTTGAGAGCAAGTGACAGTTAATTAAAACAATACGTTACAGAGAATTTGTCCTTTCATGATAAGTGATGGTATTGACAGATGAATTATTTTTACATTATGCTTAATTACATTGAAGCTTGACCCACCAGTGTGAAAGGGAAAGGGTAGCATTTTTGTTTGATACTAATAAGCTGTGTTCGTTACTTTTCCTCTGCAGCATTGACATGTAGTGAAAAGTGACCCAAATCCTCATACATTATATGTCAAACCAATTTCTTTTTTGTTGTTACGTCATGACATACTGGCCATACAGATCTGTTAAAAAAAAAAAAGCCATAGGACTGCCGTGTCTCTTGACACCTCATGGTGATGTAAGTCTAAAGCCTTAAGGAAACAATGACTGAGTTTGCCTGTGCACGTGGTGTCAGTTCTGTACATTTTCCTTGCTCAGACTGTTGCACATATAAAGCTCCTCATCTGAATCCTTGAGGTCCTGTTTATCTCCCATATATCCGCTCTTCTTGTAGGAAGAAGCCAAAGCTGGATACAGAGCTACAAAATGGCTCTCCCTGCTTTATGTGCCTCGTAAAAAAAACTTCTCCAAAAGGGAATATCTTTAGTCTTCAAAACATAAAGACCAGATCCTGCTGCCCCTGCTAGTGGAGCAGCATAAGCAGCTGAAATCAGTGGGCCTACTAAGAGAAAAGTGTATTAGCACAGTTAGGCAAGTCTCCTAAATAAAAAACAAATACTTTACAATAAAAGCATTTTTTTGAAGTCTGCCTTCAGTGTTCAGAAAATGTTATAGTTGCTGTAGGCCGTTTTTATTTCAAAGCCAGTCAAAAGCCTGGAAATGAAAACCTAAGATGACCACATTCATATCACCTATTACCCCTTCACTGAAATTTGCCCCTGCAACATCTTGTTCCTAAATCTCTGCAGTGCTCTCTACTTGCACTCTGAATAGCTATTCTTGAACAGGTTAAAAAGCATTGCTACTCTTTTCAAAAAGCACTGAAGGCTTGCATATAGGGTATGGTTAGCACATTTCAGAGGTTTCCACAGATAAATTTATTAGTGGAGTAGTACGACACACTGTGTAAAATGGGACAACATCAAATACTCCCTCTGTTTAATTTGGAACAGGGAGCTGAACTTCGAACTCCTGTCTCTCGAGAGAGTGCCAAAACCACAGGGTTATTGGATATTTGCAGGATGGTGCTATTTTTAAAAAAATTATTTAAATTGTTTCACCCAATTTTAGCTGGATTCCAAAGCAAATGGTGCTTGTGTGGTCATAATGCAATTTCCCACCCACTCTCCCTGGCATACTTGTGCACCCCCAGCCCCTGTCCCAGAAGTCTTGACTACCAGTATGGGGCAGGGAGGAACCCACTCCCTGGAGGTTTCATGATGCAGGTGGCTGGGCTGGGCTGCCTGGTGCATTTCAGCGTGGGAGGAGGTTGCCTTGTGAGCCACCAACAGATGCCCATGGCAGCAAAGTCTTTGCAAATGTCCCAATGGGGAGAACTGCAGCTGGCAATCAGCCACAAAACACTGATCCATCAGAAATAAACCTTGATCCATGCTGGTGCTTATGGAGCTACTTGCCTCTTAGCCATCCCTGCTTTAAACTAATTTGTGCTAATCTCTAGCACATTTTTGGCTGAGAAAGCTCTGTGTTTCAGCAGGCATCAGGCCAGGTTCACAACAGAAGCAGTGCCTTGATGGACTCAGTGCTCTGTGGAAGCCACGGGAGGTGGCAGCATACTTGCTACAACCAGGGCCTGGGGAGAGTGAGATACCTCAAAACAGAGATCCTCAAAAGCCAGTAGATATGCCTTGGCCATGACCCTGGCAAGGCTTAGGAATCTGGCAGGGCTGTGTGATTCAGTCCTCAAAGCTCCCCACAAAATCCAGTCTACAGAATGTCTCCTTCAGGCCACTTCTCTGTCACAAAATACAGCACTAGTGCTGCTTCATCTCATTGCCCTTAATAATCCCGTTATCCACGAGGTGACGCAAAGCCAACACCTCTGCCTGCCTACAGAAAGCATCCTCCTTTGTTTGAACATCAGTTTGGAAATCTTTCTCTTCAGAGGCTGAGGACGGGAAGGGTGGGTTCCCAGGAGAGGGAACAGCCCCAAGCCCCCAGGCAGGCAGCTGCATGGGGTTCCTCACAGGGCTGTCCAGCTACCTCCTGTTGATACGTTTCTGCTTTGCATGAAACAGTATTTTTCTCTTTTTCACTCAGACACATGACTCCCAAACCTAGCAACTGGGGTATCACCTGGGATTGGGTTTGGAAACTGAGCTCCAGTTCTTACTCTGACAAAAATTTGAATATCTTATATTGAGTATTCCCCAGAACCCACTTCTCCACACATCCTGCCAAGTACCCTAGCCACCAGTCAGCAGTATTATTTTGCTTTTGCTCTCCAAGTAGTCGCTAATGCCTAGGAAAATGTAACAATGAAAAAAAAAAAAAAAAGGGATGGACAAATGCCTCTTCCAGAACACACAAGAACCAGGGTTGGAGGCACCATTGTGGGAGAAACAGCAGGTCTCCCCAGGTAGAGGACCACATCAAGTCCAGATGTCCAAACTGAGCTCCATAAGCATGGGCTAAATGTAAAAGTGCAACCATTCTCATCAGCAAGACTTAGATGTGGTATGTGGGTCTGCTCATCCAGCACAGGCCAGGCCAGGTAAAGCATGTCCAGAAGCACACGTTCAGACACGCAAGGAACTCAGTGGATGGAAACGTGGGTGTTAAGGAATGTAGGCACCTCTGGGGTGAAGGGGCAAGGGAGCAAGTTTCTTAAGATATATATTTTAGACTTAGCATGTGACACATCCACTAGACACCAGAGTTCCTCCATCAGATTAAGTTCCTGAAGATGATCTAATAGAAAGTGTCTGCTTCCCACCTCAGAGTGCTCCCGAATCAAAGATTCGAAGAGTGCCTGCTGTTCCACGCACTTTTCACACACCCATTGCTAAATGCTCTTCTGTGATTAAGGAAAAGTGTTTCATCTGTATACACGAAAATGGGTGAAAACTCTAGAAGAGAAATGTTGCAAAGCTAAACACGACTGTTTATGAACTTTCACCTGTTCTGCAAAAATGGTCATGTTTATGAAGCTAAGCAAAGGTCTGTGTGCATCACTTGTTAAATTAATCCAGCTAGAATCTGTGATGATAGAGGAAATACCACAGATATCAGGTTTCCTTCTGTATGTATTTCTGGGGAACTTGAGCTGCTAGCACCACTTTTGCACTTGGCTTTGCAAGGAGGAAAGCAGATGCTTTTCTCTTTCCTTCATTTTGATTAAACTAATACAGTTTTGGCAGCTTATGCAGCAATTATACCTTTTCTTTAAATTTTTGTCCGGTTCAGTCATAGGCATGGGCAATAGCAAATAAAAGCACATCTGCAGTTTGTTAAAAGACACAGCAAAAACATGACATCAGGACTGAGGGAGCATCTCAAATCTTTCCACCTAAGTCTTTCCACCAAACTTCTTTTAAAAAGGATGAACAGAAAGTTCTGAAGGAACAAAACAAATCCAGACACCATGCCTCCCCCTCGTTTTCTTTGCTTCTGTGTTTTAGAATTCCAGAAGAAAAAGCCACAAGCACAAACAAAAAATTACTTCCTTTAGGTGGTAACCACATACATCATTCAACTGTTAGTTGGTTGGGTTTTTTTTTTTCTTATTTTTCTCACGTAATTGTAAGAAATAACTTTGCCACATTTCTTATGTGCACCTCTGAAATTCTTCAGGGATGCCTGGATGATTAAGAAGAACTTACTGAATTAATAAGCCAGAGTACTTTGCAAAGGCGTTAAAATAATGTAAGTAGGAGGCACACCCAAGGCTGTGCTGTGGGTGAGCAACGCGTGGAGCTGAGCTCCACTACAACGTTTTGCTGAAAGCAAGCATTCCCTTCCAAAGCAGACAGCGGTTCTACCAGCTACTTCACAGTGGCAGCCTTGTGCAGTGATGTCGTACAAAGCCTTTTTTGAGCCTCTACAAACCACAACAAGTTCCAAACCTGACTCATGTCTAGAACTTTGCCTCACTCACTGTTGCCAGCTTAGTCATTGCCAGCAGCCCTACATGCATCTGCTAATCCTGTGGTATCCTCAGCACCCTTCCCTCCTGTGGGAAAGCCCTGGTTAGTCAGCCCCTCACAGAAAGGTAGGGTATTGTGATATTTCTCTTACCGTTGTGCTGCTTTGTTCGTCTTGCATTCCCATCTTAATGACGGCGTGTGAGCTGTTGGCCTTCCACGCTTTCTTTGTGCCTATGTAAATTCAGTGTTTGATGCTGAAGAGGCGGAGACGATTTCTAAGTCAAGGGGCAGGTGTGAGTGAAAGGAGCAACCCAACAGCCAAACTATTTGAAAAAGAAACCTTTAATGTCTCATCAGCTCAGCACTTGAAAAAAAAAAGCCTTCATAACTTGCCTTGAAAACTGGAAAAACAGGGTGTCTAACTATAATTTAAGACATTAATAACAAGAAGATATTGCAGTTCCCTGACATATTTTGACTTCTGCACAGCGAAATGCTATCTTAAAACTAGGTGTGATTATTAATACGTGAAACACTGTCAGTGACAAAGAAATTACAGTCAGGTTGATTTGTTTCTCATTCACTAGTCAAAATTTCAACATATTTTGAGTAAAGAGCCCAGGTAAAATTTTAGAGCGCGTCTCAAAAAATGGTTATTTCCCTTTGTCAGACAAACATACTGACAAATATTTTTGCATTACCATAAATTTTAGCATACTTATAGTACTGTAACAACTTTACAGGACTGACCATGGACTTCAGAGGTATGCAGTGGCTACCATGAACACCCCTAAAACTGCAGCCTTAGGATGTGACACTCCAATTAACAAACTAAGTTTCAGCAAAAGGTATTTTTCATCCACAACTGATGACTTTGCACTCTCAGTCTGGATGTTTCCTTTCCAGTCCATAAAACACAGGAAAGCAAGAATAAATACACTTTTCCGTAAGGTAACACAGGTCAATACAAGATATTTGACTTCTCACAATTTATTTTTATTTCTGTGGTCCAGAAAAGACTTTCAAGCATGAAGTTAAAGTTTAAGAACACGAATGGCTTACTCGCCTTCTCTAGAAAAACTACCCTGTTTGAAGTTCTGTGTGTTCATATAGGCTCTGGCATATCAGTTATAATATTTTAAAAAAGAAGTCATATACAGCCTCCTCTGCACAGGCATCTTTACATTGATCATGGAAATCTCAACAAGAAACCAAAAGTCAAATTTCCTATTGGATTTCTTCCTTCTGCTGAAATAATCAACTTTCTCCATAGTTGCCTCATCTAGAACATTTTTATGATGCTACTAGATAGACGGGCAAACACAAGCATCCTGCTCCTTGTGCCTTCAAAGCTATCACGTAAAGATAACAGTGTTTTCTTTTAATCTTTTTTTCATTACTGAATATTATGCTTACAACAATCCTGCTTTGCTACAGATGGTTTCCTGTTGTTTCTGCCAAATGTGAAATAGCTATAAAACTTGAAAAGGTTTTGATGCTGTCACTGCATGAAAAATTGCATCTACGAGGGAAAATTAAATATGAGCCTTAGCCTTTAATTGCTTTAATCTTACTTAGTAAGTGAACTTTTTCACTCCCACCCCCGACTCAAAGCTTCCGATAACATGACCTGAAGGTAAAAATACAGCTATGTATTTTAGTCAGGTAGAAAGTCTTCATTAACAAAAACAAAAAAAGAGGAAGGGGAAGTAGATAATTCTCATGTCCAGACCAACCAAACAGCCACCAACTCCTGCTAACAAGAGCAGTGCCTTTGGCTCAGCTTCATAAAGCATGTAAAGTCATTTCTGTTAGAAGACAGTGAAGTTCCTGTTTTCAGTGCTATAATAAGGAAATCTGTCATCTTAGCAGACAAATTACTAGAAAATGGCTTGCGTACTCCCTAGGGGACGGAGCCTTTGCTCCTTGCGTGGGCAAACCTCAGTGAACTCAGTGACAGCTTTACTTGAACGCAGAGGAGTGTTAAGAAGTACTTCAAAGAAAAATGAAATTTTATACATTTCTCATATAATGTGGCAAACTGTTGATGCTCTCTATAGGGACAGATTCAGTATTGTATGGGAGAAAGGCTAGAGTAAAGACATGGGACAGGCACATGGCTCACAAGTAGAGTATCAACAAACAAGTGAGCTGCACAGACTCTCAAATTTCTGCTAGTATTTGGCTGGCACCACATCAACATACTCATTTTCTAGAAAAAACAGTGAGCTTTTAACCACATCCTTCTGCCAACAATGTAAGGCTGTGCTCAATGCCATGGATCTGCCCATACAAGCACTGAGGGTAGACGCAAAGAGAGTAAATATTAGAAATCTCTCTGTCATTTTGAGTGCATTTGTCTGTCTGTTGCCTTACATTGAAGGCCTGATATCTTTGGGCTCTGCAGCAAAAAAAACAAGTGTTCTGTATGACACAAGAGATTTGGCAAGCACCCATTTCTAGAGGAAGAAACCATGCAATTGTAGTCTCACTCGACCAAGACATCAGACCTCAGCTTCCCAGCTGCTCAGACTTCTGTTGTTCATTCCTGGGCATGGACCTGAAATCCATCTGCTACAAGAAGAGATTCACTCTTGGTGGAAAGACAAGCTGGTGCGATTTTAGTTTCTTTTAACCTGTGTTATCTTTCCCTGCTCTGGAGACTGAAATTTAAAAGCTGAGGCACAGGTGACATGGTGGGCAGGAGAGAGTGGAAAATGTGTACAGTCACCAAACTGCAACCAAATGTCACATCTACATGTGGACATGCCTCACCCATACGCTGTACCCCTGAGGACACCCTTCACTGCCTCCTCAAAGGGCTCCTGCTGTTTCCCCATGCAGAGATAACTCACTCCAGAGATAACCGTTTGTTTGTTTAGTCTGGCTTCCACCTAAGGCAAGTTAAAAACAACCTTCTACAAGCTCTGGGAGACCTGTACTGAACAGCTATGAACAAATCCCTGTAGTTCAGCCCAGCTGTGGCTTCTAGTTCATTGAAAAGTTCTCCAGGCTGGGAGGAACAGGGGTGCAAGGGCTACTTGGGACCTGTGTGGCTGATGTGCGCTGAACCTGCTGCCTTCTCTGAGTGACCTTGCACATTTGCCAATTTTGAGATCAATGAAAACTGGTGGCCCCTTGCCTGGGCCAGGAAAGCATTCACAGACAGGCACCTTTTATTTCTCTTTTGTAGTGCCACATGTGTACATCTGGGCCTTGGATGAAAATCAGAACTGGGCATGCAGGTCCCATTCAAATAGCTGCTGACATTACTGGGGAGTCTCCTGGTGGCTTCATGAGGATGTGGACCAAGCCCCTGTAGGTTCGTTTACTTATATATTTATTTATTACCAATTTTGTCATTTGGTCACCAGCTGGATTATTTGCACCTTTCTCATGCAATTAAATGACATAAGCTGCTAGTTCTGTATTTCTTTCTCACAACCAGCTAGAAACCATGATAGAAAACATAACCCTGCCACATCAGAGACGTTCTTCAAATATCGTATTGTATTTGCATCTAGGTTTCCTTGTTTCTAGCCAATCTCATCTGTTATCTGTTTTGGTCTGCTTATGGGAACTAATAATTTTTGAAAATTGAGAGCAAGGCAAGAACCATGTTTTTTTCCTTTGTATTTTACATCCTAAGGAAACCAACAGGATCTACACATGAACACAAAAACATACCCCTCAAATTGGCAATAAGTTAGCACATGCTTTTTCTGTATGGAAAATTTAAAGAGACAAAGATCATCATGGGGAAGTATTTTAATGTAATGAAATAAATCTGTGCCCCATAGTGCTTGGATACTTGGCTCTGCTTTTGTCTCTCTTGGAGGGTGCTGACACTCAGACTTGGTGATGGATTAAACAATGACAGCTGAGATAGTTACTGCCCTCAGCTATGCATCCTGCCCTTTTGGAAATTACTGCCCTCCTGCAGCTGGCACAACTCAACGCTTCGTGAATCTGGTTTCAGACTGCCAGACTTCACACCAGCCACGGCTCATGTGGATTCACTGGCCCGTAAACTCCTGTGGCTTGGAGGTGATTCTGTGAGGCTTGAGCAGTACCTACTGTGCAGGTGGGAAAGGATCCAAAAGAAAGGGGGTGTCCAGCTGAAAGTGGTGCTGCTTCGCTTGCCCCCCTGTCACAGGCCACGGAGTGGGCAGCAGCACACAGATCATTCTCAGCTATTTTAGGAAATACATGTACATCTGACTCAGGGGACCCATTGTCATCAGCTACCCACCAAGGAAAGAAATTGCAAAATATCAAGTGACAAAAAGAGAACATCTCCCCAGCCTTTTCTGTTGTTGTTGTTGATTTTTTTCTTTTGCAGCTGCCCTTCAGGGACAGAATTAAACTGTGCTCGGCACTGATTAAACTCTGCTCCTTTGAGGTCTATCACAAATCTTTTTTGGTGACTTTGATAGGAAGAGAAGTTTTACTTTAGGATGGTAATTTCAAACCCCTTTTTGTTATAAGTGGTAAATTTAAGTCCCATGTTTGAGAATGCTGTCTGTTTCTTAGTTCCTAACTATAGCAGGCTATAAACCAGCACCAGGTATTTTAACAGATTCTGCCATTTTTAGCCTTTGATCTTGTCTGTTCCTCATATTTTTGCAGTCCCAGTTTTTCTCTTCCAAGATGCGTGATCTGAATGCACAGGGCCTTTTTGTCTCCTTCTTTTTAGTGACAGAAGCCAATTTCTATAAAGCCTCAGTTGGTCAGCTCTTAGTATACAGATCTGCTTCCCTCCTCGGTCCATCTCTCAAGCCGTGGAGTGTGTATACAGTTGTGAGTCCAGATAATTGTAAATATCTAATCCTGAACTATTAAAACGGTTCTTGCTTAAAATGAAAAGAAAAATCCTGACACTCAATCTGCAAATAATTGCATGCTGCTTAACTGGCACTTCAGTAGTTTTTCTTTGTGATATATTCAAAGGAAGAGATGGATGCTCTGTCAGAATTAAAAGCTCTCTCAGTACTTGGCCATATGTTTCTGCTTTGGTCCCCAGCCTGCTACAGTGCTGAACAGAGGATAAACGCTGGTCTAACAGAGTTTCATATACAACACAACCTCAGGGGAAAGTGGGGAAAAAAGCAAATCTTTCTGGGGTTTCTTCTTACCAAAGAGCTGGCTTGGACTTGGATTCAGCCAAGTTTTGCAGCACCATGTCCTGACCATAAAGCCTAATGACCCAGAGTCTCATTAACCAGAGCTCAAATATCTTTCTATGCCAGGCTCCAGTAGGGAAGCAAACATCTCACAGAAGGTTGGTTGGGAAGGGCTGGATGCTGGAGGTTTGCAGCTAGGTTGATCTTGGCCTTTAAGATCAAAAGGGTCTCAGGTCTATCAACATTTCAGGATGCCACAAGCATAGTCAAACTAAGCATTATGAACTCTTGTTTTTCCTCCATAGTGACCACTGGCCATACCATACCTAAGTAATCTTCCCAAAACATAGTTTAACCCTCGCATATTTATTGTCAGAGCAAGCCCCTGGATTGTCGGTTCATCAAGACCCTCCAAGCCTCGTGTGCACAGCAAGTCAGGCAAGGGGCAGCTGAAATACCACAAACTGCTGGAGAGGCTTCTTATGGGGCAGGGAATGGGGCAACATTAACTTCTTGAAAAAGCCTTTCTGCTATAAAACTGACAGAGCTCTGGCAGCCACTTCTGCCACATCAAATCTTACCAGCTCTCCCCTCCCAAAAAGGAAACAAGCAGAATTTAAGGCACTGAGTCAAAAAAAAAGGCTCAGTTCTGTAGAACTAAATCTGAAAAAGAATAAATGCCATAAACTCTATGAAATCCACTAGGGACTTTGCTATTCATTCTGCACTGCAGACGGTCAGACAATATGGTAATGCGGTAGTGTAAAACCTGTTGCTAGATTCATGGCAGGTGATTCAGCTAAAGCATTGTGGATTAACTTCATAGGATGCCTCTTCTGATAGTCCAAAACCAGCACTCGATAGTGTCAGATCAGGAAGATTTGTCCTTGACTCCATCTGCACAGAGATTTGAAAATCCACTGGCAAAGCTTTAACTTCTTCAAAAGACAACAGCAGATAATGCTTCAAAACAGTATTTATCTTTTATTCTTTTGTTTCTAATGGTCTCATTCTGAATTTGAAAATAACTTCCTCTCTACTTTTGTTCTGATTTCCCTACTGGGAAGAAACCAAAAGATCCAAGCTACGCCAAGTCAGAAGAAATGAGTGCAAAGCTAACATGGTTCAGGAGGCTGTGTTTGATCACTAAATATTGCCACGGAGCCAGCAAGAGCTGGGCACATCACCCTTGTGGGAGCTCTGCCATGGACTGAGTGAGCGCAGGATCTCAGTTCGTTTGTTGTAGAATTGGATGAATAACAAATCAAACAAAAGAACAACAAGTTACTTGGCCTTCACATAGTATTCGGATGTCCTAGTCTTTTGCTGTATAAAGCCAGGTTTTAGTTTTCTGGAAAAAGTACGGCCAAGCACAGTCCACACAGCGATCATCGGTACAGGTTAATAATACTTGTCAAGGTGGCCAGTCATAAATGTCACAATTCCATCTTTGTTCAGTAATATCTAATCCTTTACAGGGACTTACCTTCTCGGAAAATACATGACAATAAAGTGTCTCTGGTTTTGCAAACAGGTTCTTGTCCTACCAACGCACTGACCAGAACTTTTCTACATATTAGGGAGAAAGGCTTTTCTCCAACAAGAGCTGCTGCTCCAGGAGCTGTTGCATAAAAAGGGGCACCTGTTATCTTCTGGTTGCATCATAAAGAATACTGTAGGTCTTCAGAGTCAGGGGGGCACCAGAAGACAGCAAAGGCCTGGTCTGGAGGATAACCAGAGGGAGAAATGGGATGCCTTTAACAGGTGTGAATGGAAAGGCTGATCTATCCCCAGCTCCTCATAAATGACTCATGCAGGGTGTGGTCATGCTGGAACCCTCAAGTTATTCTGCTATAGGCAGGAGCTCATGTTGCAATTTATCTACCCTTTAAGCTGAGAAGAGCAGCAGCGTAGATACAATCTGAAACCCAGTTCCATCCTAGCATGGTCAAAGGAAACAACTCTGTTGAGGATATTAGAGGGGAATTCCTCCACTGATGACAACATGAGAAAAACATTATCTTAATATTAATCTTATCTTCAAAAGATTATGCTGCTATTTTTTGAAAACTGAAACTTAGACTATTTATCTAGCACGGCTATGTTGGTTCAATTAGAAATTGTAGACTCTGTCAAAATATTCCAGCCCTCCAAGAAATGTCACCCTTACATGCAAAGTTGACATGGTTTGCATGAAGCCATTTTCAGAGGAATTCTAAACACCTTTGTGACACAGTCATGCATTTAGTTCAACATTTTCAGTGAGGTGATTTCCACTGCATACAATTCAGTACAATCCCTTGAAAAAGACCATCTCACAATCTGATGTGAAAAAATAAACCACCTATTTATGGCAGCACTTTTCTGTAAATGCTATCGATACAAAAAAAAAAAAAAAAAAAAAGGCATGCTGGCTTTTTCTGGACACGTTCTCATCTGAGATCTTTGTTGTGGTCAGACTATATTACTGCAAACAGCAACACAACTGTGCTGTACCCTGCCAACCAAAAGAGCTGGGTCAAGCTTTAGTAACAGTTTCATGCTTGTCAGACATCTCTAGCGAAATCGTGTCCACAGTAGTTTACCTGAAAGTGAAATTGTTCCCACTGAGTGGTGCAGAGCCAAACTGGCTGCTGATGAATGTAATTTATTTCTTTCATTTGGTTGTCCTTGTTTTGTGTAATTTCAAAATTAATTTCTTAACTGTGTTGCCTTTAGTTTCATTTGTATTCTTTTCACTTTCTATGTCTCAGACATTTCTGACTGAGAATAACAAAGAACTGAGTAATCCTGATCATAGTCATGCTGTTTGACTCCATTTTGTATAATCACATTTTGTACAATCCTTTTAAAATCTGGGATCTCCCATATTTTTTCTTATAGACCTGCCAGAGATTTCCACTATTTGTCCAAAACATTCCAAGAGCTAGCCTTTGAAACTGCAGTGTACAAGATTACATTCCTCTACTGTAGAGAAGTGAGAGCAGCAGCCATGTGCCTCGTCTATTCCAGCAGCCCTAGGTGCGAAAGTTTTCCTTGTAGCTTGAGGCATATAACGAGGTTTTGGGTGGTACCCCAAGGAAGTGTTGATCACTAAGCTCATTGCACTAAATGAGGATCTCACCCCTTATCCCATGGGGGACAGATCTGAAGTGCTATCCAGAGCCCCTTCATGTACTACCTAAAGCTCCACAGGTTGCAAACATGAAAACACTTTTTCTCTTAGGCCTACAAGTGTCTAACTGTACTTTTTTCTAATCCACTGTATCAGTTCTATAGCCATGGCAGCAACACCTAAAAACACTCAGCTGAGTATCAGTGACCATCTTTCACAGTTGTACAAGGCTAACACAGGACACTTTACTGTTGGAGTAGGTTTTACAGCCCTGGATGAGCTGTCTGTTCCCTCAGACGTAGCTGAACTCGGCATTTCAGAGCTGGTCTGGCACTACGTAAGCTGCAGTGCACTGTGCTTGGATCAGGTATAAGATGCCATTGCTGCCCAGGTGCTCCCTAGTGTGGGCAGCACCTTGCTTTCATCTCCACACCTCAGTCTCACAGCACCCTTTTTCGGTGAGGTTGTGGAAACGAGAAATAAAAATCGGCACACTACAAACATATTCACATGTGCATGCAGTCAGCCTCAACTCTACCGACACCACAATATCTCACAGCATTAGTAGTAATTTCAAAAATATAGTAACAGTCCCAAATGTACAGGCAAATTAGTTTGCAATGCTAACACAAACCCCAAACCAGCAGCCTCACTATCCTCTGGAGAATTATGTACATCCACTCAAATAAAAAAATCCTGCTGGATCCTCTAGAGTTTGTGAACTGATCAGAACATCAGTACTTTTAATAATAAAAAAGTCTGAAGCACGTTCAATGTGAGCTTTTAATCACAGATGCTACCAGAAACTGTAGCTGCTTTCTCACATTCAGATTTTAAAAAGGGATTATTAATCTGATATCAGGAGCAGAGAAACCCACTGAATGATAGATCTTGTTCAAACGAAACCTAAACCCGACATGATTTCCAGCCACAGCCCTCAGTGACATCCCCAGGACGGAGCAGCTCCTGCACCAGTGCCACGCCAGCTTTGGATAGAGGCAGCAAAGACGCTTGACACCAGCCTACCTTGCTCAGATGGACTCACCACCACTGAAGCCTGGAGAAGAGGTCCACCCCTGGGTACAGGGCTCAGGATAACCCCTTGGTCGGACTCTCACAGGTGCCGAGACTCAGGCACAGCCAGCGTGCGTCTCCTGTTCTCTCAGAGCTTGTCATGAATGTCCCAAACTCGGTCCCAGAGAATCCAAACACACCAAAGCCCCGAGCTGCCGGTTTCCTTCGCAAGCTCGGAGAGGCTTCCAACAACTTCTTCCCGCCCGCTCTCTGCCGGGGAAGTTTCATCAAGCCCCGGAGCGGGCTCCGCTCGCTGCTGAAACTCGCCTACCCCACCTAGAGGTGCACCACAGGATGAGGAGGAGCCCCGCATCCCTTCCCTGCTCCTGCTGAATTCGGATTTTGCTGGTGAACTGAAAGAAGGTTTCAGCAGGTTTGGTACGGAGAAGGGGCACCGGACCCTGTACTGGGGAGCAGGGAAACACTTCTGGGAAGCTCCTGGGAGTAGACGAGGCAAGGGGGAAGATGACAAATCAAACAGTTCTTTTCACATATGCCTAGGTTTTAAGGGAATTTGAGGTGAATCCCCACACATTTGCCTCTGAAGCCTGCCTCACTTTCCTACCACTCCGAATCAGGTTTGGGGAAGCCCCAGACCTCCTGCAGGACTCCATCAGGGAAGGACCACATGAGAGACCCCAAGAATCATTGAGTCTCAAGGACCTATGGGCAGGCCAGGCAAATTCTAAAGAAATAACTTCAATGTGTGTCAAATGGAAAATACCATAGCTACCTTTCTGAACTACTGATTCTTTTCTTCCAAGGCAACGCACAAATATTCTCATACTGTTGAAATTTCTAAAGGTTGCAAATTCTGGCTGTCAACTAGCTGTTCTTGAGGCAAATGGCACTATTTCTGCAAAGACAGTGTTCCATAAAATTGGAAAATGTGAAATAACCTATTCAAATAGCATTATTTAACACTGAAGCAAAAATAAATGAATTGTGAAAAAAACAACACACCTGAAAATGGCCTGAGTACAACTAACACTAGCTAACTCAGAGGTCATAAAGGAGAAAGATATCAACATTACATCTATTTTTGTGAGCATCCAACATCTACTATGAAAAGTTGATAGTGCTTGGTAGATCAACGGAAAATAATTCTCAAATGAGACCTTTCAGCCTTGTTAGGATACAAGATTCATAAAATCTGTATTCTTGTAAGTCCACAGCTGACCTGACTATCACCATGCTGTTTGGCAAATGTGTGCATTGGAAACAGGGGTGCATTTGTTCTTATCAACACATAACAAAATCCATGTTATGAATGAGCATTATATTGTAATTGGGCATAATTTCATTTTACTAAAATATTAAATTCAATAGTTCCAGTTATCAAAGACTGACCCTGGAGCTACATAGAAAGTTGCTTCCTTCATACCTGCAGAGAAGAAAAGGTTATGGTTGGTATCACGACAGACAAAAGCCTGTCTGACCTTCCAAAGTGGCTGCTTCTCTTAGCAGCAAGTGAATTGTTCTTTAATTTAGTTCCTTGCTGAGATTAGGTTATATGAAAGACAAGGACGAAGGTAGGAATAGATGACAAGTGAAATGATGGAATAAACTGGGAATGAGGTTATCTCCCTACAGCCTACGGGTGCATCTGTTCCTGAGAAGAGATCATAGAACCATAGAATGTCTTGAGTTGGAATGGACCCACTAAGATCATTGAGTCCAACTCCTGTCCCTGCATATGACAACCCCACAGTTCACACCATGTGTCTGAGGGCGATGTCCAGTCTCTTCCTGAACACTGTCAGACTTGGGGCTGTGACACCTCCCTGTGGAGCCTGTTCCAGTGCTCAACCACCCTCTGGGGGAAGAACCTTTTCCTAATGTCCAACCTAAACCTCCCCTGGCACATCTTCCTGACATTGCCTTGGGTTCTGTCACTGATCACTAAAGAGAAGAGTTTGGTGCCTGTCTCTTCTCCGCCCATTGTGAGGAAGCTGTAGACCACAATGAGGTCTCCCCTCAGTTTCCTCCAGGCTGAACAAACCAAGTGACTTTAGCCACTCCTCATATGGCTTCCCCTCCAAACCCTTCACTAGCTTCGTAGCCCTCTTCTGGACACTCTCCAGTAGCTTTATATCCTTTTTATCCTGTGTTGCCCAGAACTGCACACAGTGCTCCAGGTGAGGCTGCACCAGTGCAGAGCAGAGCGGGACAATCACCTCTCCCGCCTGGCTAGCAATGCTGTGCTGGATGGACCGAGGACACCGGTGGCCCTCTTGGCTGCCACAGCACACTGATGGCTCATGTTCAACTTGCTGTCGACCAGAACCCCCAGATCCCTCTCCGTGGAGCTGCTTTCCAGCATCTCATTCCCCAGTCTGTATGTACAACCTGGGTTGCTGTGTCTCAGGTGCAAAATATGACACTTGCTCTTGTTGAACTTCATGTGGTTGGTGATTGCCCAGTTCTCCAGTTTGCCCAGGTACCGCTGCAGGGCCTCTCTGCCCTCAAGAGGGTCAACAGCACCTCCCAGCTGAGTGTCATTTGCGAACTTACTTGGTATTCCAGTACGTACTTAGTGTTCCCAGACAAAGGTAGTAGGGCCATGAAAGACAGAAGAAAGTGTGGAGTAGAAAGGAGAACAATAGGTTTTTAGCCCCATTTCCTGTGGAAACAAGGCTCATGTGATGCTTGTGTTCCTTCCCAACAACTTTTGAATCTACTGGCCAACAAAGATACATCCTCAGAAGTCTCTAACAGTTAACAGCTGGGTAAAAACAGTCATTCCTAATTTGTTGCCCAGATTTGAGGAAAACACAATGTGAACACACCTTTTGAGAAAGCAACAAATCCACACAGAGGGAGACCTCACATGTTCTTCAGCCACCCAAAAAGCATGCATCTTCTTAGACCACACAAGTCAGTCGACCCACTGGACACAAATCTGTAGGAAATTAGGATTCATTAGTTCTAGTACTTCTGAAGCAAGATGTTTTTCTGAGGATGGTTTTTCATCATGGATCAGAGAGGTACCGCAGGATTTTATGGTTTATATTTTTAGCCAAAATTAGGTTATTTTTCATTCTTCCATTTCTCCCAGTCTTCTAAGCAGAGGACAATCAAAAGCAACAACAAGAATATGTTCTCAGCTGTTTAGCAGCCCTGCTGATCTCAGGTCACCCAGGACATATGTAGGTTACAATCACAGTGTAGCACAGGTGCCTAAGGTCCTACCTCTGAGTGGGCTCCCTGTGGTTTGGTCTGGTAGTCCACATCCTACCAGGACTGACAGCTGACCCATTGGAACTGCTCAGCAGGGATGCTGAGTATGTACCCTTTGCAGTGGTGAAGAGATGTGTAGAAAAAAAGAGAAGCTCATCCTTAAGTGACTCAGTAACAGTGGAAAAGTAAGTATGAAAGAAAAAGAAGACCTACATTTGTCAAAGGGCCTCCAAAATGAAAATTTTTTATTGTCACATTGAAGCCTGGCATCAATTATCATTCATCTACCCTCTCTGACACATCTGAAATTCCTGCCCTGAGCACCTAGCTGGAACGAGGGGACTTGCAAGCAACAGTGCCAAAATAAGTGTATGTGACCACAAGGAAGGAAAGGAAGGGTAGACTGTGAGAACCTGTGATCTCGACCATCTCGACTTACGAGGCTTCTTACTGCTTACCTTTTCTATCAGGATGGAGGGCTCTGTGGCACATGAATACCTTTTGTCACATAATCATCCTTCCACCCTACCTTCAGTCGTGTCAGAGGCAGTATCATGACAGAGGACTTGATTGTGGTACCTCTTAGGTTCATCCAGAAGGCCTCTGTCTTCCCTCAAGTCACGGGTGAGGTAGGGCGGTATGAAAACTGCCTGCATTATGCATCTAAAAAAGACAGTGTGTTTGCCTTGTGTGCATTCTTATTGCTGTCATCAACTAAATAAGGCTGACAGGATTCTCCCTTTTACATCTTGCATCCTCTCCCTTTACTGCAGGGTCTGGAATTCTCTTGTCCAGCTGTGCTGCAAGACACTTGCATCCAGAAATGGTGACATGAGGAGGGAAAGGAGAGAGGATTATTGGACACTTTCGTTCTTGGAGATCCTTTCTCCTTTTGTGGCAGAAAATCATCTGCTTTATATCGAAAATGGAGTAGTCTAGAGACCTCTTTTGTCTCCCAGAAGTCGTGATATTCACCTGGTTTCAAAATTAAGGGCTCAGAGAGAAAGTAGTGTAAAAAGGAAAAGTAAAATAACTGAACAGGACATCCTAGGAATGAAAAGGCAACACTTCTGAGGATGTGTTTGACCAAGAGCTCCTTTCCCAGAGCTTATATTTATTTGCTAAAACACAAAATTGCAAGCACATACCTGCAAAGGTCTTCCATCTTCCATTACTATCCCACTTGCTTCAAAGGCTGAACTCACTGATGTTAAACTGATGACTACCTCTGAGTATGCTCATTCAGGGCTTTTAACTCTCTTCCTTGCCTTCTTAATCCACCCAGTCTCCTCAGTCAGGTTTGTTGCAGCACCTACCACCACCCCCAGCACTTCTCTCCCAACACTTTCTGCCCCCGTGTGGTTGGCATATAGGTTCTGTTCTTCACCGGTTGCCTCCTCTATCTGTGAAGCACTATGTTCCTTTTTAGTTGTTGGTTTGTTTGTTTGTTTTGGTTTTTGGTTTTTGGTTTGTTTTGTTTTTCATCAGGACAGAGAAAACACGTGTGGGTGCTGGTTTGTGTATAAACTAATCAGAAAAAGTCTTCCTCCAGCCAGAAAAGTTTGTTTGATTCCAAAAGGTATCTCTCAGAGATTCTTCACATCCTCCTGACTCACTTCTCCAGTTGAGTCATTACAAGTCCCCATCCTCAGAGGTATCTGGGAACTGAAGCTGCTTACCAATAGTCACAAAATCCTATGTCGCATTTGGAGACCTTCTTCCAAATCATTAGGCAGACTATTCCAGGCTAGCTTGTCTAAATATTTTTCTAATTTTTCAGAATTATGTCTTTCTACAAGGAAGGCAGCAAAAGTCTGAAAATTACAAAGCAGTTAGCTTAGATCGAACATCAACAGTAACCATGCTCTTGTGTTTGTAATAAATAATTAAATACATATTTCTGTGCCTTCTAGAATGTATGTAATTACCAAATGTATTAATCATGACCCCTTTCCTAGAAGGAAGATCTCATACCAACTACTGTAGAAGTAGTTAAACCATAACCAAATTAAACTACCTTTTGTCTTGTTGCTGAGAAAGAACGCTTTATATGCTACACAAGACATTCTTCATGGTCTTTCAAAAACTCAGAGAGGTTTTGAAGAACACAGAAGGATGGATCCAAGTACAATCCTTCCTCAAATGTCCAAAAAGCCAAGAGAAGAGAAGATGCTAGGAAAGAGTTAAGCTGAAGGGCCAGGAACAGCTGGAGTGCAGGACACTTGCGATACATTGCTGTAGGAGCATGTATTAAGAGTACTCTTAAGAGTCCTTTTCCTGCATTATAAATGTTCGTTGAAGTTTTGATATTGATTTAATAAAAAGATTGGATGCCAGGACAGTCAGCAGTTCAAGCCCTTTTGAGCTAGATTTTGGATATAAAGTTTTAAACCAGGGATGAGTAGATATTTGATGTGTTCCACTACATTTCTATCTGGATTTTTAGCTTCATTCTCCACAGTATCTTTGTTTGCAGGTATTGTTTTGCATTGTATTTTTCAGTTTTTCATATATGTTGTCCTTTTCTATGCATTTACTTCTTTTTCATACTTACCATAGTAAAATTATTTGCTTTACCAAAGTCTTTCCATATAGTTTTGTTTTGTTCTGTTCCTTGATGCATATTCTCTAGACAAGTCATTTCTCAAACAGTTTGTTTCTTTTTCTTGTCATACTCGTATTTCTAAAACTTTGTCAAATTTTGTGAGGTTATATTATTTGGGGAGAAGGGAGAACTGTGGGTATTAAAGAACATTAATCTCTGATGCTTCTGGATTTGTTATTTGTAGTTCCAAACTTTTGCAATGCTATGAGAGATTTGTTCCATCTTCACCTTTGATGTTCTTGCCTTTCTTACTTAATTTCAGTATTTGTCTGCTGAAATCATCCAGCACATAAGATGCCCATGTCAGACAGTTTCTTTATTATCCTAACTTTTAGGGAAGCCCTTAGGATGTGTATATACTAAATATAAATTGTACATACTTACACACATGCTGATGTTCTGTCTGAAATTAAGATGACAACCTCAGCTGACCTTGTATTTTCTCTGTCTTTTCAAAACAGTCCAACTTTATCAATGCATCTACCTTTGGTATCAAATTGTCAGAGACAATAGCAGTTCTGAAAAGTCAAACTACAAGTTCCTTACTAACAGAAGAAAGGGAACAATTTTGCCTATGCTAATATTTAGCAAAGTCTTTCATTAGAAAACCTTAACATAACCCAGATTTTGACTTAAGGATTCAAATTTTGGAGAAAGGAAAAATGGTAGTTTGCATTTTGCTACTATTCATCCCAATCTGAGAGAGGTACAAGTCTCTGTAAACTGCTGTTTGCATTTCCACAATGGAAAGTAAGTTATTCAATTTTCCAAACATTCTTCCTGTTTTAAATATGCTCCAATGGTGTGGAAAATTGACAAAATTCTTTCCCTGTAATTATTTCTTGTAAATGTTATTTGCACTGTAGTGCTGATTTGAAAGGAAGAGAAATCTTCCTCCTGTGTTTTAATGACACATCTCTGGTGCACAGGGAGAATACAAGAGGTATGAATGTGAATGTGAGTGGAGGGAGGAGAGGAAAGAAGGAAAGAGAGATAGGAAGGCATAGGGCAATGGTTAGGTTGGAGGGAACAAAGGAAGGGATAATGACAGGTTAAACGGATGGGACAGCATAACCCCAAACCAAACCAACCAACCAAACAAAAAAACACTTCTAGGTAAACTAACTTTCAGTCCAACTAACTAACACCTTTCACTTTGATGCTTTGCTCATGCCTTGCATGTTTTGAATTTGTTTGAAGGTGTAGAAAGTGTTCGAAAGTGTAGAAAGAATATATAAAGTGGTGATGCTTGTATAACTGAGCTAATTAGCATATTAGAGTTCCCAATTCATTTTCACATGTATAAATAGGTGTTATGTGTATGTGATCCTGAAAGTTGACTGGCTGATCAGATAAAATTCATCAGTACATGTATATCTTGCTTTTTGTCTGCTACTTCACTGACAAAATGCCATGGAAAGATGGACTTCGTGATACATGGGAAGCTTAAGCACTTTGCTGATTCTCCTAGGGAAATATGAAATCGCTACTGAATTGAGGTAGGACACTCAAGAAGAGCTGGGATTGAACTTGCATCTTCTATTTCAGTAGATGCTAATGAATAAATCTGTCTCTTTCACTTCTTGCTCCATCGGGAAATAATCTAAAATTACAAGTGAACTTTGCTGTTCTGCATATGCTAAAATGTCTTGGACTTTAACTTGCTGCAGTCAACAAGGCCATTGACTTCCTGACATCTGGATTTTCTCCCTAGGCTGTCTGTGGACATAAGGTTCTGCCTTTGTTTCAAAACAAGACTCAGCCATTCCTGGAGACATTCCAGGCCAGGCTGGATGGGGTTCTGAGCAACCTGATCTAGTTACAGATGTCCCTGCTCATTGCAGGGAGTTGAACCAGATGGCCTTCGAAGGTCCCTTCCATCCCAAACTACTGTTCTATGATTCTGTCAAAAGGAGAAGAAGGCAATGAGAATTAGCAAGAAGAGCAAGATGAGGGAAAACTTTCAGAAGGAGAGAGGGAGAGCTAAAATTGGGAATGACCAAAGGACACAAAGGATAGTATCATTTTAAATGATGGTTGGGGTTTTTTTTTTGGTGCTTTTCTTTTTGTTTGGTTTTAGTTTGTTTTTTTGGTTGGTTGTTTTGTTGTTGTTTTTTTTTTTTTTTTTTTTGGTTATCTGAAATTAAAATTTGCAGACGTCTTATGTCCATATCCACGGCTGGACATCTAGGTACCCATGTGCATCCCTGTGAAGGGAAGAGGGGACACAGTACGAGACCAACACTAAAGCTGCAAAGCCAGAATTCAGGGAATTGCCCCGATGAAGGCTGTGCAACCTCCATCCTCACATACTGGATATTTACGCACCTTAGCCAACATACATTGAACAAGTAGCACTTTTACCAGTTCCTTTTTTTCTTCCTTATGCAATGTGTAAGCACGAACATTATTAATGACACAACATCAAGCCCTGCTACACCTGTATTAACTTTCTTATGGATGTTGCCAAGATATTATGGATGTTTCTTGTAAAACATTCAATATTCCAGAGCTTTACAATCAATATTGATTGTATCTTCAATTTCTCTCTAAAATGGTTGGTGTTAGCCTGATTTAATAGAAAAAGGAGGGAAACAGAGAAGAAAAGATGACCAAATATGCCCGACAATTTCAGATGTTTGATTTCAAATGCCTCAGGACTCATTTTTCAGGCTACATCACTGCATACAACACTTGATGCATTCCAGAATGTCTTGCAGTCACTTCAGTGGTAGCCAGCACAAGAGCTTATCGCTCCGTCAGGTCTGTATTGTGCATCTTATGGGAAGCAGGATAAGAAGGCAGGGACCCTTGGGACAAGTTTGTGTCAGAGGCAGTGTTTCCAAGACAGTATTCAGCTGCCTGAAGTGTGAGAATTCTCCTTCTCCTCCTGCGTCCCTTTGCCTCCACCTTTGACAACTCCTGTGATTAGGAGCTTCACTTGTTCAGGGATTATGGCAAATGAAGCCAAATCTAGTAAAAAACACAGTACATTAGCATATAATTAAACAGTATACTGTGGTTTTCACTTGCAAAGTGATTTGAGTAACTCATTACATTCAGCCCCAGATGCCCAGTTTTGTCTTATCTTGTGTAACTCCTACCAGTCAGTAGGAGTCAGTAACTCCTATCAGTCTCCAGAACTGTCACACTCATCTGGTGACTTTCTATACTCAGTTTGCACATGAAAATACACCAATAAGGATATAAGACCAAAACTACTCAAAACCACTTCACTCCTGATTAACTTCAGCAAGAGTCATAAGATGTCCTGTCCAAACAGGTAACCAAAGCCCTGCAGCACACCCAGGAATCCAAAAGCTTCACACTTTATTGCCAAGGAGCACTTATCTGGTGCTTTTAAGCAGTACAAAGAGTGTGTTTGTTATACCACTAAAATTTACAAGATCTGAATGGAAAGCCAAGAAGCAGTAGGCATTGGAGGTGCCTGAATGATGGGCCATCCTATCTGGAAGCCTCCACCTTTGATGGATCAGACCTTATCTCAGGATTTGTCTGGAACTTAAACTGGCCACAGCAAGCCCTGACACCTGGCAAGAGCAGTAGTCACCACCATACTAAAGCATGTATTTCACTGTTACGCTTATGGGGAGCTACGTGAGGGAATTCTTTATTTAATTGTCCTCTTCAAACAGCTGTAGGATACTATGGTCATTTAGCCCCTCAGAAAATTAATTAAGTTCTGAGACTTATTGACAGGTATTTCAAGCATGCCCTGAGTCAGTAAATGCCTTGCTTTTGGTATAAACTTGGGGAGTCTCATCTTGGAGTGTGATTGTTGTATGTATGTGTTGAATAAAACACTGGAGTCATCTGACTTCGAGAAACTACTTAGAAAGGTAACTAGAAAGGGTAACCAGAGCTTTATTTTAAGCATTTATTATCATTTGGATGCTAATAGAGTTTTCTGATATGCAATAATCACTTCAATTTAATAAAAAACTATAAACAGGGAACGAACAGCTCTAACATTATATGTACCTTGTAAAATTAAGTTTCTAAATTGGTGGTGATTTGAGCCATTGGTTCAAACTCAAAGTCTAACAGAAATTTGGATCATAAATTTAGGGGTAAAACTGACCAAAATGATGTCACAAATTTTCATTTATATGGTGGAAAAAATCAAAGAGGCTTAGCTCATAAGTTTGGCCAAAACAAATTTCTAGGTCTAGCAGAATATCATATTCCATTCATTACCCAGCTGGTGTCCATGCTCTTTCTCAGAGTGACAGGAGAGTTTAAATTCACATCCCTTAAAATCAATTGCACTTTCATTACTCTTAATATATGTAATACATCTTTTAATTAGGAAGCTTGTATTAAGAGGAAATATTTAGGATACCTTTCCAAGTACAGTATATTTTGGCTCACAGGATATTTTTCAAAGATATTGCAATGAATTTCCATTTTGTTTATAACTTCTTCCTTGGCTTATTACTTGCCTTCACGAATGTAGATGGTTTGCAGATTTGATTAATATTTTAATATGGTATTGTATCACCTGCAATGTATGACTGTGGTATATTACCTTCAACATAGATAATAAATTCTAAATGTCAGCTGGTTAAAAAGACCAAACCCAGTTGTGTGATAATACTTCTGTATGAGTGCTGATGATTCCAGGTTAGCGGGAAGTCTGGAGGCCAAGCTGACTCCATCACCTGCACCATTCACTACCCACTGAGAAGCTGTTCTCCAAATACTCTTCTTGTTTTCATTTTAAAGCTGAACTGTAAGACTATGTGCTTGCTCAGAGGAAGGGTCCCAGTTCTGTTTGTCCTGAAGCAGTTTGTTACCTCTCTTAGACCAGAACCCACAAGAACCTACAACAACCAACCTTGCATTTAGTTCTCACAACATACCAACTGAGCTGCTTGGGATCCTTTCCCAAAAAGAATCCAAAGCTTTTTACAGGATTATTTTAAAAGCTAATTCCTGGAAAAAAACCCTCAGGATAGAAGGTGTATGTAGGTGTGTGAGAAGCATCTATGTTTATTTCCCTTTCCAACACAGCCAACGAAACAGTATTTGAAGTATTCCCTTGGTATATAGGGCCTGAGTTAAACAGGGGGCTTACACTATAGCCTCTTCCAAGGATTTTCACTGCTTGCTTGTTAAAGTCTTTTATATTTTTTATTTTTTCATTTAAACTAATGGATGGAGACAGAGAAAACTGCATTGAGGTGTTGGCAGCAGCCAAATATTTTGTTTTAAACCAATGCATTTTTGTATGCTTTCTCTGGCCCATGGTCTTGATTGCTCTGGGGAAGACTCCTCAGTACCATTAGTGAGCATGTAAATAGTATCCATGAAGTCAATGAGCTACTGTTGAAGCGGCTACTGTTCAATGACAGCAGAAAACAGCTCTGTGTTGGCAGCCTGCACAGATGTCTTAAGGTCTTGTGCCTGAAGATATACGAGCCAGTCCGTTCCTCTGCTTGTATCTTGAATTGACTTTGAAAACCTGTTCACAAAATGTTATACCTGGAAAGGGAGATTGAGAGTCATGAGGTCCTGCCTGGAGCACAGTAATGTAGGCTGGACTGACAAATGTCACTTGTGTCCCTCATGCGGTGCCCACGCTAGCTGATTTACTTTCTTCCTGACTTCTCACAATGTAAATACTGGTTAAATTCTTCCATGGGTCTCCTTCGGACATTTTCTTTCTACAGTTTATCCAGGGTCTGAAATTCTTCCCTTGTTTTTATATCCTTCAAAGGCAGAAAGCAGTTTTTTGCTGTTAATGATCTGAAATGTAATTCTCTGTCTGCAATATGCCGTTTTCTCTCTTTCCCTCACTCCCTTCACAATGTTCCCATGTCCTTGTCCTTCCTATCACAATACTACTCAGAAGCTTTACTCTGTTAATCACAAAACCCATCAGGTCGAATTAATTCTTTGCTGGCCAAATACTATGTAAGTCTAGTTGAGAAGTTCAGAGGATATCTGGACTGTATTTATGGTATATGTTGGACACACAAAAATTATTTTCCTAATGGCTGTATCTATATCTGAGGCTCAAGCTTGTATTTAAGGCCAAATTCCCTCCTTACAGTAATGCTTTATATACTGGTCCATGTCATGACTCACATCTGGAGCAATCTACCTGTTCACCAGTCAGCCAAGTGCCCTGAGAGGCAGCAAGGTAGAGGCCATCAACAAATGGTATAGATACAAGAGGCTTAAGCCACGGCAAACTCACACCAGCACTTTGGTGCACCTAACAAAGACCGACAGACAGCTGAAGAGGCTACATAACAAGCAGGGAGAGCAGCGGGAGCAGAATCGAAGGTCAGAACGTACTGCAGAGATGCCTCACCCTACACACCCACTGCAACAGTACAGCCTAGTCCTCAGAAACACGAACTTGTCTGTAAAATTATGAATAATTGAAGAGTTGCTAAACTTCTTGTTCCCTCCCCCCGCTAACACCACCTTTGCTTCTATAATGCATCCAGATGATCTTAATTTGTAATTTAGGAGAGACTTAATGACTGTAATTGTTAAGAAAAGTTAATTTAAATGCTTTACAGAGTCAGTGACCCAACATGCTCTGTGCACTGCTAAGGCTGGGCACAGAGGAATGTAATCTTAATGTACTGGATTTCATTCCTTCAGGCAAATACAGGGCAAAATGTTCAAAGCTCTTCTTAAATTGCACATACAACATCTGAGCAGACTTCTGCCTACGTGTAAGAAACCTGATTTGCATGCACAAATACATCATTTAATTTAAACACATACACACGTTATTTTCACACTAAGGGAACATGTAATATGATACCCAAGTAAACATTACAGGCAATTTTCTATGCTTCTTTGACATGAATAAAAATGCTAAATATTGCACTGTATTTTTTCTGAGTTAGTCCTTTAGAGTACCCCACGAAACAAGAACTCTGGGTTCTGCACCTATGTCTGCAACTTGTGATCTGCTGGCTTGGTGAAGCCTATGTTTTCCTTGCAGCAGCCCTGTTAGGCTTAGTTAACGACTGGCATATTTTGAAATTCTTGCTGGAAAGCCATTCTAGGAATACTAGGAGGATTATTCCTCTTTCAGAGTTACGAATCACTTCCAGCCTGTTAATTTCCTAAAAAAATGAGAAACATTCTTTGCTCTTGTGCTTTTGGGTCTTCCTGTATGTTCTTCTACCCTCTTGTTTTGGGCTAAAGTAGGCATTTCCATCCCCTCTGGTGCACCACGCTTCAAGTTCTGTTCTCTCGGTAGGCAATAAGGATAATAGTGTTTTGGCACTTGAAGACCACACTCAACAGTTTCAACAACTTTGCCAGTGCTCAGGAAGCCTAGAAGAAGGACGATTTGAATTCAGAGTGGGCAAGGGGTGGACATGCAAAGGAGATTACAGAAAAACCTGGTGAGGAAACATTGAAGACTGAGGAGAGACAGAAAAACTGGGACTGAGAGCTGGGCAGCAAGACTAGGAATGGGAAGAAAAATGGAGACTGGATGAGATTTTAGTGGAGAGAACATGGGGAGGAGTCATAAGATGCAGGTCCCCACCGTGGTGAGAGGTGATTGAAAGGTGGGGAACCAGGGCAGTGCGTGGGCTTGGGAAGCAGCGCAGGTGGCTCTGCAGAGTGGTGAAGTAAAATACATAATTCCAATAATGACCACAACCAGTGCCAAAAGAGGGAGTAGTGAGGTGGCACTGGGAACCTTAAAGTTGGCCCAGCATCACTACACACTTCACAAAAGAATGGATATTCCTGTGTAGGTTTTATCCACATATTAGTAGTACCAGAGGCAAAAGTGGTGTTCTGAGACATAAAAACCCCAGTAGTTCAAGCTTATAGTGCAAATGGTTTGAACTGCCCTTAACATCTCTACTTTAACAGAGTTATCCTGTAGTACAAGCTGAAATGTAAACAGTCTGGATGTAACTAGCAATGATTAATTAGTAGTTTTCTCAGAAATGCCTCATCCAAGCAGCACCAGCTGTACTCCCCTTAAACTCACAAAGGAATCTACGTCTCATCACAAAAGATGCATTTTCTATAAGGTTCCTTGAATTTGCTACAGAAACTCTAACCATCCTTCCCTTGCCTAACATCACAAATTGATATCAACTGGCCCCTTTATTGTCAAGCTGTCAGAAGGGACAACTAGCATCACCCACATTTCTCTCCACTCACTGATCGGTAGGTCTTTTCAGTTTCTGCATGTTCTTCCTTGTCCCTCCTGTTCCCGCCATGTCTTCTCAAGACAAGATTACCACAATCAACGATACTAAATTTATTCCCTTATCACACAAAAGCTATAAATGGATAAATGGACAGTTCCAGATAAAATCCCTGACCCACAGAGGCTGATGATTAAAATTTTCTCTGGACCTGTCCCAGCGGCCAAAACACCTGGGTCCTTTGGCAGGCACTGGCTCAAACTCCCCAGCTAAATAACATCTCAGGAAAAAATAAAGGTGCTAAAACATCATGACATCTAGAGCCATTTTAGATTTCACCATGCTCCCCACACACCCTGGAGTTGCTGTTTCACAAGGGAGCAGACCTCTCTCAATTCCTGTGTCTTATCTGACAATCCCATTCAGGTGCCCTGGACACCTAGGGCATATCAGATGGCAGTAAGCACCCGTGGCTAGACAAAATAATCCTACCGCCAGTCTCTCTCATTTTTTTTTTTTCATTGTGAACTTACTGTGAATTTAAACATAAATACATTTTGTACACTTGCAAATCCACAGTAAGCGCTGGAGGTAAAATCTAGCCCACACGTGAAATATTAAGTCATTATGGCCCATCTGTATTTGTACAGAAAATGAAAACATCAGTCAGTCCAGACAGATTTTGTATCTAAAGGAATGGAGATATTTTACTGGTAAGTGGTTAAGAGTCAAGGTTCTGTGAAATATCTGCAAATTTGCAGTACTTTAAATTGGTCTTTTCATCATATGACATTAACTTCAGCTATAAATGTGTTGGTCTGTTGATAGATATGTTGCTCTTTTTTGCTTAGTGTGATTTATTTATTCACTCTCCAGAGTCTAATTATATCTTTGCTATTATATAATAGGTTTGAACTCTTTCCCTGTAGACATAACCTGCAAGATCTGGGGGCATAAAATGTAATCATCTTTGATAATTATATGATGGTACCCCTGAAAATTCAGTTAGAGCAGCTGCAAAACACATGAAATAATGAGACTCACCTATATTATAGTCATGATGAAATCTCATGGAGACCTTACAATATACTTTATTGACCTTCTCTGGGGTACTATAATAGTACATCCTATGTCACATCTACATCACTGTAATTGAATTTTAGAGAATTTCTGTGATGACTCAAAAATTGAATCTGCTCCCCAGTGCCTTTTCTTTCAATACAATCTAAATCCTTTTTTCATTTCCCCTTTTAATTATGAAGGTGGAGAGACTATGGAGAAGTATTATCAGTCTTCCTTGGCCTACAGCCCTTTGTTTATGCTAACATTTTCCAACCAGACCAAGCAGTCGCTACATGTCATGCAGGATGGGCTCAGGAAGTTTTCTATTTTACCTATGGTAGGCAAGAGACTGGCACCACCCACACCCTTCATTTCAACATTCAAACCCTACCACTGCTATATGGTATCCAATTACCTGTCTCCAGTTGGACTTCATTGTGCCTTATGTACCTCATTGCAGCATGGGGACATTGATGGTCACCCTGCTTGCAGAATGGCCAGATGAGTGGAGTGGGCTCATGAGAAGATGGATCTGATTTACACAGTGAGGGCAATTCTCTCCTGGCATGGTTTAATCCAGGTGTACCTCTATGTGTGAGCTTGAGACATGCCTACTGCACTTGGAACATACCAAAGGCTTTGGGAAGGTCTGTTATATACCTTCAGTTTTGGCCTCTTTCCAAAGGCATGTCTCTACTGATTTTGAAAAAGGTAGCAGTGATGTTTGAACCTTGTGGTGTTCTGCAAATTGTTGTTGTTGCAGCTCCCCCTCTCTTCATCCCAGGGTACTTATTCATATATTTTGTTAATGAGTACAGACACAAAAAAAAAAAATCAAGAGGAAGTAATGATACTTTTTAGAAAGCCTGCTTCAAGAATCCAATTGACTGGAGTCACTGTACTGTGAAATATGCAGCCAAACCACTTTCTCTCTCAAAGCTAATAATGGCTTGCAATAACAGCAAGTGAGGGAATGTGCGTTAAGTACACAGTGTTTTCCCTGCTGGAACATCAAGTTGGATAGCTTTCTCTGGATGGTGTCGGGAGATCCCGTTGTTCCTCGTGTCTCCAGCTATGCTGGATTTATCTTTACAACTGTATTTAAAAGAAAAAAAGTCTAAATGTATTTATAAAATGTCTTTTCCTGGTAGGAAGAAATTGTCTCAGTAGAGTATGGAGAAAATGTGTGTTACTCATTACCACTGTTCAATGCAGCTTTTGAAGGTACAACCTCTCCCTTTCTGCCTCTGTGTGAAATCTTCCTTAAGGGCCACTGCCAGGGATGCGACATTTCCCAACAGAGTGCCTGCTATTTATTTTCATGTCTCTCCACTAAAATCTATTTATTTCTGGTATCAAATACAACAGATCTATACTGAGTAAAGCACAAGGAGCATGATTTCTTAATGTGGTAGGGTACTGGGCCTTAACTTGCGCTGTTGTGTCCTGACACAGTCGTTTCACAGAGTCTATTTTGTACCTACCTATGTCAAATCAATGTCCGATGGCTCCCATAATGTGATCAGGAGCCATCTGGCTGCAAGTCAGTCTGCTCCTTTATTTCTCCTTTCTCATGAAGAGTGACAGAACTGTGCAATAAAACCTTTAAAACTGGATCTGGTTAAAGTAATTTTCAATAATGCTTAGGTGAAACTAGAGAGTCCTCCCCTCGCTGCCTCTCAGAGTTTTTGCTTTCTTCTGGAACTGTCAAGAAAAATAATAATACTGAAATCTATCACCTTATGTAACTTTTTGACTTGATAAAGAGCCACAATGAAAATGTTGGGGAAAAAAAGGATTTGTCTATTGAAAAAAAAAATTGTATCTTAGCACTCTTTTGGGCACTTCTGATCTTCTGTAGATTACTTTTGCCTCAGGCCTCCTCTTTCCTTTTTTGTTGTTAAAAGGCAAAGCTTAGGTGCATTTGTTTGAGGGAAAAGATCCTAGAAACCTGAGAACACAAGCTATTTCTGCAGCTGAGCAAGCCAGTTATGTCTAGGCCAGAGACAGAAGAAGCAGCTAGCAAAGAAAACCAGAAAATACATGTTGAGTTTATAGGAAACGCAGTAAATACAGGCCAAAAATGCACAAGGTGTGTCATTATAATTACAAAATTTTTAAAATAAATGTTTCTACTTCATTCTCATCCTGAATAATTTGTGATATCTGTAAGCATGCTACAGATGCAGCTATTGCGACTACAACCATAGATACTATGCCAATCTGTGTGGTTTAAATAAATGTTCAGTGCATTTGATCAAATCAGGCACTTGGAGTATCTGCTGATTTTCCATACTACGGGAGGCATATTTTTGCATATTCCAGAAATGAAGTAAATATCTCATCCCATAAATACTTCAGTGAATCTTCAACTGAAGTTTGCCCACAGGAGAACTGGCTTCATCTCTGGTGCTAAAATGACTGATAAAGAACTTCAGATAAATAAATCGTTGATGAAGGTTGTATAAGCAATCTTAAAACTGCTAGATCTGTCCTCACACATCTTGCACAGTGCCTGCAGAATGGTAAGAGATGTGGAGCAGGAGTAAGGGAAGCCTTTTTGGTTGAACCAACTGTCTAAAACCCTGAGCTAGACGATTTTGGAGTTATAGGAAGGAATGGTGTGGATACATGCCGTGGATGCTGTGCTATCCTCCAAACCTTGTCACCTGAGAAGTTGTCCTGTGTGTGAGGGTCAAACCAGCGATCCTCTCCAGCACAACATGAGCTGTATCTCCCCTGATGTTGCCAAGACACTTCCATGCACAAAAGGTGATACAGGAAGGTGAATTGCTGCTGGTGTTCAAATGCAGCTTTCCCCCTCTGGTGGCCTTTCAGCTGTTTTCTTTTACCAGAACATACCCACCATACTGCTACAGTCCAGCAATGCTGTGTTTTTCAAGCACTACATTTTTATACAAACTGGTTCTATCAGTGCAGAGATGGTTTGAAATTGCTCTGCCAAAAGCTGAATCTTGGCCTAGCTCTCAAACTCATAATTCAGACCATCTCGTTATTAACCAAATAAAATGAAGAAAAGAGATATACTTGGAGAAGGCAGCGGTATTGTGCTACATTCTTCAATAATAAGGGGCGAAGTAGCTTGGTGGCCCATCTAAACCTTTCCTATGGCCCAAAGGAGGGAATACGGAGCTGCTATTCCACAGTTCACATGGACTGCTTGGGACATACCATATTTCTGGGCCACGATGGAGTGTAAGATTTGGGTCCATACCACAGGCTTGGTAGCTGCTTGTGATCCTTTCTCAGCATCTCTTTTGGGAAGGAAATGGATTAATTGCCATTTAAAAAAAAATAGTGTAAGAGGTGGGTGTGGAAGCACACAGTCATGTTCTTTCATTGCATTTGTTTTTGTGATGCTTGACTAAAACATCACCAAGTGACCTATTTCTGAATATCACGGATAGCTTGACTTTAGTAGATTCTGTGCAGGATGAAAAAATCTCTAGGATTAGGCCTTGAAAGTACATTTCCTCCAGGTTAACATTTTTTTTTTTTCAATTTTAATAAATAGCTGTATTACCTAGATTACTGTCTTTCAGCACCTGCCTATGTAAAACCCATCATAATAATGGTTTTGCCTTTCATAATGACTTTTTCCTGAGCACAGTGTTATTAAAAGGCAGGTGAAGTCCACTACAAGTCTCATTACATTTCCCATAAAGCTAGCATTACATATCAGATATGGAGAGATAGACAGCGATATAATTTGCAAAGGTAGCTTCAGTAAGGACTTGCTGGGTCTGGCCCTCTCTACCTGCTCAGTAGCAGCCATGGACTAGGGCTGCCACTCAGAACCACGTTCCTTCTGTGCTTAAATTCTTTTACCTTGCAATTTCTGCACTTAAAATATTAATTGGGAAGGCACTCATTACAGATAATAAGGTATAATTAGTTCTCTTAAATAAACCTTCATTGTCTCCCATAAATCAAATAGATCCAAGTCTTCTGAAGCCATTAGTTTTTAAAAAGACATCAATGAGTTTATTAATTTTGCCTATGTGAGCCTGTGAATGATAAAATAGGAAACTAGATGTACAAATTCTACATTCTTCAGATAATGTTATGATTCCTCTCTTCTTGATGAAATCCAGGATTTTTAGAATAACCAGAAGATATGAAAAAGAGAGTGACAGGCTTTTGAATAGAAAAGTACAGAAGTTTCCGGATTCTCATAAAAGGCATATTTTTCATCAAGGTTTGGTTTTGTGTGTGTGTGTTTTTCATTGTTGTTTGTTTGTTGTTATTGTTGTTTCAACCAGTAACTTTCAACAATTAAGCTTTTTTATTGCCTCATCCAACCATGGAAAGATTTCTTGTAAATTTTGAATATTATCTTGTATGGATGTTAATTTAGTCTCCTTTACTAAATTAAGTACCCAGCTATGAAAAAATGTGGACCATAATTTGAATAGTAAAAAATGTATTAATGTCAATAATTCTAGTTCAGGGGATACTGAAGTCAGAAGGGATTACTGAAAGAAATAACTTTACAGGAAAGAAGACTTATTATAATTTAAATTTTGAAATGTTCTTAATGTCACTAGTTCTCCCGCAATCACTTTTTGTGTAACAAGCCATTTATCATTAGGATCATTTCAATCAGTTGTGGTGGTAAATAGGCACTGATTTAATGAATGAATAAAGGAAGGTTTCTAGTACTGGATGTAAGAACAGCACTAAAAACTGTACACATATGTTCCTTTTGAGTTTGGCAGAAAAAATGGTTCCTTTTTCTTTCTTTAATGTTAGTTCCTTGAACTTGAGTCAGTCTGAAGTCTCCTGACAAACACAGTTCTCTCATACAAACTCAGTCACTCTTTTCATCAGCATCTGTGTCTGCACTTTTAGATGCTGTGTAATCCTACCACATGGTGTATTTATATAAATAAGGAATAATCTGAGCACTGACTCCTACTTAAGAGGAGACGGAACAGTCAGCTATTTTCTATTATTTATTTTATTTTTATTATTATCTATTAAAAATTATTATGATATTCTATTATTTCTATTATTATAATATTTCTATTATAAGTGTGTCAGGAATTTCTTTCTTTCTAAAAGCCAGGGCTGGAGAGGGCATCACAGTTTCCAGGCTCCAGTCCACACTGGCTGAGTGTGGCTTACCTCAGTCTAAAGCATGTTCCTTTTGCAAGACTGTGGTCTCAGTAAGTGACAGACACTAAGCACATCTCTAAAAGATGTGTGGCCTATTTCTCTTCTCTAAAAATAAAATGAAGGAGACCTATACAGGTTCGTTTCCCTGAAGTTTGGTGTCTGATGAAGTCTTCTGAGTCTGAAGGAAGAAGGGCTTGTCAAGACTCAGCTCTTATGAGTAGTGAGAGACTTTTTTAACTGCTCTGAGCTTTCAGGTTTGTTCTTCATCAAAGAGCTCCTTGTCCCTCCTAGCCACTTTTCATGGCAAGGGCTGCAAAAATAAAGGGAGAATTGCTGGAGACAGAAGGTCTCTGATGTGCTGATACCTGCAAAAGGAGCTGATGTTATTCTGCTGCTTCTTTGTACCAACCTTTCACCTAATATTCCTTTCTGATGACCTGTAAGGCAAAAGAGAAACTCCTTTCTACCATCTAAAGGCATAATTTCCCACCAGCTGTTTCCTGCACACACACTTTTCTCTGAGGGTGTAGGAGAGACTGCACAGATGGGTGCTCTTGATGGCCATTTGTAGTGGTGGTCCTGGTGGTCCCCACTCACTGCAGTGTGGGTTACATCACGGTAAAGCCTCAGGGAGTGTGAATGGAGTTCCCCAAAGGACATTAAACCTGATGTGTCTCAGCTGCACACCTTAACGTGCCCCCATGTGGTCCTGGGGATCAGACTAGCACTTTTACCCCCTGAATTATGTCTTGTCAATGATAGGTCCTCAGCATCAATGGTGTTACTCTACAAACCCACGTTTATTGAGTTTGTTACTTGCTGAGGCAGACATAGTGTGTCCAGTTCACATACCAAGAGTTAAGGCAGCTTGTGGTCTGGGGTCAGAAAGGTGTTATCCTGCTGAACAGTTTGACAGGGAAGGGCAGACTGTGTTCCTCATTCACAATACAGGGTATGATCTATCCTGAAGTATCCATCAGATATCCTGTGACTGCAGGAACTGAAAATGTTCTCAGTTTCTCCTAATTTTTCCTCTGCTGCATTAAAGGTATCACGATTGGTCTTCCCCTGCAGGTCTCAAGCTTGCAACAGGACATTTGTGTGTGGAGGGCATGGGAAATGGCCCTTCAATCAAAGCCTCTGTCGCAGTCAATGGGGACTGGTTTCAGCAATCCAGCAGATCCCCTGCAGCCCTGTGCTCCTCCGCCTGTACAAATGTGAGAGAGGAGAGACAAAAACAACCCCAGAGTCAGGGGCGTAGATCAAGATCTAAAGTCAACGCAAAGTGGTAGGCTCCCAACTCATTCAGTACCCTTTTTCACAAGCTTGAATTTATGGGCGTCGGTTACCTTAGAAAGCAAACACTACTGACATAAAACACTGATTTGCTGCCACTGTAAGGAAGCTGGTCTTCAGCCATGGGCTGTGTCCATCTCCCAAGTGCTCTGGGCATTGATAAGCTTGGAGTTCTGCAATTTCTGGAGCAATTTCCATGGATTTTGTCTGAAAGTCTGTAAAAAATGTCACTCTGACTCAGTGCTTCGGTGCTGCTGGGTTGCTACCCAATGGAAAATGCCTGTCTTCAGCCTCACTATTTTCAACAGCACCATATGATCTATCAGAAAAAGACTTTTTTTTTTTTTTTAATTTCTTTTCCCCCAGAAAAGATACTTCTATGATTTAACTTCCCTGACTCAAAATGATGCCCAAAACAAGTAGCATTTGCTACTGTTATGAAATGGTTTTTCATCCCACACAGAGAGTCCTGTCCCCACCAACCGGAATTACTTCATTTCTCTCTTCCTTCCCCATCAAAGCACAGTTATATTCTTACACAACAGAACAAAACACATTGATGATTAAGTGACAACATAATGCAGTTAGAAACTTTCTAAGATGTTCTGTAGTTAGCTGAGAAAATGCTCTAATTCACAAAAACATACTTTTTCTATCCCTTTGGAGGATAGAAATTACAGTACATTACAGAGGTTCCTCAAACCACTTCCGGATATGAAGGTGCCAGACAGCTACGGGATGTCCCCTTGAGCCCCCAGCAGTACCCACCCATGCTCTGAGCATCCCTGGAGCTACCTGGCTGGCTCTGAAGCCACCCATCCCATCCCCACAGGCAGCCTCACTCAGCTGCTGGCTCTGGCTCCAGCATCACCTGGACTGGAACATATCCAGGCTTGCAGGCTCAGTCTCTCTGTGCAAACCAGTCTTGCAGCTCAGGAAACTGAGATAGGGCCATTTCCAGCCACTTTGTTATGGCTCTGGCAGCACAGGGGGATTTTTGCACCTTTGAGTTCCTCATGGTAAACAGATCTCTTAAAGGCAGTACAATGGCAGAACATTGTCTTTTTATTTCTACTTGTCTTTTTCTCTAATAGTGCAAAACCACACTTGTTTTCTTCATTTTTCTCTGGGAATTATTCCTCTGTTATGCCTTCATCTATTTCCCTTGTATTCTCCATAGAGCTGTAGATATTATAAACTTTCCAAATTCTACCACTTCATTTTTTAGCTGGGTACTAACACAGAAACCACAGAAAATAAGACCAGACTGGGCCTTGGGAGGTGCTCTAGTCCATCACTGTGCCTGAGACAGGATGGCCTGTATTTATGTCATTCCCAACAGGTATTTGTCTAACTGGTTCTTAAAGAAAACTTCTAGCCTACCAGGGAACTTAGTCCTCACCACATGGGGGATTGCTACCAGGGATATCACCCTGCCTGCATATAGCCCCATGGTGTGCTGACAAATGCACCCATTTCCCCTTCCTGAGAACCACCAGGCCCTGAAACCCAGGTGTACCCACAACACCTAAGAAATGACAGTTCTGTCACCTGCTGATTTTTGCACTGCTGGTTGTGTCATGTGTTTTCCTGGGACACGATGCATCTGAACTTGTACATCCCCATTTTCCCCATTCTTTGTACTGAGGCTTACTCCTGAAAAATTGCTTTTGACAAAGCAATCTCTCTAACCACATGTCTACCTGTTTTGCTGGGGCTGTGGGAAGAGATCCCACCTGCACTGTGCTGTGCTCTTCTCCCTGGCAGATGCTCCCCTCCTTTTGTCTGCCATTTAGAAATCTTGGCAGATTTTGCTTTGAGGAGTCAAATAATAAAGCTGTTTCAGTCTCTCGGTGTGATGGTAGTTCCTTTTTATGCAAAGTTTCAAAAAAGACTCACTTCTCTTTTTGTACAGGGTGGTTTACCCTAAAATGTTACTGATCTCTGAGAGCTCCTTTCAGCAAGTGACAGACAGCCCTTACAAGTCTCCTACAAAGCCATTGCAAAAACCTCCTACTTATTTTCTGAGGCAGAATGCAGCTCATTCTGTTAAAAAGTATACTGGGTGAATACATAATGTCTTTTTCAGAAGGTCTATTGCATTATTATCTTCACATTCACTTCATTAGATCCTATGAAAACATAGAAAAAAGCATTGAAAATCTGCTTTTCTCTCAACCATTAGTACACCAACCTCTTCACACAGCTCTGTAGCACTACCTAGGTGGAAGGGCCAATGTGTGCTGTACTATCAGTACCTCCTTGTGAATCGTATCTACAGATCAGCCTGTGGGTTGGTGCTTATGGAGCAGATGTTACCATGGGACAGCTATGGCGAGTTATTTTTGGAGCACACTCTTGTGGTGCAGTGGTAGATGAGGGCAGTGGTAGATCATAGAATAGTTTGGGTTGGAAGGACCTTCAAAGGTCATCTAGTCCAAGACCCCTGCAATGAGCAGGGACGTCTGCAACTGGATCAAGTTGCTCAGAGCCCTGTTCAGCTTGACCTGGAATGTCTCCAGGGATGGGGCATCTACCACCTCCCTGGGAAACCTGGGCCAGTGCTTGACCACCCTCATTGTAAAAAGTTTCTTCCTTGTGTCTAGCCTGAATCTTCCCTCCTTTAATTTAAAACCACTACCCCTTGTCTTATCACAACAAGTCCTGCTAAAATGTCCATCCCCGTCTTTCTTTTAGACTCATTTAGAGTAGTGAAACGCCATAATAAGGTCTCTCCAGAGACTTCTCCAGGCTGCACAACTCCAACTCAGCCTGTCCTCGTAGGAGAGGTGTTTCCATCCCTCTGAGCATTGTTGTGGCCTCGCCTGGACCTTCTCCAACAGGTCCATGAAGATGTGCAGGTAGCCTGAAGGGTTAAGGGTGCAGTTAAGAGGACAATGGAGAAATAACTAACAGCAGGCATAAATGTCTGTGTGTTTGTGTATGTGTTGTGGAAAAAGTCTGTTCTGGAGCCAGGCATCTGCTTCTGCCAATACCAGGCAGGGTACCAGCTGCTCACAGGGGTACACAAGCACACTGAATGATGGACCGTATCCCTCATAGCAGGGCATTTATTCAAGGTACTGAGAACACGTTGCGAAATATCCTCTTTTTCACCATTGTGGGAACAGGTTGTATGCTGTTTACAGTGTTTTTTGCAGGGGTAAGCCTCCAAAGGAGTGGCAGACAATGTTGCTTAAGCTGTTGATTTAGCAAAAGCAGATTAGACTGCTGCTGGCCTTTCTTCTTTTTTATTTTTCTTGGCACTTGATTCACAGTATCACAGTATCACAGTATCACAGTATCACAGTATCACAGTATCACAGTATCACAGTATGTTTGGGATTGGAAGGGACCTCAAAAGATCATCTAGTCCAATCCCCCTGCTGGAGCAGGAACGCCTAGGTGAGGTCGCACAGGAATGTGTCCAGGCGGGCTTTGAATGTCTTCAGGGAAGGAGACTCCACAACCTCCCTGGGCAGCCTGTTCCAGTGCTCTGTCACCCTCACTGAGAAGAAGTTCTTTCTCAAATTTAAGTGGAACCTCTTGTGTTCCAGCTTGATCCCATTGCCCCTTGTCCTATCATTGTTTGCCACTGAGAAGAGCCTGACTCCATCCTTGTGGCACTCACCCTTTATATATTTATAAACATTAATAAGGTCACCCCTCAGTCTCCTCTTCTCCAAACTAAAGAGCCCCAGCTCCCTCAGCCTTTCTTCATAAGGGAGATGCTCCACTCCCTTAATCACCTTTGTTGCCCTATGCTGGACCCTCTCCAGCAGTTCCCTGTCCTTCTTGAACTGAGGGGCCCAGAACTGGACACAATATTCCAGATGGGGTCTCACCAGGGCGGAGTAGAGGGGAAGGAGGACCTCTCTCGATCTACTGACCACCCCCCTTGTTCTCTATTACATTTTTGCCACACAAGATAGTTAAAATACCCACCACAAATCTATGTTTTTGTGGAAGCAGAGACCGATGCTTCCTTCAGATCTAAAGCTGCCAGACATCTGAAATGAAAATAGGTAATAGAAAGACTCAAACTGAACCCCACTTGGCATACAAAGTCCTCCCTGTAGGTGCTGGACCTTGTTTTTCCTTTGCAGGAAGAAATTCAGATATTTAGACCTCTTTTCCCAAGATAGGTGGAAGCTCCTTTGCCAGAATCAACCAAAAGTGACAGGACTTGGCAGCATAGGTTTGTATTTCAAACACTTGTGAAGTATTGATGGTTATTTAACACTTCACCGCAGCTAAGGCTTTATGTTCTGGTACTTGCTTTAGGTGAAATGCCTCACCGGTGTGCCCAGTCAACACTTCAGAGATGTGTACTGATTTCTGCATGAGCATAAACAAGGTTGGAATAGCTGCATGCTTGAAATGTCTCCTTTTCATCTGTGTTTCTAAAGGTTTGTGACAGTAGCTCCTGAGATCTGTTTTAGCCACTGTCTACAGCCTCCAGACTCTGCAGTGGTGAAGGATGTGGTTGCCCCTTTGCATCTTCCCTCATATGCCTGGAAATCATCGGCATCTTAATATACATATATCTGAGTAGCACATCTTAAAAAGTCACAGTCTTTGATGCGAAACTGTCCCTCTCCTGTCTGTTAGAGAGCTGAGGGGACACCTTTTTATTCCAAGCTCTGCATTTTAACATATTATTAACATTTATTAGCATATCGAAGTCAAAGTAAAAGCAGGAAGCAGTAAAGCTTTATCTCTTTACCCAGCTCATTTTGTCAGAAATATTTATAGTAGTTTGGCCCACAGTGCTAATATTACAGGCCTTGGTTGATTCATTTGCATAAACAGGCAGCATGAAAGTGATTAAATCTGTCTCAGTCCCACTGTCACACACATCACATTACATGGCCTTACCACTTTTTTGTTGCATAACTTCCTAAGACAGCCTGTGATGGTGTTGCTCCTGAACAGCAACCTGACTTGTCTTCTTGCACCAGCATTTCTTCTGTGTGCAGATTTTTACAACACACAGTAACACCGACAATATGCAAATATGGTCTGGAAAGACAGAGTTGTAGACTCTGTAATTTTATTGATTATGTTCAGTTTTAAATTATGGGGTTGAAAACCTAATGTGCAATACCCTGGACTATATAATTTATGCTCTACAAATGAGGTATAAATGCTGTTCTGCTGGGCCACATTATCATTTTTTGTAGACGGGTGAATTATTACAGAAGGGTAAGACAGTATGAACTGGCCTTCCAGTTATAAGTTATAATTTGGGTTCTTGGATGGGGAATAAAAATGAGAAGATTAACACACTAGAAAGAAACACTTCTTTTTTTTCTAAATACAAAGCTGGTACATAGTGAGCATTTCTGCAAATGAAAGAAAATGTGCTCTGATTCAAGACCTTTTTCTGTTTTCTTTCCCTAAGTAATCTAGCAAATAAATGCTCTGATTGTAATGATCATGAGGAAGGTAAATCCCAGAGAAGCGTATGAAGAGCGAATGCCAATTTGTGAAGAGATACTTGCACAAGAAACCCAGTATGAATGATCACTCTTCTCTACCTGGAAAATATGAATGGCTCCATGTAAACATCACGTGTAAGAATATCACCTTGAATACTGGGCACTGAATGCTTGATTAATTACTGTACTACAGGTAATACATTTTTACATAATTTCTTCAGTAAATATTTCTGATGAAAGAGAAATAAAATTTTTAAGGTTTTGTTATCAGTGCCTTTGTGAGCGTAATGTACTGTCATATAAAACCTCCCCTGCAAATGTATCCTGGGCTGTTCAATGTTAAAAAAATCATATTTCAACTTAGGGAGTCACTTGAATCTTAACAGTGGCATCTAAATGTGTATCAAAACTAATGTAAAGTTATAAAGATAGGCACAGGGCATATGAACAGCAGTAGCAGATTTACCAGACATTTTGCTAAATTCTACAAACCTCAGGATCTTGCAACTGTGCTTTCTGTAGAAGAAACCTGAAGTACTTCCTAATATAATTTCTCTGTATAGAGATGGATGTGCACTCCAGCTGTTTACTGAAGACAGAGATGATTTAGAGCTGCCACCATAAAGCACCTCCTCCTTTGACAGCTCTCCATGAGGCAAGAGGTGGAGGCTGCTCCTAAACTTGAGTGTAGTTGGCTCCTTGCCTTCTGCAAAATCTGTAGCCAGCATTTCACTACAACTGTGGGTGGTTTCCTATTCTGGGTTTAAATGCAAATTAGGGGTAGCTTTTAGTCCACAGGAACTCTGAATGCATTGGTCTCTACTAGGGTAAAAAACTCTCTTCTTCTTTCATGTCATTGAGATGGTTCAAGTCAGCTGGATTAACCATTTAGTTGAGTGACACTGTACCATTTCACTATGTCATTTGTTTCCTCTGATATTTTGACAGAGCTTGTTGACTGTTATAACCTCATTTACAAAGGCAGGCAGTGACCACGACTTCCAGCTGACCTCAGCAAGAGCTGCTAAGTGTTCAGCTTTTTCTAAGAAAAAAAATAAATCAGGTAATTAGAGCACAGTATGAGGAAGGTTTATGTTTTCCCACCAAATTCTGCATGCAAAGGGAGGTGTCAAGCTGGGTTATCATG